>NC_041385.1:342755206-342756358 GCF_002162155.2 Triticum dicoccoides
ATTAGCAACAATAGCGAAGGAATCGCTCCATCGAGTTCAGTTAACAGCCATCGATCGATCGCTCGGGTTCAGTAACGCGTAGCCTGCAGTGCAATCGCTCGGGTTCAGTTAGAGCCTAACGCCTCACACACACGCGCGTACATGTACGAGAGAAACACGCATCGCTCCGCCCCCGACCACCCACCGTAACCGGCAACTCCCCGAAATTTTCCTCCCCTCGCTTCTACCACGGTTTTTTCCGTCATGGACGGCCCAAAGAATGTCATGCAGCTGCGTCTCCGGCCCGCCCAGGACGAAAAGCCCATTTTCTGTCATGATTTTTTGTCATAAAAGTAGGAGCCCACCACATCTATGATGATACCGGGTTTTGTCACAATTATCGTCATAGAAGTGTCATATGTATGACAGAAAAAATATTCGTTCGGCCCAAAATGTCACGGATGTGTCTTTTTTTGTAGTGTGGCTCCGCGGCTTCAGGAGGCGGGGCCGCCCGGCGCGACTCCACCACAGGCGGCAGCGCCACTGGAAAGTGATCCCCTTGCATCTTTTGTCTTGTTTTAATTCCTGCAACATGCACCATGCCTCGTGGAGGCGTTTAAACTTGTGCTTGGTGTTGTGAAAACACTCTATGGCTTGTAATATTTGCTTTTGAATTCCCTAGAATTTGCATCTTTCCCTCCTACTTGCTTGTGTTATATGTCGGTAGGGCCCGACCCCGCGCATACCTCAGCCGCCGTTAGCCCCGCCCGGAAACCAGGACGGTACTAAGGGGTGAGGGGCTACGTGGCAAGTTAGGCTCCTGAGTCACGATGCTCAGGAGTCCCCCTTGATGCGCAAACAGCAAGTAGGGAAGGGAGGGGCGTAGGAGTGGATTTGTCGTTCTACGTCGGCAGGGCCCGGCCCCGCGCATACCTCAGCTGCCGTTAGCCCCGATCGGAAACCAGGACGGGAATAAGGAGTGAGGGGCTACGTGACCAGTTAGGCTCCTGAGTCGCGATACTCAGGAGTCCCCCTTGACGCGCAAACGAGTCTTCGTACCTTGGCTCCGCTCGGGGGGAGGCACGCGACGCCCAGGTCCGAGGGACCTGGCTGGGTGGCGTGCGTTTGGGCGTAGCCCGGGCGCAGCCCCCGTGTCCAGCCCCCCCCCCCCCC
>NC_041385.1:342756548-342805389 GCF_002162155.2 Triticum dicoccoides
GAGGCGTTGCGATGGTACCAGACACTGAGCTCTGGGCTCCCTAAGGTTGATACGGCCGTGGGCCGCCCTCAGTTGTTTATCACCAGCGTGGAGCATAGCGCTTCCGTATGTGTACGGGAATAGCCGCTCCTCGGCAGTGTTGTCAGCCAGCGCGGAGCATGGTGCTTCCACTGGTACGTGGGAGGGGGCTCCCCTCAGGGATTAGCCCCCGGGGTGTGTACAGCCCCGCCTTGACATGTGGCCAGCACGGTAGGGCTAGGAGAGGTGTATCTGGGCACCCGTGAGCCAGCGCGGGACTCACGAGGCCCTACCTCGAGGCGGTTTGCGCCTGGCTCTGGGCCTTTATCAATGGTGTGTTCCTGCAGGGTGGTTAGAATGCAAAGGCTCTACATCCTCAGGTCTCGGCCCTCGAGCGAGCTCAGCCACCACTGGTATGACAGGTCGCGATGCCGTGAGTCAAGGCCAGGGGGTGAGGGCTGGAAAGCGAGTAAGAGCCCATGAGTCGTGATGCTCAGGTGCCCCCTTTTAACGCGCAAGCGCTTTGCATGCAAGCGGAGAGGTCCGTGATAAGCAGCAGATGATAATCATGAGGACCAGGTTAGGCTCGGAGGAGTGAATTCATATAGGTAGATGCGGAGAAGTAAACGCCACTGGGTCTGGCCCGAGCAGCCTGGGGATAATGCAGCCCGAGGGGCACCCCCAACAAAGCAGATGAAAAACATAAGCAAAACGGATACATGCTGCAAGGACGGACCCACGCGACCTGGGAATGATGCGGCCCTGCGGGCGCTCCCAGCTGAAGATAAAACTTGAAAAGATGTCACCTGATACCATTGCAGAGCGAGTGTCAGAGTAGCTGTCGACGCGCGGTGAAGCAGCCAACCCTCACGAGCCCTCGGAGCCCTGAGCCTCGGGAGGCTCTGAGAGTCCAGGCGGCTCCTCAAGGCCCGTCTCCATTTCCTCCAGGAACGCGCGGTGCCTGGCCACCTGAGCTTCTAGGATGCTCCTCATCAGGCGCTGGTGGGCAGCAGCCATGTTCGGCAGGCCGAAGGGCATGCGAACGTAGCTGTGAGGTGGCCCATCACAGCGCCCCACGCGTGAAGGCCAGAGGCGCTCCTGAGACACGGCTCGGTTGAGCCCTGGCATGTCGATGCAGACACGCAGCCCACCATCCTCGCCGGGATGTGGGGCTACAGCGGGTAGGCGGCGACTGCCACGCATGACGCTTGACTCCTGTAGTTCCCGAATGTTCCTCGCGATGAACTCCTGGGGGGTTTGCCTTCCTTGCCTTATACCTTCCTGAGGGAAACGTGCCTTGAAGCATGTCTCCAAGTGGTGCCCGAGCGCCTCCCTCGTGACCTTGGCGAGGTCGGTGGCCCTCCAGGAGAGAGCCCCCGAGCCCTGCCCGAGGAGGGCGCCGGGCGCGCCTTCCTATGCAACAGAGGGTGGCGCCCCTTGGACGGGCGCGGATCCTGACGCAACGCCTCCGGAGGGGCCTGCCTCACGAGCGCTTGGGCCAGGTGAAGCCTTCTTATTCTTAGGGACCGCCTCAGGGAGCCTCCCGCTCCTGTGATCTAGGTCTTCGATTGCCGCGGCCTGGAAGGCATGCTCAAGATAACACACTGCATCCCTCTCCTCGCAGGGCACTGTGATGATTCCACCGCTTCCTGACATCTTGAGGACATTGTAGCCATGGTGAGTCACTGCCATGAACTTGGCCAAGGCTGGATACCCGAGGATGACATTGTATGGCAGGCAGATGTGAGCGACGTCGAAGTCAATGAGCTCGGTGCGGTAATTGTTGCGCTGCCCAAAGGTGACGGGGAGACGAACTTGCCCTATTGGAATAGTGGAACCATCAATGACTCCTGAGAAAGGCTTGGTTGGCTGAAGCTGATCGTATGGCACTTGGATATTGTTGAACGTTTCGACGGACAGGACGTTGAGCCCAGCTCCGCCGTCGATGAGGGTCCTGGTGACTTGCACATTGCTGATGACTGGGGAACAAAGCATTGGGAGGACCCCGGCCGTTTCCGCACACTTTAGCTGATCTGCTGAGCTGAACGTGATAGTGCACGCAGACCACCTGAGTGGGCGCGTAGCCTCAAGCTTGGGAAGGACTGCATTCACCTCGCGAGCAAACTGCTTGAAGATGCGCTGAGAGGCTGGGGCCTGAGCGCCGCCCAGGATGCAAGCGATTGCGCGCGGCTCCTGGAAGCCCCCAGCCCCCTCATCCTGGTGATGGTCTTCATTCCTCCTTGGCGGCGGTGGCAGAGGAGGGAGGCATCCGTTGCCTTGAGGGCGGTCCTCACGAGGCTGATCCCTCCAACCCCCCTCGCGAGCCTGGTCCTGCCAGCGGTCCTCGCGAGGCCGATCACACCACCCTTGGCGAGGTCCACGGTCTTCCCATCGTCCTCCACCTCTTCCTCCTCCTTAGCCATAGCCCCGGTTGCTGCGGTCGGGGCGTCGGCCGATACGTCCATCTCGCACGGCTCTAAGCTCCTGACATTCATTGGTGTTGTGTGCGGAGGTCATGGTACACACAGTACCGGCTGCCCTTAGATGACTCAGGCTGATCCCTGCCTCGCTTGGTGTCTGGCTCTGCTACGAGCACAGCAGCCCCCTTGCGCTTCACGTCCTTGACCTTGGGCTTCTTCTCTTCTAGGTCGGCAGCCGGGAGCTCGAGGAGGGAGAGGCGCCCTTCCTTTGCCCTGGCGCACTTGGTCACCAGGTTGAACAGCTCCAGCGATGTGCACAGGTCTTCATGGATTGCTAGCTCCTCCTTCATCTTGATGTCGCGCACGCCGTCGGAGAAGGCTGAAATGATGGCCTCCTCAGTCACCTTGGGAATCTTGAGGCGGGCGTTGTTGAAGCGCTGGATGTACTTCTGCAGGGTCTCTCCCGGCTGTTGCTTGATGCGGCGCAGGTCGCTCATGGCCGGGGGCCGGTCGCGAGTACCTTGGAAGTTGGCGATGAAGCGGGTGTGCATCTCGTCCCAGGAGGAAATCGTGCCTGGGGCCAGGTTCAGGAGCCAGGTGCGGGCACCGTCCTTGAGTGCCATGGGAAACCAATTCGCCATGACCTTCTCGTCCCCGTTGGCGGCCTCGATGCCCAGCTCATAGAGCTGGAGGAACTCCGTGGGGTCCGCAGTGCCGTCGTAGTGCGGAGGCAGGTCCGTCTTGAACTTGCCGGGCCATGCGACGCTACGCAGCTCGGAGGTGAAAGCGCGGCAGCCTGCAGTGGCCACCGAAGCTCTTTGCTGAGGTGGGGCTTGCTCCTGGGGATTCCCGCGCACCGCTACCTGGAGCAACGATGGGTCTTGACGTGGCGGTGCAGGAATGCGGTCATGGCGCACCGGTGCTGGGAGCACGCGAGCACCTTCTTGGGGGCGAGGGATCTCTTGGCAGCTCCTTTCTTGCCGCGCAGGAGCCGGGCGCAGCGGGTCTCGACCTGGGGCCGCGCGTCTTGGAGCCAGGGCGCCTTCTTGGGGAGGAGGTGGTGGAGGCACCTCCTGCTCCTCGCCTCCTGCGTAGGATGGAGGGCGAGGCAGCGAGAGGGACAGCATGGGAGAGCCCCCTACGGCGCTGACGAGCTCGGTGATGCGGGCGAGCCAGTCCTCGTAGAGGTCATCGACGGGGCGGTAGTGCAGGAGCTCGCGCGCCAGGAGCAGCGCGGCGTGCGCGTCCGTGGGGGCGCGACGGGCGTGGGACGACGAACCTGCTGGAGTCAGTGGCGGTGCGGCCATCACGCCGCATCGAAGGATGCAGGGATGAGGCATGCTGCTCATTCCCCGCCGGACCGGTGGCGACGTTGGCGGCAGGCGACGGGGAACGACAGGGACGTCCGCCGACGGGCGCCGTCTGGGCCACGTGGGTGACGAGAGCAGCCCGACGCTCGGCGCGAGCTCGGCGAGCGTCAGCCATGGTCACGGTGGAAGATCAGACACGACCAGCGGAAGAAAGATTCCGGTGCACCCCTACCTGGCGCGCCAAATGTCGGATTTCGGGTTCCAGCAGACCCTTGAGGTTCAAACACTTGGTGCGCATGAAGATCTCTCCCCTACCAGCTCACGTCTCGAAGTCTTGCAAAGATCTAAGCAAGAAAGATGAACACACAAGGGACACGAGATTTATACTGGTTTAGGCCACCATTGTGGTGTAATACCCTACTCCAGTGTGTGGTGTGGTGGATTGCCTCAGGGGTTGATGATGAACAGTACAAAGGGAGAACAACCTCACGAGAGGCTGTTCTTGAGCTGGTGCGATGAATTGCTTGAGCAAGTTCAGTCGCTTCTCTCTCTCTCTCTCTGGTTGATCTCCAGATGCCTCTAGATGCCTCTACCCTGTGGGTGGCCAGCCCTATTTATAGGCGGAGGCCCTGGGCCTCTCCCCAAATAATGAGTGGGAAGGGTGCCAACAATTGGCCATTTTGAAGGGGAACATCTGGTACACTTATCCTGACTAAAGTTGGTCTTCGGCTGCCAAAGGCTCTGACGGTGACGCCGCCCTGGGCTCCACAATGACCTCCATCCTCCGTTCTACTGGTCTTGGTCTTGTTGCACCGAAACGGTAACCTTTGCCTGATGCCTTGGCCTGTGCTTGCCCCCTTTGCACCGAAAGGGAAACAAGGACACTGCACAGACCGGCGCCCGCCTGGCGCCCGCCTTGTCCTCAATTGTCATGGCTTGCGTCATGGGCCCCTCGGGAGGTGCCCTGCCTTGATCTCTCCGCCTCCTCGCGATCCTGCCGCATGAGGAGGCTGCTCTTGAGGAAGCTCCCTATCGTCCGCCCCGCGAGGCTTGGCCCCTCGCGAGGGTCTTGAGCTTGAGCTGATGAAGCTGAGCTGCATTGGGCCCTCACTTGAGCCACGCCGCAGGCTGCAGGCCGGCAAGTCTGGGGACCCCAGTTCCCAGAACACCGACACCTCCGGCCTGCGTGACTCCATCGACGGCCTGGTATGGCCCAGCTTCAGCATCGACAACACAAGACCCTCACGAGGGGCAAAGCCTCGCGAGGCGGACGATGCCAAGACCTCCAAGGGATCGGCCTCCTCAGGCTGGCTCCCGAGGGGCAGAGAGTTCTATGCAAGGTGCACCTCACGAGGCTCAGATGACGTGAGACATGACGACTAAGACCAGGCGGGCGCCAGCGGGCGCAGAGCGCTAGTTTCCCCTTTGGTGCAAAGGAGGCAAGCGGCAGGTGCGGAGTCCCGAGGAATCAACCAAAGGTTTCCATTCTGGTGCAACAAGACCAAGACCGCCAGGACAGCAGGACGGTGGTCATCACCGACCCACCGCGGTGTCACGACCAGAGGCTTTTTGCAGGCGAAGACCACTTTAGTCAGGATAGGATGTACTACTTATCCCCCTTCAAATCTGGCCGTTGTGGGATCCCTTCCCGCCAACATTTAGGAAGAGGACCAAGGCCACTATAAATAGGACTTATCCACCACCAAAGGGGGGGGACGAACAGAGCAAAGCCATTCCACCTCACCAGCTCTCTCGAGCTCAAGAACACCCCACTTCCTGAGGCTAGTTCATCCATTGTACTAGTTCATCGTCAGCCCTTCGAGGCAATCCACCAAAATGCTGGAGTAGGGTATTACACCGCAGGTGGCCTGAACCAGGATAAACCATTGTGTCTCTCTATCCCTTTGAGCTTGACGCGCTAGGCTTAGGAAGATCGCAAGTAGGCAGGCTGGGTAGGTTGAGATCTCCGCACGCACCATAGAGTTCGAACCTATCAAGTGTTTACAGAACCCGAAATCCGACATTTGGCGTGCTAGGTAGGGGTGCGTCGGATCCTCTCTTCCGTCGATCGATCCATCGGTACTCCGACACTTCCATGGCTGATGCACATCAGGCTCGCACTGAGCGCCAGGCCGCGCTTGCCGCCCGCATCGCTGAGACAGCTCCGGCGGGCGACGGTTGTCCTCGTCGTCCTCTGTCACCAGCGGCCAACGCCGCCACGGGCCCTGCCGGCCACAAGCAGCAAGCTTCATCGCTGCACCCCTCAGTGTGTCGTGACGGGTGCACCGCCACTCCGTCACTGACCCCGGCCGCTTCAACCTCCCACGCGTGTCGCGGCTCAGCGAACACGCAAGCTGCTTTGCTCATGGCGCGGGAGCTCCTTCACTACCGCCCTGTCAACGACTTCTACGAGGAGTGGCTCGAGCGCATCGCCGATCTCATCAGCGCCGCCGGAGACTCCACCGCGCCGGCCCGCTCACTACCTTAGCAGCCGCCTGTTGTGGGCGACGTGGCTCACGGGGCAGCTCCACCACCTCTAGCCCAGGGCGCCATTGTCGAGCCAAGGCGGTTGGCACTGTGGCATGACCCGCTGCGCCAAGCACGTGCGCGTGAAGAGGCGAGCTGCCAAGTGGTGCAGCGGCTCCAAGAAGATGCATGTGTGCTTCCTGCACCCCCACGTCAAGACCGTGTGCTGCCTGTGATGATGGTGGCGCGCGAGCACCAACACCAAGCTCCACCTCCCCGACGGGCTCCCGTGACCACAGCAGGGTGCCGCGCGTTCACTCCGGAGCTTCGCAACGTCATCTGGTCGGGCAAGTTCAAGCCTGACCTACCCCCACGCTATGATGGCACCGCCGACCCCGCCGAGTCCCCACAGCTCTACGAGCTGAGCATCGAGGCGGCCAGCGGCGACGAAAAGATCATGGTGAACTAGTTCCCCATGTCCCTCAAGGATGGCGCGCTCTCCTGGCTCCTAAACCTCCACGTGGGATCTGTCTCCTCCTGGGATGAAATGCGCGACCGCTCATCGCCAACTTCCAGGGCACTCGCGACCGCCCGCCGGCCGCGGGTGACCTACGACATTTCAAGCAGCAGCCAGGGGAGACCCAACAGAAGTACATCCAACGCTTCAAACAACATTCGGCTCAAGATCCCCAAGGTGTTGGACGAGGCCATCATTTCAGCATTCACTGATGGCGTCCGCGACGTCAAGATGAAGTAGGAGCTCGCCCTCCACAAGGACCTCTGCACAGTCCTGGAGATATTCAACATGGTGAACAAGTGCGCGAGGGCTTAGGAGGGGCGCCTCTCCCTCCTTGAGCTCCCTGATGCTGACCCAGAATACAAGAAGGCCAAGGCCAAGGACGTGAAGCGCAAGGGGCCAACCGTGCTTGCAGCCGAGCCTGAGACAAAGCGTGGCTGCGACCACCCCGAGCCATCCAAGAGCAATCGGTCGTTCTGCGTCTTCCACAATGTTCACAGCCACAACACCAACGACTGCCAGGAGCTCAGGGCCCTCCGCGACGAGCGCCTCGGTCGACTCCTCGAGCGTAATGATCGAGGCTATGGTCCTGGAGGTGGCCAAGGTGGACGACGCTGGGACGGCCACGACCATGGCCAGGAGTGGCACGACTAGCCTTGGGAGGATCGCTGGCAGGGCCAGCCTCGCGAGGGTGCCTGGAGGGACCAGCCTCGTGAGGATCGGCCTCAGGGCAACGCTGCTCTTCCTCCACTGCCTCCGCCACCAAGAAGGAACGCAGATCATCACCAGGATGAGGTGGCTGGGGGCTTCCAGGAGCCTAGAGCCATCGCTTGCATCCTGGGCGGCTCTCAGGCCCCAGCCTCTCGCCGCATCTTCAAGAAGTTCGCGCGCAAGGTGAATGCAGTGCTTCCCAAGACCAAGGCAACTCGCCCGCTCAGGTGGTCCAAATACGCCATCACCTTCAACTCCTCCGATCAGGTCAAGTGTGCGGCCACTGCTGGCGCGCTCCTGAAAGTGCAATTATCCCTGGGTGGTTTTGGTAATTCCTAACAACATATATGTCACTGAGCTAATGCTACTTCAAGATAAATATTTCAGGAAAGCTCGCTGATTGGCATGGCATGGATGAGAAAAGTGGATCCCTCAAAATGCTCAGGACAAAAGGATTGGCTCAAGCTCAAAGCACAAGACTCTACATTTTCTATTTTAGTGATCCAAGATCACATTGAGTCTTTAGGAAAAGCCAATACTATCAAGGAGGGATGAGGTGTTGCTTAATGGCTTTCTTGCTCAAAATGCTTATTGATATGCTCCAAAGCCCTCAACTACTTTCTCACATACACATATGACCTAAACCATAAGTCCAACTCGGCCCTACCGATTCTTCCTATCCGGCGCCACCGAGTTCAGATGTCATAGCCACTGCCACAAACCCTAGGCAAATCGGTCTCACCGATAGGGATCTCGGTCTCACCGAGATGGGGTTGTAATCTCTCTGTTTCCCTTCATAACGTTTCGGTCAAACCGAGATGAGCGATCGGTCCCACCGAGATTACAATGCAAACTCTCTGTTTCCTTTTCGTAACATTTCGGTCTTACCGAGATGAGCGAATCGGTCCCACCGAGTTTGCCTGACCAACCCTCTGTGTGTCCATTACCAAAATCGGTCCCACCGAGTTTGTGTAATCGGTCTCACCGAGATTACGTTATGCCCTAACCCTAATCATATCGCTCCTACCGAGTTGCATGTCGGTCCCACTGAAAATCCTAACGGCCACATGATTTGCTAAATCGGTTCGACCGAGTTTCTCAATTTGGTCCCACCGAGATTGGCAAGTTGTGTGTAACGGTTAGATTTTGTGTGGAGGCTATATATACCCCTCCACCCACTCTTCATTCATGGAGAGAGCCATCAGAACATGACTACACTTCCAACATACATTTTCTGAGAGAGAACCACCTACACTTGTGTTGAGACCAAGATATTCCATTCCTACCATATGAATCTTGATCTCTAGCCTTCCCCAAGTTGCTTTCCAACCAAATCTTCTTTCCACCAAATCCAAATCCTGTGAGAGAGAGTTGAGTGTTGGGGAGACTATCATTTGAAGCACAAGAGCAAGGAGTTCATCATCAACACACCATTTGTTACTTCTTGGAGAGTGGTGTCTCCAAGACTGGCTAGGTGTCACTTGGGAGCCTCCGACAAGATTGTGGAGTTGAACCAAGGAGCTTGTAAGGGCAAGGAGATCGCCTACTTCGTCAAGATCTACCATAGTGAGGCAAGTCCTTCGTGGGCGACAACCACGGTGGGATAGACAAAGTTGCTTCTTCGTGGACCCTTCGTGGGTGGAGCCCTCCGTGGACTCACGCAGCCATTACCCTTTGTGGGTTGAAGTCTCCATCAATGTGGATGTACGATAGCACCACCTATCGGAACCACGACAAAAACATCCGTGTCTCCTATTGTGTTTGCACTCTCCAAACCCTTCCCTTTACATTCTTGCAAGTTGCATGCTTCACTTTCCGCTGCTCATATACTCTTTGCATGCTTGCTTGAATTGTGTTAAGATTTCTTGACTTGTGCAAAGTTGCTAAAATCTGCCAAGAACTAAAATTGGGAAAAGGATAGATTTTTATTTGGTCAAGTAGTCTAATCACCCCCCCCCCCCTCTAGACATACTTTCGATCCTACAGGTGGTATCAGAGCCTTGGTCTCCATTTGCTTTGAGCTCCATAGCTTTTGGTGGTCATAGCCTTGGTTTCACAACCTAGGAGAGTATGGCGTCTAGCGAGGGAAATTACCACCGTAGAGGTCCTTACTTTGATGGTACTAATTTTGCTAGTTGGAAGCATAAGATAAAAATGCATATTCTTGGACATAACCCTGCCGTTTGGGCTATTGTGTGTATAGCTTGCAAGGTGAATTCTTTGATGGGAGAGAACCGAACCGTGAAGCTACCGCGGAAGAGTTGAAGATGCTGCAATATAACGCTCAAGCTTGTGACTCCCTCTTGAACGGATTGTGCCCCGAAGAATTCAACAAAATCAGTCATCTTGAGAATGCAAAGGAAATTTGGGATACTTTGATTGATATGCATGAAGTTACCGACTCCGTCAAGGAATCGAAGTTGGATGTGCTTCAAAGTCAGCTTGACAAGTTCAAAATGAAGGATGGTGAAGGTGTCGCTGAAATGTACTCTAGGCTTGCTCTTATTACAAATGAGATTGCCAGCTTAGGAAGTGAAGAGATGACCGACAAATTCATCATCAAGAAGATCCTAAGAGCTTTGGATGGAAAATATGATATAGTGTGCACATTGATCCAAATGATGTCCAAGTACAAAGATCTCAAGCCAATGGAAGTCATTGGAAGAATTGTTGCTCATGAGATGTCACTCAAGGATAAGGAGGAGCTCCACAACAAGTCAAGTGGTGCTTACAAATCCTCATGTGAAGCTCCCACATCATCAAGTGAGAAACAAACCCTCAATGAAGAATTGAGCCTAATGGTGAAGAACTTCAACAAGTTCTACAAGAGTAGAAGCAAGGAAAGAAGTTCCAAGTCAAGGTCATACAATGACAAAAGATCTTCTAGTCGTGAGCGTAATTGCTACAATTGTGGAAGACCCGGACACTATTCCAATGAGTGTACGGCACCCTACAAAAGAAGAGAAGATTCTCCAAAAATAAGAAGTAGAAGAGAAGAATCACCATCAAGAGAGAGAAGGAGTAGAGATGATCGTTATGAACGAAGAACATCCCAGAGAAGCAAGGATTCGGAAAGGAAGGACAAGTCATCAAGGAGCTACACAAAACAAAGACATCAAGCTCATGTTGGTGAATGGGTATCCGGCTCCGACTCCGACAATCACTCCGAGAGAAGCTATCACTCCGACTCCGAATATACTCAAGATGAAGGTGTTGCTGGTCTAGCACTTATGTCAACCAACTCCTACGACATATTTGATTCACCAAATGAAGGACTTGGAAGATGCTTCATGGCTAAAGGCCCAAAGGTATCACACCCCGAGTATGTTGATTTCAATAGTGATGAAGATGACTTGTTAGGGGATGATGATTTACTTGTTGACAACTCTAGTAATGAATACTATGATGAAACATCAATTAATCATGCTAATCAAGATAAAATGAATGACAATGATAAGGAGAAGATTGAGCTCCTAACTAAAGAACTAAACACTCTTAAGTTAGCTCATGAAACTATCTTAAGAGATCATCGAGAACTTTTAAGAACTCATGAGAAGTTACGCTTTGAAAAGCTTAATCTTGAGCAAGAGCATGAGTTCTTAAAGGCAATCGATGATGATCTTCGCAAGAAAAGTTCTTCTTACATTGCCAAGCGTTTACTCCTATCTACTTACATGCCTCAAGTCAAGTCTAGTAACAAGAATAAGAAGGATTCTTCCTCTAGTAGTAACAATAATCATGCTAAATCCAATGTTATTGCTTCTAGTAGATCTCTTGATTCCACTAATGATTCTCTTAGCCAAGTTACACTTGAGCAAGAAAATAGCTTATTGAAGGGAATTATAGAGAAAGGTGTTTACAAGGCCTTGTCGGGAGTAAGCAATTCGAGGAAATTGTACGCAAGCAAGGAAGGCACCGGAAGAACCAAGGTGTTGGTTTTGAACGAAAGTTCAATGCCAATGGAGTTGAGTGGGAAGAAGATCAATACCCCAAGACGAAGTTTGTTCCTCAACAAGAGAAGTATGATCCTACTTCTTTCAAAGGGACACAAGCTCAAGATGATCTTCCACCACAAGACCACAAGCAAAAAGGCAAGGACAAGCTTCAAGAGGAGATTGATGCATTTGAAGAAGCTCCTAAGGCCCTGGTCAAGTGGGTTCCCAAGACTACGTCAAGTTCTACTTCATCGAGTATAACTACAACTCCAAGGATTCCCATCAAGATGATGTGGATCCCGAAGAAGAAGAACTAGAGAGTTCTTGAGGGTGACTCCGCCAACATATTTCACTCTTATCATTTTGGCAAGGACAAGTGCAATCAACTTCCACATCTTGCACTAGTTCAACGAGTCACAAACCCTCTTGTTGGTAAGACAAGGGACAAGGTAACCTAATGCTTTCATGGACATCATCTTGTGTGTGCATCACTCTATGTTTATGGATATCCTTGTTTGTTCCTTGTGGGACTAACCCGTGTAGGTATTGAAAGTGCAACTCACTCCAAAGGATTGCTCCAAATGATCTACATAAACATTGAGCATCCACATCTTCAACACCTACATGAAGTCATCATCGACAAAACTCAAGGTTAGTTCATCCCTCTTAGGGGGGATCTCACATCTAGGGGGAGCTTTACTCGAAGAATTGAGCTAAAGCAACTCTAATGGTGTGAACACAACAATGCTTTATGTAAAAGTGGTAACCCCACTTGTGCTTAAACGATGAGTATGACCTATGATCAAATGTTCTCATTTGACTCCTAAGTCAATATACTCATATATAGATGACTTAGTCATCGCCAATTGCTTGATAGATGCTAGAAATTGTGTGTGCATGCTTTGTCACATATTTCATTTGCCATTTTATTGTGTGAGCATGTTGGTTGCATAATTTACTCATTCGAGGACATCCACTTGTAGTTTTGATTGTTTGGTTTCTTTTCTTTTGCCAAGTGGATGGACAAGAATGCCTAAGAACCTTCTCTAGCTATCTATGCTTTTCTTGTCTCAAACTCTATTCATGCTACATCACAAAGTTTGATCGAGTCAGATTCGAACCACTCTGTGTGAGGAGCACTCGAAGTCCCCGATTCGTCATAGACTTAAACTTCTAGAACCTCTTTGTGCGTTTTGGTCTGACCGGTTCAACCATTTCGGTCATACCGAGATCACTAAGTTGATCTAGGTTTTCAATCTCGGTGCAACCGATTTGAACTTTTCAGTCACACCGAGTTGTTGTAACTGCTTGTAGCTATGCATCTCGGTGCCACCGAGTTGTTCCACTCGGTCACACCGACAGGGTCAAGCTATATATACCCCGGGGCCAAAATTTGGAAATTTTTCTGAACCTCTTCGCCTGCGCACTGCCTGCTCTGCCTCCTCGGGTCTCCGGATCGTCCTCCTCGTCGCCAGCGACCTCCAGCCACTGGTCTCCGCCGCCGTCAACGGGATTCTACTCAGCCGTTACCGCCGTAGCAAGTCCATCGCTGCATTAGGGTATGGAGTTGAAACTTTGTGCTATTCCTAACTCCGATTCCTAGCACATTGCGTTGCCATGTATCTTGCCACGATTGAGATCTTCCTATCCAGCGAAAACACTCCGTAGATTAGTTTTGGATTGAAAATTTAGGGTTAGGTTTCCGCCGAACTCATCTTGGACCGACCGAGTTGTAGAAATCGGTCCCACCGATTTGGCTCAGGCCAGTGCACACGTGATTCTCGGTCCGACTGAGAATTGCAAATCGGTGTGACCGAGTTCAGGACTTTGTGAAACCCTAGCAGTCTCGGTGCCACCAAACTGTGACTCGGTCTGACCAAGTTCACTAGTTTAGGTTCCAAAAGTTGCTTCGGTATCACCGAGTTTACAAATCGGTAGCTCCGAAATGCTTTCTGTGGAAAACTAAAACTAAGTTTTTGACTCATTTTTTTTTGCAAAAACCTCTGTGCTTTGTGATGCTCGTCCATTCTACCTCATCTATATCTATTCATAGGGTCTGCTGTTAGAGTTTGCACCATGTCAGATCAGAGTGACACTCAAAACAAGACTGAGGAGCAAGTTCAGATGAGTGAGGGCACTAGTCCCTCTAGCAGCTATGGTGATGGCAGCAGGAGCACACCCAGCAACTTGCCAAAGGCAGCCACCAGGGCCAGAAAGAAGAAGACCTCAGATTCTGAAGATGAGGACTATGTGGCTGTTGAGGATGAGGCCATCTCAAAGAAGAAGGTGCTGAAGAAGGAATATGGCACAGCTGCCACCACCAAGCAAGGGATGCAGAAGAAGGCACCTGCAAGGAGAATTCCCACTTCCAAACCTAGGAAGGTTGCCACTGGTGAAACCATGAAGTTCACCATTGAGTCTGATAATGAAGATTTAGCCAAGACAAGAAGAAGAAGAGAGTCAGAACCACCACTGCCAAAGTACTTGGCAAGCCCTCTATGAGGAGACACTCTGAAGAAGAAGAGGAAGAGGTTGCTGCACCAGCACCTAAAGCTCAAAAGCTGATGGGAGATGCTATAAGGTCAGGGGCTGCTCCATCTAAGCCCAAAGATGCTCCCAAGGCTGCTGCTCCTAAGCCCAAGTCTGCACCCAAGAGGAACACCAGGAGTATTCAGCTGCAGAGAAGAACAAGGCCCCAGTGCCTGAAGCTGCTGAAGAAGAAGATGAAGACTCACTTGTCCTGAGGAAGTTGAAGCCCAAGATCCCAGATCATAATGATGCTCACCCAGTTGCAGAGGACATGAAGCTCAGGAAGGATGCAGGCCTGAGATAGTGGAGATTGACTGACCCCTATGCTGTCAGGAGAAGGACTGCTGTCGACTACAGGTTTCACACTAAAGAACAGCATGATTTCCATGAGACTGTACTGCTTGACAAGAAGCCCATAGTTTGTGACATGAGATGGGTTGACTGGGACTATATCAAGAAGAATGAAGATCACTATCCAAGAGTTTATGACAGTTTCAAGTCTTGTGGAGTAGTTGACTTTGTTGGGCAGAAGCTCATAAAGTGGAATGATGAGCTCATTATGCAGTTCTACTCCACAGCTCATTTCTACCCAAATGGGAGGATAGTCTGGATGTCTGAGGGTACCAGGTACCAATCAACAGTTGAGGAATGGTCTGAATTGATCAATGCTCCAAAGGAGAATGAGGATGACTTGGATGTCTATGCCAAGAAGAAGAAAGACCACAACTCAATGGCTCACATGTACAGAGAGATCCCAGATGCTGCACTTGAGACACACAAGTTTGGATTTGTACATTACCTGTTGTCAGGACTGCCCACTATCAACTGGATCTTAAGGCACACTTTGCTGCCCAAGTCAGGTGATCACAAGATGATCAGAGGCCACGCAATTAATTTGCTCCATATATTTGATGTGCCTCAGAAGTTCAAAGTCATGAGCCTGATTGTGGAAACAATCAAAAGGACTGCTGCTGATCAGAAGAGGAGTTGTGGGTATGCCCCACAGATTCAGGAGCTTATAAACTCCAAGATGGGCACTGGCACATATCTCTTGGACAATGAACACCTGCCCATCTACCCTGATTTTGAGGACAACACAGTTGTGATGGATGAAAATGAACCATCTTCTGTGCAAGCACAAGAGAAGAAGGAGAAGGCAAGGGCTGAGAAGGCTGCTAAGATGCCAACTGCTTAAGAGGCATCTCAGATTTTCCTGAAGAGCAAGGAAGATCAGCTTGGCTACTTGATTGCCTCCACTCTGAGGATTGAGAAGGGCTTGGCCACCCTGACTCGAAACCAGGAGAGCTTGGAGAGGATCATAGAGCATAAGTTTTATGCTCTTGATGTCAAAGTGACTGAGATCCAGATTGCAGTTGAGCAACTTCAGGAGGATGTGGAGGAGAAGAAGGGCAAGTCAACTACTGATGCTTTTTCTAGAGTGCCCAGAGGACAGAGATCTACTGCAGTGCCTATTCTAGACACCAGAGCTACATCATCTGCACCAGCTACAGCATCAGTGCATCTAGCTCCAGCACCCTCTCCACCAGCTCCAGCTACATCAACAGAAGTCTTCGTCCAAGGAGCCATCTCTACACCATCACATGAAGACCAAGCCTGAGAGTCATTTAGCACTATTCATTTTTTATGAACTTTTTGGTAACTTGTTGCCAAAGGGGGAGAAAATGTATAGATCATAGGCTTCGAGAGAGAGAGTGTTGCCTTTGGTCTCTCTTGTCTCTTTTTCTTTGGTGGTTGAACTTCGTTATTTGCTTATTTGCTTGATACTCTATGCCTTGTGTGAGATACTTGGATGATCATGTGTTCGATCATATGCTACCTTAATGTCTGTTAGATGACATTATCTTCTTATATCCCTATATGATCATTCACTTTGCTTGGTGATGAGTGCATGTATTTAATTATTAGCATTTTGAGCGCTCCACCGAGATGTATGCGACATGGAAGAGTAACCCATGATCCTAACTCATTGTGCATTTGCAGTCCAAAGCAAATTTTAAATAATGCACAAATTTAGGGGGAGCTCTTACTTTTCACATACTTCTCAAAGCGACAATGTTTTTCAATCTTATTATCATTTGTCAAAGCTCTGATCTATATGTTGTCATTAATTACCAAAAAGGGGGAGATTGAAAGTGCAACTATCCCTGGGTGGTTTCGGTAATTCCTAACAACATATATCTCATTGAGCTAATGCTACTTCAAGATAAATATTTCAGGAAAGCTCAATGATTGGCATGGCATGGATGAGAAAAGTGGATCCCTCAAAATGCTAAGGACAAAAGGATTGGCTCAAGCTCAAAGCACAAGACTCTACATTTTCTATTTTAGTGATCCAAGATCACATTCAGTCTTTAGGAAAAGCCAATACTATCAAGGAGGGATGAGATGTTGCTTAATGGCTTTCTTGCTCAAAATGCTTAGTGATATGCTCCAAAGCCCTCAACTACTTTCTCACTCCACATATGACCTAAACCATAAGTCCAACTCGGCCCTACCGATTCTTCCTATCCGGCGCCACCGAGTTCAGATGTCATAGCCACTGCCACAAACCCTAGGCAAATCGGTCTCACCGATAGGGATCTGGTCTCACCGAGATGGGGTTGTAATCTCTCTGTTTGCCTTCGTAATGTTTCGGTCAAACCGAGATGAGCGGTCGGTCCCACTGAGATTACAATGCAAACTCTCTGTTTCCTTTTTGTAACATTTCGGTCTTACCGAGATGAGTGAATCGGTCCCACCGAGTTTGCCTGACCAACCCTTTGTGCGTCCATTACCAAAATCGGTCCCACCGAGTTTGTGTAATCGGTCTCACTGAGATTACGTTATGCCTTAACAATAATCATATCGGTCCTACTGAGTTGCATGTCGGTCCCATCGAAAATCCTAACGGTCACATGATTTGCTAAATCGGTCCGACCGAGGTTCTCAATTCGGTCCCACCGAGATTGGCAAGTTGTGTGTAACGGTTAGATTTTGTGTGGAGGCTATATATACCCCTCCACCCACTCTTCATTCGTGGAGAGAGCCATCAGAACATGCCTACACTTCCAACATACATTTTCTGAGAGAGAACCACCTACACTTGTGTTGAGACCAAGATATTCCATTCCTACCATATGAATCTTGATCTCTAGCCTTCCCCAAGTTGCTTTTCACTCAAATCTTCTTTCCACCAAATCCAAATCCTGTGAGAGAGAGTTGAGTGTTGGGGAGACTACATTTGAAGCACAAGAGCAAGGAGTTCATCATCAACACACCATTTGTTACTTCTTGGAGAGTGGTGTCTCCTAGATTGGCTAGGTGTCACTTGGGAGCCTCCGACAAGATTGTGGAGTTGAACCAAGGAGTTTGTAAGGGAAGGAGATCGCCTACTTCGTGAAGATCTACCCTAGTGAGGCAAGTCCTTTGTGGGTGACGGCCATGGTGGGATAGACAAGGTTGCTTCTTCGTGGACCCTTCGTGGGTGGAGCCCTCCGTGGACTCGTGCAGCCGTTACCCTTCGTGGGTTGAAGTCTCCATCAACGTGGATGTACGATAGCACCACCTATCGGAACCACGACAAAAACATCCGTGTCTCCTATTGCGTTTGCACTCTCCAAACCCTTCCCTTTACATTCTTGCAAGTTGCATGCTTCACTTTCCGCTGCTCATATACTCTTTGCATGCTTGCTTGAATTGTGTTAAGATTTCTTGACTTGTGCAAAGTTGCTAAAATCTGCCAAGAACTAAATTGGGAAAAGGATAGATTTTTATTTGGTCAAGTAGTCTAATCACCCCCCCCCCTCTAGACATACTTTTGATCCTACAGCTCCCAGTGCTATGCTCGCCTGTCATCAGCAATGTGGTCGTCACCAAGACCCTCATCGATGGTGGAGCAGGGCTCAATGTTCTCTTTGTCTAGACGTTCAACAGACTCCAAGTGCCGTATCACCAGCTTCAGCGTACCAAGCCATTCTCAGGGGTGACCGACAGTTCCACGCATCTGATAGGGCAGATCTGCCTCCCTGTCACCTTCGGCGAACGCGAAAACTACCACACCGAGCTCATCGACTTCAACATCGCCGACATTCACCTGCCATACAATGCCATCCTCAGGTACCCAGCGTTGGCCAAGTTCATGGCGGCAACCAACCATGGCTACAACATCCTCAAGATGCCAGGGAGCGGTGACATTATCACAATCGCCTGCAAGGAAAAGGACGCGGTGTGCTCCCTCGAGCATGCCTACCAGGCTGCAGCAGTTGAGAACCCTAAAGACGAGGATGGTGTCCTCCCTCCTGAGGTCGCCCCGAATATGAAGAAGCTGCAGCTGGGTCAGAGGTCTCACAAGAAAGCATCACCCGACAGCGCCGCGCTGAGCCTCGCGTCTTCGGATGGGGCGCCTTCACCTATCGCATAGGAAGGTGCGCCTGGCGCCCCTCTTAGGCTGGACTCGGGGGCTCTCCTCTGGAGGGCCTCAGACCTAGCCAGCATCAGGAGGGAGGCACTCGGGCACCACATGGAGGCATGCTTCGGCGCACGCTTCCCAGGACAAAGCGCAGGGCGCAAGGCGCCAGGCGCTCAGGAGTTCATCAGCAAGGCAGTCGTGGAGATTCAAGAGGCAAGGGTTCTACAGGGCGATCGCCGCCCACCGTCGAGCGCGGCTCGTTGCCCTGGAGAGGGTAAGGAGTTCCACGTCTGCATCGACATTCCAGGGCTCAACAGGGCCGCCTCTCGGCAGCTCTTCTGGCCGTCCCGTGTCGACCGATGCGAGGGTCCCCCCCCCCCTACACAGCTATGTTCGCATGCCCTACGACCTGCCGAGCGCGGCTGTGACGTTCCAGCGCTGCATGCGGGACATCCTGGCGGCTCGAGAGGCTAGGCACCAGGCGATCCTGGCGGAGATGGAGATGCATCTTCAGGAACCCCCCAGGCCCCCGGAGCCTCTCAAGGCTCAGGGCCAAGGCAGCTCATGAGGAACGACTTCGGCAGTGCGCACCTTCTACTACCCCGACATCTCTTCAGCAACGGTGCCAGGTGACATCTTTTCAGTTCGTTCAGTGTTGGGGCGCCCTCGGGCTGCATTATCCCCAAGTCGCATGGGTCCGTCCCTGCGACATGTATCTCTTTTGTGTCTATCAGGACTAGTTTACCTTCCCTTATGAGCTGCCTTGAGATTATCAACTGCCTGACTGGCGCTTCGTCGCCAAGAACGTCTCGCGCCCTTGCAGCCCACCCACGACCGCCTCATGATTAAGGACCGGCACATCGTCTGTGCTCGGGTCCGTCCCTGCAGCGTCACTAAACCCAAGAGGCTAAGCTCTGGCTCACGGGCCAGCTCCCATGTACGTGACCTCCCATGGCCCTTGGTGCCTTGTTCTCGCATGAGCTAATCATGGGCGGATGAGCGAGGGCGCGCGACCTGGTGCCCTATCACCACGGGAGCCGCGTGTCGGTTGTTATTCTTAAGGACCTTTGCATGAGAAGATGGGGCACGACATCTATGCTCGGGTCCCTCCCTGTAGCGTCAATAAACCCAACGGTTGAGCCCTGTCTGGTGGGTTGGCCATGTTCACGTCACCTCCTAGGGTCATTGGGGTCTGGCCTTCTCATGCAATAACCTCAGGAGACTCACTCGGCGCAGGTTGCCTAACCATCTTGCAGGACTGACACAAGAGTTCCCGATCAAATTCAAGTGCAACCCGCCTTGAGGTAGGGCCTCGTGAGTCCCGCGCTGGCTCATGAGCGCCCATACACACCTCCTTCAGCCCTTCCGTGCAATCCACGTGTCAGGGCGGGGCTATACACACCCCGAGGGCTCTCCCCAAAGGGAGCCCCCTACCACGCACCAGTGGGAGCACCATGCTCCGCGCTGGCCGTCGACACTGCAAAGGAGCGGCTATGCCCGTGCAAGAGTGGAAGCGCCATGCTCCATGCTAGTGATAAACAACTAAGGGTAGCCTCGCGGCTGTAGTAACCTCAGGGAGCCTCTGGGCTCAGTGCTTAGCCTCACCGTGCTACTCTCCCTCGAGAGGGTAGCACGAGGGGGCTAGGCACGGGTGAGGGAGTCCTAGATTAGGGGGTCCTCGGACAGCCGTACTATATGCTTATGTCGGACTATTGGACTATGAAGATACACGATTGAAGACTTCGTCCCGTGTCTCGGTGGGACTCTCCTTTGCATTGAAGGCAAGCTTGGCAATTCGGATATGTAGATTTCCTTCTCTATAACCGACTCTGTGTAACCCTAGCCCCCTCCGATGTCTATATAAACCGAAGGGTTTAGTCCGTAGGGCAACAACAATCAGAATCATAGGCTAGCTTCTAGGGTTTAGCCTCTATGATCCTCGTGGTAGATCAACTCTTGTAATACTCATATCATCAAGATCAATCAAGCAGGAAGTAGGGTATTACCTCCATAGAGAGGGCCCGAACCTGGGTAAACATTGTGTCCCCCGCCTCCTGTTACCATTAGCCTTAGACGCATAGTTCGGGACCCCCTACCCGAGATCCGCCGGTTTTGACACCGACATTGGTGCTTTCATGGAGAGTTCCACTGTGTCGTCACCATAAGGCTTGATGACTCCTTCAATCATCCACAATGATGCGGTCCAGGGTGAAGTCCCCCTCCCCCGGACAGATCTTCGTATTCGGCGGCTTCGCACTACGGGCCAACTCACTTGGCCATCTGGAGCAGATCGATAGCTATGCCCCTGGCCATCAGGTCAGGTTTGGAAGCTTGAACTACCCTGCCGACATCCGTGGAGACTTGATCTTCGATGGATTCAAGCCCATAATAGGTGCACCCTACAGTCGCGATGAGCATGACCTAGATCTACCATCGGATGGTATTCAGGAGATTGCACCTGCAGCTGCCCTGGCTTTAAATCCTGAGCAGATCATGCCATCCGAGAATGGGTGGATGGACCCCTCCACGGAGGCCGCACACTCAGCGGCGATAGAGCCGAACATAGATCTCACTTCCAAGGAGGTCTGTGTCTTCGGACCCTCGGACTCGTCTCCGGCCAGGGGCTCCGAACCGCGTGCATCCGTGCCCACCAAACCTGACTGGGCACCGATAATGGAGTTTAGCTCCGCGGATATCTTTCAACACTCGCCCTTGGGCGATGTGCTAAACTCATTAAAATCCCTCTCCTTGTCAGGAGACTCTAGGCCGAACTATATCCGTCTTCAGTGGGAAGCGGACGGTGAAGAAATTCGTTACCCACCCACCACCCACTTAATAGCCACTATCGACAACTTAACCGACATGCTTGATTTTGACTCCAAAGACATCGACGGTATGGACGACGATGCCGGATAAGAATAGGAACCACCGCCCATAGGGCACTGGACAGCCACCTCATCATATGATATATATATATAGATATATATATATATATATATATATATATATGGTGGACACACCCAAAGAAAGCAATGGCGATGATGCAACGGAGGATAATCCCCTTGAGAAGCAATCTAAGCGTCGGCGTCATCGGCGCCGCTCTAAGCCCTACCATAGCAAAAAATAGCGATACCGGCACAAGAGACAATAGCACTCCGGATGATGCCGAAGACGAAAACAATCCCGCCCCGCCAAGCTTCAAGAAAACTGGATGGGAGGATGGGCAAGCTAGCCCTGATGAACAGGCAATGGACGGAGACTTGGAGGATGACAATTACATGCCCCTCTCCGAAGACAAGGTGAGCCTCGTCGACGGAGAGTTTATCGTGCCTGAGGATCCCGTCGAGCAGGAGCGCTTCAAGCGCCGACTTATAGCCACTGCAAAGAGGCTGAAGAAAAAATAGTGGCAGCTTCAAGCTGATCAAGATCTGCTAACTGATAGATGGACTGAGGTCCTGGCAGCCGAGGAATATGGACTCGAGCGCCCAACCAAAAGCTACCCGAGGCACAGGTTGTTACCTCAATTCGAGGATGAGGCACTAGAGCCCACACTACCAGCACAGGATGTAGCTGACCGGCCACCTCGTGGCTGAGACAAGGCGGCATATCAGCCCGCACCCCGTCGCCAAACAAATAAAAACACGAAGGCCCGGGGCTACACGCAGGACCTGCGAGACGAATTGGAAAACAAAGCAGGATAGTCAAGATCGATCTACGGATCACGGGGGCGCGCCCAGTGAGTGATGATGACCGCCACGTCGGATATACTTAATACAAATCTGGCTGGGCCGAACACAGCAGACCAGACACATCTGAATTGTGTGGTGATGTAGCCCTCCATAGAGACGCCGCACACCCCCTATGCTTCACTGACGAAGTAATGGAGCATGAGTTCCCAGAAGGGTTCAAACCCATAAACATCGAACCATATGATGGGACAACAGACCCCGCGGTATGGATTGAAGATTTCCTTCTCCACATTCACATGGCCTGCAGCGATGATCTACATGCCATCAAGTACCTCCCACTAAAGCTCAAGGAACCGGCTCGGCATTGGCTGAATAGTCTGTCGGCAAACTCCATTGGAAGTTGGGAGAACCTGGAAGACGCATTCCTTGACAACTTCCAGGGCACTTATGCGCGACCCCCGGACACTGATGACTTAAGTCACATAACCCAACAGCCCGGAGAGTCAGCCAGGAAATTCTGGACTCGATTCTTAACTAAAAAGAACCAAATTGTCGACTGTCCGAATGCCGTGGCCATGGCGGCCTTTAAGCATAACATCCGCGACGAGTGGCTCGCCCGACACCTCGGCCAAGAAAAACCGAAATCCATGGTAGCCCTTACGACACTCATGACCCGCTTTTGTGTGGGCGAGGACAGCTGGTTGGCTTGTAGCAACAGCACATCAGGAAATCCTGGCACTTCGAAAGCGAGAGATAGCAATGGCAAGCCTCGGCGGAATAGACACAAGCGTCGCAATAATGGTGATAACGCCGAAGACACAGCTGTCAATGCCGGATTCAGTGGCTCCAAGTCCGGTCAACAGAAAATGCCATTTCAAAGAAACAATCCGGGCACGTCCAGTCTGGACCGCATACTCGATCGCTCATGTCAAATCCACGGCACCCCCGATAAACCAGCCAACCACACCAATAGAGAATGTTGGGTATTCAAGCAGGCCGGCAAGTTGAATGCCGAAAACAAGGAAAAGGGGCCGCATAGTGATGACGACGAGAAGCCCCGGCCGCCGAACACAGGAGGACAGAAGAAATTTCCTCCCCAAGTAAAAATGGTTAATATGATATACGCCACCCATATTCCCAAGCGGGAGAGGAAGCGTGCACTAAGGGACGTCTACGCGATGGAGCCAGTCGCCCCAAAGTTCAACCCATGGTCTTCTTGTCCGATCACCTTTGATCGCAGGGACCATCCGACCAGTATCTGTCATGGCGGTTCGGCCGCACTGGTCCTTGACCCTATCATTGACGGATTCCACCTCACTTGAGTCCTCATGGACAGTGGCAGCAGCCTGAAACTGCTCTATCAGGATACAGTGCGCAAAATGGGCATCGATCCCTCAAGGATCAAACCCACCAAAACCACCTTTAAAAGGTGTAATACCAGGTGTAGAGGCATGTTGCATGGGCTCAATCACACTGGAAGTTGTCTTCGGATCTCCGGACAACTTCCGAAGCGAGGAGTTAATCTTCGATATCATCCCCTTCCGTAGTGGATATCATGCCCTGCTAGGACGAACCGCATTTGCTCGATTCAATGCGGTGCCACACTACGCCTATCTCAAGCTCAAGATGCCCAGACCTCGCGGTGTGATAACAGTCAACGGAAATACAGAGCGCTCCCTCCGTACGGAGGAGCACACTATGGCCCTTGCAGCAGAACTACAGAGCAGGCTCCTTAGGCAGACCCTCAATTCGGCAATAAAGCCCCTGGACACCGTCAAGCGAGTCCGGAGTACTCTGCAACAGAATCATCCGGCCCGTCCAGAGCTCGCCTAGCAATTCAGCCTCCGTCCTAGTACTAGTCAAGCGGTGAAATTTGTGTCGCGCGTACATAATTACGCACTTAAAATACCATGGGCATAGGCGGAGGCACAGTCAGAATGCGGTCCACAATGCGGCTCAACCGCCCCAGGACCCGTATAGCTTCACCCTTTTCTTTCTTTCAGGTCCCTATCCTCTTGAGGCTCTTCCGATAACCTGATTATCGGACCCATTACGGGACGGAAACACCAAGGAGCCAAGGATCTTTGACGTACGAGGGAATCCCCAGGTGGTCTCTGATAAACGATCGCTATACTTGTTTTACATACCCACACGCAGCTCGCTCTTGGTCAGGACAAGCCAAATAGTCCTATTTTGCTTATCGCACTACTTGTATACATACGCCTTGACGTATCATTTAAATTAACAATGGAAAATAATGTACAGCGTCAGCCTATTATTACATTTCTTTCTCTTTTTCCTTGACTATTTATATATCACAAATTGCACCCGTACATGTTGGTACGTTCAGTTTGCCAGGGGCTTCAGTCTAACCCATAAAACGGCAAGGAAAGTCCGAACACTTTCGACAGTGCAGCACCCTGAACTTATAGCATTATATGCATCAGCTGCGAATCATGTCTTAGGTCAATAGTTGGGTTGCCCGGCTCCCATGTTTTGCTGCCTTACGTTCCGCTATATTGGCTAACGTGGCACAGGGAGAACTACTGCGATTGTGTCCCGGTTCTTCTGGATGAGCACCTCAGTAAAGAAAAACTGACTGTCATGATGCGGTGAGAGCTGGTCGCTGTTCGAGAGGTTTCAAATCCTTATAGATTTTTTCCGCTTCAGGCGAGGATCGGTCTTTGTCCGATTTAGGCGTGTATAGCACCCCAAGTTCGGCCTTCTGAATACCAGGGGCTACGCCAAAATTTAAAATTATAGAACTTCTATGGCTAAGTGAGGGTGATAAAGCTGTATAGTCCGATTGCCTTGTTCGTTGCGCTAAACACCTCCTTAAAGGACCAAAAATTTGGATAAAGAGTGTTTAGATTTATCCCGAACACCCCTGTACTAGTTACATGGGGATAGAAGCCGACGACTGGCCAACTCTCAGGTTTTATAAACGGCCGCACAGAAGGTAAAGTTTTAAATCAATACGCGTTATATTGCGCAAATGAACTTGTTTCATATTACAGGATAAAATGAGTGCATTCACTCAAAGATTACATCCTTAGCACACTGCTCCGCAACAAGGTGGGAGCCCTTCAGGACACTGTCATAATACTTTTCAGGGTGGCGGTGCTCCTTGCCCTTCGGTGGCCCCTCCATCATCAGCTTCTCGGCATCCATCTTCGCCCAGTGCACTTTTGTGCGGGCGAATCCCATTCGTGCACCTTCAATGCAAACTGACCGCTTTATGACTTTGAGCCGCGGGCAGGCATTCACAAGCCGCTTCATGAGGCCAAAGTAGCTGCTGGGCAAAGGCTCGGCAGGCCATAGCCAAACTATGAGGTCCTTCATTGCCAGTTCGGCCGCCTTGTGCAGTTCGACCAGTTGCTTCAGCTGGTCGCTCAAGGGCATCGGATGTTCTGTCCCAAGATACTGATACCAGAAGAACTTCTCCATCGAGCTCCCTTCTTCGGCTCGGTAGAACTCTCCGGCATCGGATATGCTGTGCGGTAGATCTGCGAACGCTCCTGGAGAGCTCCAAATTCGGGTAAGTAAAAGGGAAGTCTCCTTCACATGCTTGCTTTGCATAATGAATGCCTTACACGCCGCAATCTTCTTGACCGTATGAATCTCCTGGAGGGCCTTTTGGGCTTCGGCTTTTGCATCTTGCGCACTCTGGAGGGCCTTAGCAAGCTCGGACTCTTGAGTCTTAGAGTCACGCTCCAAGGACTCGTATTTCTGGACGAAATCCTAGAGCTCTTGCTAGACCTCGTTGACCCGGGCCTCTTGCTTCTTGCGCTCGGCGTGTTCCTTGACCGCTTTGTCTTCGGCCTCGGTCAGCGCCTTCTTAAGGGCTGCCACTTCGGTCATGGCCCCTATTAAAGTTCATGACGCTTCTATTAGCAGAAACCATTTTTCCTTTAGAAATATACAAACGGGGTATTGTGTACCTTTGTTTTCCTCGAGTTGCCTCTTCACGAGGCCGAGCTCTCCCTCGGTCTGCTCCAGGTCCCACTTCAGTCCGGAGACCTCCGCAGTACGAGCGGCAGCGGCCAACGGCGACGCCTGCATATTCACCTAGACATCTTCTGTTAGACTCCTGCGAATGTTATTTGATCCTCTATTCGGCTTTTCTATCCGAACACCAAACAGAGCATCAGGGGCTACTGTCTATACTATGATATTTCCTTACAATTTTATTACTTACCTCAAAGCCTGTTAGGAGGCTAGCGCAGGCTTCTATCAAACCGCTTTTGGCGGAACGGACCTTCTCAATCATCGTACTCATAAGAGTACGGTGTTCTTCATCAATGGAAGCGCCGCGAAGCGCTTCCAGCAAGTTGTCCGATGCCTCTTGATGGACAGAGGTCATCGGTACAGGCGGCTCGCCCCCCTTAGAGAGAGGCTGCCTGCCTGAATTCGGAACCACTGGGGGTTCCGGAGCCGTATCCGGCTGGGGGCCAAACTTGTTGCGGCCCGTGTTATCGGAGTCCATGGGGGTCTTCCCCCCCCCCATGTGCCCGGTGACTGGGATTTCGCCTGGGGGCGTCTCCGGAGCTGTCTCCCCTTGGCCCGGTATCCTCTGAGACAACACCTTGGTGTCGTCTGCGGGCCTGGGGGACGAGGTTGTCGGGAGTGAATCGTTCATCGCCGATGGGCCCGGAGACCCCTCCGAAGAGGATACCTCGATGTGGGATTTGGCCGGACTGCATATGCATGATCGGCATGATAAGAAGCAATAAAGCAAAACATATTAGAAGAATTATAGTGTCCGGATACTTACGATTTAGCCAGGGCTTGTCCCTGGGCTCCCACTCCTCGCCGATGTAGGTGGCTGTGGTGGAATGGTCCAGAAGGAAAGTTTTACCCTTCTTGGACACCTCGGCCACTCTAGACGGGGCAGCCTTCCTCTTCTTCTCCCCCCCCCCCCCGGGTTGGGGGGGGAGGGATTTTCCCTTCCTCCTCCTCGTCTTCATTGGAGGAGTACGTCTCGGTGTCTTCGGACGTCATGTCCGATGCCACCTTGCGCCGGAGACCTTTCCTGGTCCCCGCGGCCTTCTTCTTGGTCTTCTTCTCCGGCACCTCATAGGGCGCCGGAAACAGCATCTTTGTTAGGAGAGGCGATGCTTGATCTTTAGGTAGCGGAGCCGGGCAGTCAATCCGCTCCGCTATCGATACCCAGTCCTGATTAAATCAGCATGGAGGCTTAGTTTCCTCCCGCAGATGTGCTGGTAAAAGGCACATCTTGCAAAATATAAAGACTCACCGGATGGGCTTGGCGTTTCACGTTGAGTCTGTGATCTTTGGTTATGGGGAGAGGGACCTCGTTGGCCTTGAAGAGCACCTTCCAGACGTCTTCGTGCGTCGTGCCGAAGAGCTCTTGCAGCATCTGGTGTTCGGCTGGGTCGAACTCCCACAGATTGTAGGCCCGTCTCTGACATGGAAGGATCCGGCAGATGAGCATGACCTGGACCATGTTGACAAGCTTGATTTTCTTGCCTATCATATTCTGGACGCAGGTCTGGAGTCCGGTCAGCTCCACCGCTGAGCCCCAGGCTAAGCCCTTCTCTTTCCAGGAGGTGAGCCCCATGGGGACGATGGATCGAAATTCGGGGGTCGCCGCCCAGTTGGTGTCGCGCGGCTCGGTGATGTAGAACCACCCCGATTGCCACCCCTTCACGGTCTCTACATAGGAGCCTTCGGGCCAGGTGACATTGGGCATCTTGCCCACCATGGTTCCCCCGCACTCCGCTTGGTGGCCGCCCACCACCTTTGGCTTCACGTTGAAGGTCTTCAGCCATAGGCCGAAGTGGGGCGTGATGCAGAGGAAGGCCTCGCACACAACGATAAACGACGAGATGTTGAGGATGAAGTTGGGGGCCAGATCATGGAAGTCCAGCCCGTAGTAGAAAATAAGCCCGCGGACGAATGGGTGGAGGGGGAATCCCAGTCCGTGGACGAAGTGAGAGAGGAATACAACCCTTTCCTGGGCTTTCGGGGTAGGGACGATCTGCCCTTCGGCTGGAAGCTGATGTCAGGACCCCGACTCAATGCCACATCGATCTAGCATGTAACACCTCATATCACTTTGCGGCCTCACGCACGGTATTCCCACGGGTGTCGCCTTACCTTTGCCCGGGACCATTTGCGTCTTTTGGCACACGTATATGATAGTGTCGCTAGCATCCATATGATAAGGAGCCCGGGCTGACATGGCTAGTCGTAAACCCAAAGTGGCACAGACTTACAGGGACAGGCATCCATGACCCAGCATCGAACGTGTCGGTCATCAGCGAGTGAATCCAGGCTGTAGCACTGGGCTAGCAGGACTCCGGTGAACCGGGCTGTAGCAGGCTAACAGGACTCCGGTATTCATCGCGTGACATTTCCCCGAAGGGACAGACACAGGAACGAAGAAGGACACATGCCGGCCAGCCTAAGTGTTCCGCAGCAGTAGCAAGCTACCATGGCTCGGTGGAAACACTAGGAGACATTTCCCGATAAGAGAGGCTACTAAGAATAAACAACTAGGTTGTCAGATCCCACACATACCAAGCATTTCAATAACATACACACAATATGCTCGATATGTGCAAATACAACATGGCATTACAACATGACTCTACAACTCAAGTATTTTATTCAATAGGCTCCGAGGAGCAAGATATTACAAACATGGGTCTCATGACCCAACAATCAGAGCATACAAGTCAAAGCACAAGCGGAAGCTATCATGTCTGAGTACAGACATCTATAAATGAAAAAGGCTGAGAAGCCTGACTATCTACCAAATCCTGCCGAGGGCACAAGATCGTAGCTGAGGTAACAAGCTAAACGTCAAAGACCATACGGAACTACTAGCGAGACTGAGGTCTCTCTGCAAAAAACATAAATTAAGCAACGTGAGTACAAATGTACCCAGCAAGACTTACATCAGAACTAACTACATATGCATCATTATCAACAAAGGGATGGTGGGGTTTAACTGCAGCAAGCCAGCTTTGACTCGGTGGCTATCCTGAACTACGACTGCAAGTAACTCTTTTGAGGTGGCGCACACGAGTCCACATATTCACCATATCAATACACCACTTGTTGGAAATATGCCCTAGAGGCAATAATAAAAGTATTATTATATTTCAATGTTCATGATAAATGTCTTTTATTCATGCTATAATTGTATTATCCGGAAATCGTAATACACGTGTGAATACTTAGACCACAATATGTCCCTGGTGAGCCTCTAGTTGACCAGCTCGTTGTGATCAACAGATAGTCATGGTTTCCTGACTATGGACATTGGATGTCATTGATAACGGGATCACATCATTAGGAGAATGATGTGATGGACAAGACCCAATCCTAAGCATAGCATAAAACATCGTGTAGTTCGTTTTGCTAGAGCTTTGCCAGTGTCAAAGTATCTCTTCCTTCGACCATGAGATCGTGTAACTCCCGGATACCGTAAGAGTGCCTTGGGTGTATCAAACGTCACAACGTAACTGGGTGACTATAAAGGTGCATTACAGGTATCTCCGAAAGTATCTGTTGGGTTGACATGGATCGAGACTGGGATTTGTCACTCCGTATGACGGAGAGGTATCTCTGGGCCCACTCGTTAATGCATCATCATAATGAGCTCAATGTGACCAAGGTGTTGGACACGGGATCATGCATTACGGTACGAGTAAAGTGACTTGCCGGTAACGAGACTGAACAAGGTATTGGGATACCGACGATCGAGTCTCGGGCAAGTAACGTACCGATTGACAAAGGGAATTGCATACAGGGTTTGATCGAATCCTCGACATAGTGGTTCATCCGATGACAACATCGAGGAGCATGTGGGAGCCATCATGGGTATCCAGATCCCGCTGTTGGTTATTAACTGAGAGCGTCTCGATCATGTCTGCATGTCTCCCGAACCCGTAGGGTCTACACACTTAAGGTTCGATGACGCTAGGGTTATTAGGAAGACTAGTATGTGACTACCGAATGTTGTTCGGAGTCCCGGATGGGATCCTGGACGTCACGAGGAGATCCGGAAGGGTCCGGAGGTAAAGATTTATATATGGGAAGTTGTCAAACGGACACCGGGAAGTTTCGGGGTCATACCGGTATTGTACCGGGGCCACCGGAAGGGTTCCGGGGGTCCACCGGGAGGGGCCACCCCTCCCGGGGGGCCACATGGGCTGCGTGGGGCAGGGAGCCAGCCCCTGGTGGGCTGGCCGCACCCCCCTCCCTTGGGCCCATGCGCCTAGGGTTGAGGGGGAACCCTAGAGGGGGCGCCCCCCTTGGCTTGGGGGGCAAGTCACCCTCTCCCCTCTCCCCTAGGCCGCCGCACCCCCCCTAGATGGGTTCTAGGGGGCCGGCCCCCTTCTCCCTTCCCCCTATAAATAGAGGGGTGAGGGGAGGGCAGCCGCACCACCCTCCAAGGCGCAGCCCTCCCCTCCCCAACACCTCTCCTCCTCCGTTGTGTGCTTGGCGAAGCCCTGTCGGAGTACTGCCTCTCCACCATCACCACGCCGTCGTGCTGCCGGTGGAGCTGTCTTCCTCAACCTCTCCTTCCCCCTTGCTAGATCAAGAAGGAGGAGACGTCTCCCGTCCCGTACGTGTGTTGAACGCGGAGGTGCTGTCCGTTCAGCACTTGGTCATCGGTGATTCGAATCACGTCGAGTACGACTACATCATCACCTTGCAAGCTTCCGCACGCGATCTACAAGTGGTATGTAGATGCAAACTCTCTCCCTTGACTCGTTGCTTAGAAGAACTCATAGATGGATCTTGGTAAAACCGTAGGAAAAATTTTAATTTTCTGCAACGTTCCCCAACACCACTATGGATCCGCTCCCGTCTCCCTACGAGAACGCCATCCATAGCACTCACGCTTATCTTGCGTATTTTAGGGTATCCACTTTCACTTGTCTATGAACTGATATAAGCAACCCAGAAGTCCTTTTCCGCGGACACGGCTATTCGAATAGATGATGTTAACCCTGCAGGGGTGTACTTCTTCACACACGCTCTCACCACTTACCGCCGTTTACACGACATGTACTCGGCAACCTTCAAGCGGAAGCCCGACGTGGGTGTCGGCCACGGCCTGCCTAAACACTCAAGTCTCTAGTCCAGGTTTATCACCTATTCGGGTTCCATCCATGAGGAGATCCGGCCGGAGTTTCGCTCACAGCCCCAAACGATGTGAACAGGGTTCTGTGACACCAAACGGGCGCCCGGTATACCCGGCCACGTGCCTACCGCATCACAGCCCACCCCTCCGGTCAGCGCTGCGCACGGCCTCCAGCATACTACAAACACCAGAAACTACTTGCAACTCCTGGACAGAGGACAAGGGTGATTAAGAAGCCGAGAGGGTCCATTGGTTTCGGGCCCAATGCGTGGTAGTAGCTGAATCATGGATCACAAACACAGAACTCAGTTCCTGAGGACGGCTGCAATGAGACAACCCACCATGTACTCCTACATGGCCTCTCACCGCTACCTTTACCAAATCGTGTTCACACGCTTAGCTCACACACTGCAGGACATGTTCAAACACCTCTGATTCATCCCGGATGAATCAGACCTGACTCAACTCTAAGCAGTAGCAGGCATGACAAACAAGCATGAATGAGTAGGCACATCAGGGCTCAAACAACTCCTACTCATGCTAGTGGGTTTCATCTAATTACTGTGGAATGACAGGTCATGCAGAGGATAAAGGGGTTCAGCTACCGCAGCAGGTAACAGATGAATCGATGTTGTCCTAATGCAGTAAAAGAGAGCAGGAGCGAGAGAGTGGGATTGTATCGGAATGAACAAGGGGGTTTTGCTTGCCTGGCACTTCTGAAGATAACATTGAGTCTTCATCAGTGTCAACGATCACAACATCGGAACATCCTCTACCGGGAGGGAACAGATACCGGCAACAAAGAAGAAATACAATCAATGCAATGCGCAATATGATGCATGCTCATGACATGGCAATATGAATGTGTTTTGAGCTATTGCAACTAGCAACAGATTAAATGAAGTTGGTTTGAATATAAGATTCAAATTCAAACTCCATATGTGATTATTCAGATGCCATTTATATGATTTGTGCTAAACAGCACCTATAAGTTGTTCTAACATGCATGAAAACAGTACAGATGGATAGATTGGATTTTTTCTGATCATTTTTCATATATAAATTATTTAATTTGGAGTTACCGTTGAATTTCTATGATTTATTGAAGTTTTAATCATTTTCTGAAATTTCCTGAATATTTAGAATTAAAATAATTCCAGAAAATGATTTAGCTGCGTCAGCCTGACGCCAGCATGACGTCAGCGAGTCAACGGCCAGGTCCAGGTCAAACCTGACGTGCGGGGTCCACACATCAGTGACACAGGACCTAATCCCGGTCAAACCCAGCGCTGACTGGGGTTTGACCAGGGGTGGGGCCCACAGTCAGTGGCCTAGGGGGTTGGTTAGTGCGTCATTAGTGGCTAATGACAGTGCCACGTCACTGGCCACCGGAGTTCGGCCGGCGGCGACCCGAAACGCGGCGGATGTTCACCGGGGTTGCGCTACGGGCGGCGGCTGGACGCGCGAAGGCCACCAGAAGGTAGCACGTACACGGCCGCACCTAGCTAGCTGCACGAGGGGCCACGGGGTGGCCGGAGACGACGGCGGCGAGCACTTCCGCGGTGGCCGGAGTTCGGGCTGGGGCAGGGACGCGGCTGCAGCGCTCGAGCGAGCAAGCGGAGTGGAGAGGCATCCTCCTGGAGGCGCCAGGAGCGTGTCAGTGCCCCTGGAGCGAGCAGGAGAGGCTCGGGAACGCGGGCTCGCCGGCCATGGCGGACGGCGGCCTCGGGTGACCTCGGGGCTACGGCTAGAGGGCGGGAGCAAGCAGGGGGGCAGAGGGGAAATGCTCAGGGGCTCACGATGAGTTCGAAGAGAGGGTCGGCGTGCTCGGGGAGGCGGCGGAGACGGCGAATCGGGCCGGCGATCTTCGATGCCCGTCGGTGAAGATGGCGGCGATGGCGTCACTGCAGGGCTCCTGGTGTTGCTTGGAGCGGTGGGGAGGAAGAGTAGGTCGAGGCAGAGCTTTGGGAGGCGTCGGGGAGGCGAGGCGGTGGTTGTGGCCGCAGCGAACGGCGTCGGTGGCGACGGGGCTCCGCTCGGTGGAAGAGAGAGAGAGCCAGAGAAGGGGGGAGAAGGCACGGGGAGAGTGCGAGGCCTGGGAGGGTGCGTGGCGTCGCGGACGGGGTCCAGGGCGACGAGAGGAAGCAGGAGGTGGCCAGGGGAAGCAGGAGGTGGCCGAGGCCTCTCGGGCGCGCGCCACGCCTCGGTCCTTCTGGCGAGGTTGAAGACGACAGGGGGAGTGGAGATGGGCTGGGCCGTGCTGGGCCAGGTAAGTGGGCGCCAGGTAACTTCCTTCTCTCTCTCTCTTTTATTTCTTTTCTATTTCTGTTATTTTGTTTTTGATTTGATTTAAAATACCAAATCATTTAATAAAATCCTGGAAACAATTATGGGTGCTTTCTGAATTATTTCAGTGACCCTTAACAATTTCCAACATTTATTTGAACATTTAAATTATTTATAGTGTTTAAATGCCCAAAGTCAAATACAATATGATTTAATTCAAAAATCCAAAAATGACCTAAGAATATATTCATCATTTTTGGCAGAGGTTTCCACCTTAACCAGAAATCATGAACTTTTTTTAGGAACTTTTTGGGTTTATTGAAAAGATTTTAATTCACCCTAGTTGACTTGATTTAATGCTAGGGTTTGAACATCCCCATTCCAATTTTAGGCAAAATTTAAACATGATGCAACACATGACTAGCTAGCTCAGAGCAAACCAGAAGTTAGGGATGTGACAGCTGATGCGCGATGTTCGCGGACCGGCCTCCCGAAGGTTCGTGATGTCTCCCTCCGTAACGGAGGAGGCCATCCACTTGCCTCCCGCTCCGGACATGCTTGGAATGGCTTTGTGGAGAAGGTGAAAACTTGGGCATTAGAGCTCAAGAATGGATGAGCAGAGGAAGAAGAAGGCGTGGGTGAAAAAGGGGGATCCTTATCTCTTTATAAAGGCGGTAGAAACCATGCGCCTCCCCACTTGCCCTAGAAACTCGCTTATTCCCCAAGCACCATGTTGATGGCACGGTTGGGTTACCCTCACCCGTATTGATGAGTATCCTGTGATAAGGGGACACAATCTCTGCTTCAACAAGACGTGCCTATGAAACCGCCTCGCAAGATGTGCAGTCGCAGGTTGAGAAGAACGGTTCGAATAATGACCGGGCTGTGGCGTGATGTCACGCTATGAAAAGTTTTCAGCAGATTAGACTTGTGGAATATTGTGCTCTCTACGGTGGTATGTGGAATTTGTTTTGAAGAGCCGGACACGATTCTTGTGTTCAAGATCTTCTTTGGAGTATTCAAAGAAGGAACCCGCCTTGCAATGCCGAAGACAATCTGCGCGCCGGACTCATCGTCATTGAAGCCTGGTTCAGGGGCTACTGAGGGAGTCCTGGATTAGGGGGTCCTCGGACAGCCGGACTATATGCTTATGTCGGACTGTTGGACTATGAATATACAAGATTGAAGACTTCGTCCCGTGTCCGGGTGGGACTCTCCTTTGTGTGGAAGGCAAGCTTGGCAATTCGGATATGTAGATTTCCTTCTCTGTAACCAACTCTGTGTAACCCTAGGCCCCTCTGGTGTCTATATAAATCGGAGGGTTTAGTCCGTAAGACAACAACAATCAGAATCATAGGCTAGCTTCTAGGGTTTAGCCTCTACGATCTCGTGGTAGATCAACTCTTGTAATACTCATATCATCAAGATCAATCAAGCAGGAAGTAGGGTATTACCTCCATAGAGAGGGCCCGAACCTGGGTAAACATTATGTCCCCCGCCTCCTGTTACCATTAGCCTTAGACGCATAGTTCGGGACCCCTACCCGAGATTCGTCGGTTTTGACACCGACAACGGGGGCTACGCACAGGTCACGCCTGGCGTACGCCACCTTGCCAGGTCCCACAGACCTGGTCTTCTCGCGCCCCTCCCGAGCGAGAGCCCGGCGAGGAGAGGTACAATGGTATGTTCGTACATTAAGGGGGACTCCTGAGTACCGCGTCTCAGGAGCCTAACTAGCCACGCAGCCCCTCACCCTTGGTCTCGTCCTGGCAATCCGGACAACCCAACGGCGGCTGAGGTATGCGCGGGGCCAGGCCCTACCGACGCAAAAGACCAAGGCCTAACTCTCGTCCTTCCCTTGCCAAGTCATTCGTACGTCAAGGGGGACTCCTGAGCATCGCGTCTCAGGAGCCTAACCGACCATGTAGCCCCTCACCCCTTGGGCTCGTCCAGGTGATCCGGATGACCCAGCGGCGGCTGAGGTATGCGCGGGGCCGGGCCCTGCCGACGCAGAACACCAAGGCTTGCCCTCGCACCTCTTTTCCCTAGTTGTTTGCACGTCAAGGGGGACTCCTGAGCATCGCGTCTCAGGAGCCTAACTGGCCGCGTAGCCCCTCACCCCCTGGCCTCGTCCTGGCAATACTAATGACCCAGTGGTGGCTAAGGTACGCACGGGGTCGGGCCCTGCCGACGCAGAACAACGAAGCAAAGGGAAAAAGACGGGGAACCATAAGCTAGTTATTATAAAACATATTGTTCCAAGCATCAGTTTTAACGCCTCCACGAGGCATGCTACATGTTACAGGATAAGAATAGGAAGGAGCACCACCATCAAGCCACCTCTTCAGCCCTGGTTGCCGCCGTCACCCGCCTGCGGAGCCTTGTCGACAGCAATGTCGCCCTTCCCCTCATCTCTAGCCACAGGGACGACAAACTTGTCTAACAGGGCGTTCACCGAACTCTTCACGGTGTCAGCAATAGCGTCGCAGGAGTCGGGGTCCACGGGCTCGAGGAAGGCAGCGAAGTTGAAGCTGGCATCCCGAAGATAGAGATGGTTGAAGGCGCGCGTCAGGGCTGAGGAAGAAAGCAAGCGAGCCTCACCTTCCACCATGGAGCCAAACCCGTCGATGACGTCCTCGAGCCCATTGACGACCTTAGGAAGCAGGGCTGTAGGGATCTCCTTTGGGGTCACCATCGTTCCCGGGGGATCGCTCCCAAAGAGTGCCTGCCGAGCCTTGTGAAACCTCGCCCCGAGGGAGCCGAGGGTGCTGTGCTCCATGGCGGCCGCCTCCTTGGCCTCAGCAAGGTACACCTATGCCGCTTCCGCTTCCTCCTTCAACCTCTTTAGGCAGTCGTGCTCCGTGTCCTGCTCCTGGGCTGCCTACTTCAGCTCGGCGTCGCGGCTGACAACGGCAGCCTCCTGGGCCTTCAGCTTCTCCTCTCGCTCCTGGAACTAGCTGGCCTGGGCGGCCTGCTGATCCTGGAGAGCCTTCATCTCGGCTTCCACTGCGCGGCACTGCTCCTAGGCGTCCTTGGCTTCCTTCTGCACCAAGTCATGCTCGGCAGCAGCTACCCCGGGCACCTTCTGGGCCTGCTCCGCGGAACTCCAGGCCGCTCGGACAGATGCGTCTGCCTAGAGCCACCCTGAGGTCAGCCCCAGGCGCCCCAAGGCTGCTTGCCGGTCCGGAGCTTGAAGATCACCCTGGAGATGGTTCAGCGTGGCCCGGGCTTCCTTCAGGGCTCCAGAGGTGGCTGGAGCGCCATGGCCTAGCAGCACGGTGGGCGAAAGTGGAGATGTTTTCGGCGCCAAGATAGGTGAAGCTGCAGCGGCAGGAAAGACTGGGGGCTCCAGAGGCCTTGCGACCCCAGCAGTCGCGACGGAGGAGGACGCCGCCAGAGTCAGCCCTGCCGTGGATGCCGGCTCCTCCCGAGGCTGGGCCTCCGAGCCCTAAGAGGACGACGTCGCTGCTAGACCTGCAGGAGCCGCAACGCCCCTCTTCACCAAAGCTACGGCAGCCACCTCGACACGCTCGACCACGGCGACCTCAGCGTTCTCCCTCTTCTTCGAAGACGATGATTGCGGCCTGACATCGAACAAAGACATTAAGTATCGCATTGAGATTCAAGAGCAAGGCCAAGAAAGAACACTTACTGGTCCGAAGCGACATAGCTCCTCTTCAGGCTCATCAACGGGGGCTTCGCCGGGGCAGCTGGAGCTACACTCTTGGGAGTAGGAGAGCACGCGGTCGGTGCCGCTCGGGATATTGCCAGTGAAGGTGGAGTGCTGGCTAGAGGGATCAGCGCAGTCCTGCCCCTCCTCACCGTCGTCCGCTTCTGCTGCTTCGAGGAGGCCACCGCGGATCTTTGTGGTGACCCCGGTAGGACGAGCCAGCTCCACCATCGGATGCGTGTCCTCGTCGTCGTCGTCGGAGAAGTTGCAGACAAATTCTCCCTGCTTTGGGCGGAGGATTCCGCCTCCTTCTCCTCCTCCTCGGTGGCCTTGGAGGAGCGGTCGCCGGAGGACAGGTTCACCAAGGAGGCGGCCGGCTGGGGAGGCCCCATCGGCACGGGCCCGAACTTGTCGAAGACAGGCATGGCGGTGGCGGCCTTCTCTCTGTCGTCTCGGCGGTACAACGGGAGCCAACCATTTGGAGGGCCACTCGGGTCCTTCCCAGTCAAGGAAAGCAGCACCTTGCTCAGCTCCTCCTTAGGAAGGCCGTCCTAGCGCAGGCGGATCTTGTCGTCGATGCCCCCGAGCTTCCACAAGGGGCGGGAGAGATCCTGGAGCGGCGCCAGGCGCTGCGTCAGGAACTCCCTGACGATCATGGCCCCCATCAGCTTCTCGGCCTTCAGGTCAGCCTCCATCTTACTCATCAGTGGCCTCAGATGGGGGTCAGTGATCTTCTCGGAAAACCACCCCTTTTTGGAGGTCGGGAGCCCGGTCAACAGCTCCAGCTGGTCGTGGGAGCACTTGGCGTCCATTAGGACCCACTTGTTCCAGGCGTCCTCTACCTTCTTCCCGGCGTGGGAGATCGCGTTGCCGCCCCAGGCCGTGACGAAGCCGACACACCCTGTAGGCCGGTCGCCAGTCAAGCAGAGGTAGAAGAAGTGGCGGAGCATGGCGATGGAGGGCATCACCCCCACGAATGCCTCGCAGTAGAACGCGAAGATGGACAAGAGGAGAACAGAGTTGGGATGGATGTGGAGCACGTGGAGGCCGTAATGGCGGAGAACGGCATAGAAGAAGTGGGAGAAGGGAGGAATCAGCCCCAAGCAGATATTGTGCAGGAAGAAGGGATAGAAGGTACTATTCGCAGGCTCCCGCACGGCGGAGGCGACCCGGAGCGCAGTCTTCCCCCACTCACTATCATCGCTTGCCATCGGGAGAAGCGCAGTCTGGAGCTTCTCCTCGGTGATGGAGGGCGTGATCAGCACCGGCTCGAACCAGGTGGCGGTGTCAGAACCGGCGGATCTCGGGTAGGGGGTCCCGAACTATGCGTCTAAGGTCGATGGTAACATGAGACAGGGGACATGATGTTTACCCAGTTTTGGGCCCTCTTTATGGAGGTAATACCCTACTTCCTGCTTGATTGATCTTGATGAATATGAGTATTACAAGAGTTGATCTACCACGAGATCGTAATGGCTAAACCCTAGAAGTCTAGCCTATGTGATTATGATTCTGCCCTATGGACTAAACCCTTCGGTTTATATAGACACTGGAGGGGACTAGGGTTATACAAAGTCGGTTACAGAGAAAGGAATCTACATATCCAAATCATCAAGCTTGCCATCCACGCAGAGAGTCCCATCCGGACATGGGAAGAAGTCTTCTGTCTTGTATCTTCATAGCCCAACAGTCCGACCCATGTTAATAGTCCGGCCATCTGAGGACCCCTTAATCCAGGACTCCCTCAGTAGCCCGTGAACCAGGCTTCAATTATGAGGTGTCCGACGCGTAGATTGTCTTCGACATTCCAAGGCGGGTTCCTTCTCCGAATACTCCAAAATAGTCCTCGAACACAAAAACCGTGTCCAGCTCTGCAAAACAAATCACACATACAACCGAAGAGAGTATAATATTTCACGAGTCTAATCTGCTGACAACTTAGCGTGACATCATGTCATCGCCCGGCCATTATTTGAACAGTTTTTTAGCTTGCCGCTCCATATTTCGAGCTGTGGTTTTATTGGCACGTCTTGTCAAAGCAGAGATCGTGTCCCCTTTATAGCGGGATTCTCATCAACACGGGCATGGATAACCCAACCGTTCTGTTGGCATGATTCCTTGGGAATAGGCATGTTTTAAGGCCTAGGAGGGACGTTTGATATTCATCGCCTTTATAAAGGAGCAAAGACCAGTCCTTCTTCCTTTACGCCAAACCCTTCCTCAACCTCTCCCACCTCGAGTTTTAACACCCAAGGTTCAAGCTAATCGCTTTGCGCCTCCCAGTCATGTCCGGACCCAGCCCTCAAGGCCGGTGGGTGACTTCCTTCGTCACAGTGGAGCATGTCGTGAAGCTTCGGGGGGCAAGATATTTGATCGCGGAAATCCTCCACAGGCTTCCTGCTCAAGGGAATGTTATTCCTACCCCCAGATCCGGTGAGAGGGTCGTATTCATCTCCCACTTCCTCCGAGGGCTAGGGTTCGCTCTTCATCCCTTCGTTCGAGGGATCATGTTCTATTATGGGCTAGATTTTCACGATCTAGCTCTGGACTCCTTTCTTCACGTCTCGGCATTTATCATCGTGTGCGAGGCCTTCCTCTGTATTCCCCCACACTTCGGCTTGTGGCTTAAGACGTTCAATGTGAAGCCGAAGGTAGTCGACGAGAAACATGCAGAGTGAAGTGGTGCTGCGGTGAGCAAACTTGCCAATACTAGTTGGCCAAAGGGTTCCTTCACAGAAACTTCCGACCTGTGGAAGCGGGAGTGGTTTTACATCACTGAACCCCGTGGTAACAGGTGAGCAGCTACACGTGTGTTCCGATCCAGTCCTCCATTACAGCTTGCGTCATGGATTAATAAGGGGCTCGATGATAACCCACAAGTGTAGGGGATAATTGTAGCCTCTTTCGATAAGTAAGAGTGTCGAACCCAACGAGGAGCTAAAGGTAGAACAAATATTCTCTCAAGTCCTATCGGCCACTGATACGACTCTACGCACGCTTGACGTTCGCTTTACCTAGAACAAGTATGAAACTAGAAGTACTTTGTAGGTGTTGTTGGATAGGTTTGCAAGATAATAAAGAACACGTAAATATAAACTAGGGGCTGTTTAGATAAAGAAGAAATAAAGTAAATATAGTGAGTGTGGAAAACTGGTGGTAGGAGTTGTGAAATTGTCCCTAAGCAATTGACTATGTTACTAGACCGGTAATCACTATTGCAATTCTATTTGAGGGAGAGGCATAAGCTAACATACTTTCTCTTCTTGGATCATATGCACTTATGATTGGAACTCTAGCAAGCATCCGCAACTACTAAAGATCGTTAAGGTAAAACCCAACCATAGCATTAAAGTATCAAGTCCCCTTTATCCCATACACAAACAACCTACTTACTCGGGTCTGTGCTTCTGTCACTCACGCCACCCACCATAAGCAAATCATAAACATATTGCAAACCCTACAACGGGAATCCCTCATGCTTGCGCAACACGGAGGGCACCATAGGATAGCACCAATAATAAAACATGCAACTCAAACCAATCATAGCAATTCATCAATCACCGATAGGACAACGAAAATCTACTCATACATCAAGGATGGCAACACATCATTGGATAATAATATGAAGCATAAAGCACCATGTTCAAGTAGAGGGTACAGTGGGATGCGGGAGAGTGGACCACTGAATATAGAAGGGGGAAGGTGATGGAGATGTTGGTGAAGATGATGGAGGTGTTGGTGTAGATCGCGGTGATGATGATGGCCCCCGGCGGCATTCCGGCGCCACCAGAAGAAAGGGGGAGAGAGCCCCCCTTCTTATTCTTCTTCCTTGACCTTCTCCCTAGATGGGAGAAGGGTTTCCCCTCTGGTCCTTGGCTCCCAAGGCTTGGGAGGGGCGAGAGCCCCTCCGAGATTGGATCTATCTCTCTGTTTCTGCGTTCTCAGATCCTTCCCCTTCACTGTTACTTTTATATCCGGAGATCCGTAACTCCGATTGGGGTGAATCTTTCGCCCAGATTTTTCTCATAAAATTAGCTTTCTTGCGGCAAAAGAAGAGCGTCAACCGCCTTACGGGTGGTCCACGAGAGTGCTAGGCGCGCCCAGGGGGAGGGCGCGCCCCCTGTCTCGTGGCCACCTCGGGCACTGTTTCGCGTTGATTCTTCCTCCGGAAACTCCCAAATATTCCAAAATAATTCTCCGTCCGTTTTTATCCCGTTTGGATTCTGTTTGATATTGGGTTTCTGCGAAATATAAAACATGCAACAAACAGGAACTGGCACTGGGCACTGGATCAATATGTTAGTCCCAAAAAATGGTATAAAAAGTTGCCAAAAGTATATGAAAGTTATAGAATATTGGCATGGAACAATCAAAAATTATAGATACGATGGAGACGTATCAGCATCCCCAAGCTTAATTCCTGCTCGTCCTCGAGTAGGTAAATGATAAAAAAGATAATTTTTGATGTGGGAATGCTACCTAGCATAATCTTGATCATATATCTAATCATGGCATGAATATTAAGACACGAGTGATTCAAAGAAATAGTCTATCATTTGAAATAAAAAACAATAATACTTAGGGTATCCCAACAAACAATCATGTCTTTCAAAATATCAATGCTTTAGAAAGTTATCCCTACAAAATCATATAGTCTTGTATGCTCCCTTTTCTTAACACAAGGTACCCCTCATGCCTATCCTGGTGTCAGCCAAGCAATTGTTTCATACTTTAGTATTCTCAAAAAATTTCAACCTTCACGCAATACATGAGCGTGAGCCATGGATATAGCACTATGGGTGGAATAGAATATGATGGTGGGGGTTATGTGGAGAAGACAAAAAGGGAGAAAGTCTCACACCGACGCGGCTAATCAACGGGCTATGGAGATGCCCATCAATTGATGTCAATGCGAGGAGTAGGGATTGCCATGCAACAGATGCACTAGAGCGATAAGTGTATGAAAGCTCAAACTGAAAACTAAGTGGGTGTGCATTCAACTTGCTTGCTCATGAAGACCTAGGGCATTTGAGGAAGCCCATCGTTGGAATATACAAGCCAAGTTCTATAATGAAAAATTCCCACTAGTATATGAAAGTGACAACATAGGAGACTCTCTATATGAAGAACATGGTGCTACTTTGAAGCACAAGTGTTGAAAAAGGATAGTAACATTGCCCCTTTTCTTTTTCTTTTTTTTGTTGGGTGGGCTTCTTTGGCCCCCTTTTTTATTTAGGCTTCTTTGGCCTTTCCTTTTTTTCCTTTTTTTCATGGGGCAATGCTCTATAATGATGATCATCACACTTTTATTTACTTACAACTCAATATTACAACTCAATACTGGAACAAAGATATGACTCTATATGAATGCTTCCGGCGGTGTACCGGGATGTGCAATGATCTAGCATAACAATGACATCAAAAAAACGGACAAGCCATGAAAACATCATGCTAGCTATCTTACGATCATGCAAAGCAATATGACAATGAATGCTCAAGTCATGAATATGAGTATGATGGAAGTTGCATGGCAATATATCTCGGAATGGCTATGGAAATGCCATGATAGGTAGGTATGGTGGCTGTTTTGAGGAAGACATAAGGAGGCTTATGTGTGATAGAGCGTATCGTATCACGGGGTTTGGATGCACCGGCGAAGTTTGCACCAACTCTCGAGGTGATAAAGGGCAATGCACGGTACCGAAGTGGCTAGCAATGATGGAAAGGTAAAAGTGCGTATAATCCATGGACTCAACATTAGTCATAAAGAACTCACATACTTATTGCAAAAATTTATTAGCCCTTGAAACAAAGTACTACACGCATGCTCCTAGGGGGGAGGTTGGTAGGAGTTAACCATAGCGTGCCCCCGACCTTCACGCAAAGATAAACAATCAAAATACAATGCGCGCCAATTTGGTTACATAGTTAGTAGACCATACGTGCATGCTTCGGGAATCACAAACCTTAACACCAACATCCTTTCTGAACACAACCATCTACTAGTACCTCCCACATATTATCACCTCTATATCACAAAACTATTGCAAGGAATCAAACATATCATATTTAGCGATCTACAAGTTTATGTAGGATTTTATGACTAACCATGTGAATGACCAATTCCTGTCATCTCTCTAAATAGATATAAGTGAAGCAAGAGAGTTTAATTCTTTCTACAAAAGATATGCCCACGCTTTAACAAATATAAGTTAAGAAAAAGAGCATTCTCCAAATGGCGGTTTTCTATGTGAAGAGAAACATGCAATCCAAACTTCAAATGATATAAGTAAAGCACATGAAGCATACTATAAAGCCATACTCAAAAGATTTGAGTGAAGTGCAATGAGCATTCTATAAATCAAGCAAGGACTATCTCATACCAGCATGGTGCATAAAAGAAAAATGAAACCTAAACGCAAAAGATGCTCCAAGACTTGCACATATCGCATGAACGAAACGAATACGAAAACATACCGATACTTGTTGAAGAAAGAGGAGATGCCTTCCGGGGCATCCCCAAGCTTAGACGCTTGAGTCTCCTTGAATATTTACTTGGGGTGCCTTGGGCATCCCCAAGCTTGAGCTCTTGCCTCTCTTCCTTTTCCTCATATCGAGACCTCCTCGATCAAACACTTCATCCACACAAAACTTCAACAGAAAACTCGGTAAGGTCCGTTAGTATAATAAAGCAAATCACCACTCTAAGTACTGTTGCAAACCAATTCATATTTTGTTTTCGCATTGTGTCTACTGTAATATAACTTTTTCCATGGCTTAATCCACTAATATAAATTGATAGATTTATCAAAACAAACAAACTATGCATCAAAAACAGAATATGTCAAAAGCAGAACAGTCTGTAGCAATCTGAACATTCACCATACTTTTGGTACCCCAAAAATTCTACCAAAATTAGGAAAAATAAAAAATTTGTACAGCAAGACATTTAAAAAGAATCAGAACCTTTTGACTTTCCAGTTAAAAATGTAAAATCGCACACTACAGCCAAAGTTTCTGTCCTGCACCATGCAAACCAACAAGCATTGTAAACATCCTAAAGGCAAACCTTGGCACATTATTTTTATAATACAATGGAATTGTAGAAAGGGATAACTATTTTTGTTGAAAAGTTTCTGTAATTAAGATTCACAAAGTTTCCGTGAGCATGAACAAGGTTCAAGGCTAGCTCCCACTTCAACAATGCTTGTCTTTCTCACTTTCACTTTCCTTTTTGAAAAGTTTTTAGGTTCCCCTCTTTATTTTTTTGTTTTTAAACTATATAAAAGCACTCAACATAAATAAATGACTCTCTAAAACTTCCGGGTTGTCTCCCTGGCAGCGCTTTCTTTAAAGCCATTAAGCTAGGCATATAGTGCTCAAGTAATGGATCCACCCGGATCCCAAGGTATATCAAAGCCAATTTTAATTAACAATGATTTGTAATTTAGTAGTGAGCACAAAGTAACATATATAAAGCAATGACGAAGTCTAACTCTCTTCCTCTGCATCGGCATGTCATAAAAAGAACAATTCATGCACCCAGAGTAAAGGCCAATGCATAGTATAAGCAGATTCTTGCAATTCTATCGTGTTGGAAACATAAAGAGGCGGAGATGTAGTTCCTCTCTCATAATAATTGCAAGTAGGAGCAGCAAGCACATGCATATTGTATCTATCAAAATCATCATGTGCAACGGTAAAAGGCAACCCATCAATATAATCCTTAATAAGCACTTTCTTCTCCGATATAGTGTAGTCAGGAGAATTCAAAAAGATAATAGGACTATCATGCATGGGTGCAATAGCAACAATTTCATGTTTAACATAAGGAACTATAGCAAGTTCATCTCCATAAGCATAATTCATATTGGCATCTTGGCCACAAGCATAGCAAGCATCATCAAAAAGGGATATTTCAAGAGAATCAACGGGATCATAGCAATCATCATAGCAATCATCCTTCGGTAAGCACGAAGGGGAATTAAACAATGTATGAGTTGAAGAGTTACTCTCATTAGAAGGTGGGCACGGGTGATCAATCATGTCACGCCCAATATGCGATACTATCCTAAAGAGACTCGAAGGTCCCACCAAGGATAGAACCGCATATTGATACGCTTTTGCAAGCTGGATATAATTACATCAACATTTCATAATAGATCGGGATAAATACAAAAGGCATACAATGCCACACGAATACAACAATACAACATACATAAGACCAACATCCGACTACGGATGAAACACAAACAGAAGCTCAAACGACATCCACCCTGCTAGCCTAGCCTGCCGACTAGGAACCTATCCCCTGATCGAAGAAGAAGCAGAAGAAGAACTCCAAAACAACCAAACATCGCTCTCGCGTCAGGATCATCACATAATCTGTACCTGCAACTGTTGTTGTAGTAATTTGTGAGCCATGAGGACTCAGGAATCCCATTACCATGGGTATCAAGACTAGCAAAGCTTAATGGGTAAGGAAAGGATAAGTGGTGAGGTTGCAGCAGCGGCTAAGCAAAGTATGGTGGCTAACTTACACAAATAAGAGTGAGAAGAGAAGCAACGGAACGGTCGTAAAGCTAGCAATGATCAAGAACTGATCCTGAACTCCTACTTACGTCAAACATAACCCAAAACCGTGTTCACTTCCCGGACTCCGCCGAAAAGATACCATCACGGCTACACACGCGGTTGATGCGTTTCAATTCGAATCTGGTGTCAAGTTCTCTACAACCGGATATTAACAAATTCCCATCTGCCACATAACCGCGGGCACGGCTCTCGAAAGTTTATACCCTGCAGGGGTGTCCCAACTTAGCCCATCACAAGCTCTCACGGTCAACGAAGGATATTCCTTCTCCCAGGAAGACCCGATCAGTCTCGGAATCCCGGTTTACAAGACATTTCGACAATGGTAAAACAAGACCAGCAAAGCCGCCCGATGTGCCGACAATCCCGATAGAAGCTGCACATATCTCGTTCTCAGGGCAACACCGGATAAGTCAAGCTACGAGTAAAACCAGCCCTCAAGTTTCCCCGAGGTGGCCCCGCAGGCTGCTCGGTTCGGACCAAAACTTAGAGAAGCACTGGCCCGGGGGGGCTAAAATAAAGATGACCCTCGGGAGCGTGACTCCCAAGGTAAAAGTATAGGTGGTGGTGAGGCAAATGGTAAAACCAAGGTTGGGCCTTGTTGGAGGAGTTTTCTTCAAAGCGAACTGTCAAGGGGGTCCCATAAATCACCCAACCGCGTAAAGAATGCAAAATCAAGGGACATAACACCGGTATGACGGAAACTAGGGCGGTAAGAGAGGAACAAAACACCAGGCATAAGGCCAAGCTTTCCACCCTTCACCAAGTATATAGATGCATTAATTAAATAAGAGATAGCATTAATTAAATAAGAGATATTGTGATATCCCAACATAATCCTGTCCATCGTGGAGCAATCTTCAACTTCACCTGCAACTAACAACGCTATAACATGGGCTGAGCAAAAGCGGTAACATAGCCAAGCAACGGTTTGCTAGGAAGGGTGGAAAGGTTAGAGGATGACATGGCAATTTGGGAAGGCTTGAAGAACAAGTGATAGGAAGCGCAGCATAGCGATAGAACGAAGCAACTAGCATAGAAATGATAGTAATGAGATCCAAGGTGACGGCCATCTTGCCTGAAATCCCGTAAGGAAGAAGAACGATTCCATGAAGAAGATGAAGCCACGAAGACAAACCAAGTGTAGACGAACGAATCCTCACGATCGCAACAAAACAGGAACTAACGAGAAGGAGCACAACCGGAAAGAAGCAAACAACAAGGTAAACACACAACACATAGACAAGACATGATGCAAAACAAGCATGATGCATGACAAAGCTACATGAAGCTACTCATGGCAAGAGATGATGCATACAAGAGCAACACATCAAAGCAAGTTTAAATGAGGCCGGAAACAACATATAACAATTCCGGTAAGTCCTCATATGCAAGTTTCAAAGTTGGTCCAGATCTGAACAAACATTAAGTTGAAGTTGTTAAAAAGCAAGTTCAAGAGCACCCAGAGCATCTACACGAAATTCTAGTCAAGTTACATATAAAGTTCATTTAGTTCGGAGCTACGGCCTAGAAGATATGAGCAAAACAAGTGAAACATGGCATTGATGCTAAATGCATCCAAACATCAAGCAAACACCTTGAAACAAGTATGCAACATGATAATATGAAACTACATGCAATTCTAAGCAAGTTTCATATAGAGCACACTCAAAACGGAGCAACGGTTCAACACATACACTCTATACAAGTTTAAAGGACAAGTTGTCCAAAACAGCAACTAGGCATCTAGCAAGCATCATAACAATATGCTACAGCACCTCAACATAAGAACAAAATGCATGGACGTGATGTACAGGTAAAGCATGACAAAACATGAACACTGAGCTATCTCCAGAAAACACTATAACATGCTCAAAAGGACATGGCAAGGTTGCAAATAATAACAGTTTACAGACTTAGCAGAAATAACATCAGGTTGCAATGTTTAGAGCTATCAAACAACATGTTACAGGAACTTAACATGGCAAACAAAGGCATGGCATGCTAATAATAAAGACAAAGAACAAAACTCCCTTATTGAACTAATTCCAAAGATCAACAGAAAACATGGTAGCATCCATGCAAACATGGCAAGTGATATGACAGATTCAGACATGGCAGGAACAACAATAAGTAGGCATGTTGGTGAGCTTGTACAACTCACCACAGAGAAATAAATGGCATTACAAGGTGACCAACAGTAATATGACATAATTACAAAGCCAAACATGGAAATAGCAAGGTCATGGGGTGCATGGATCACTAGCAAAGCACATGGCAAAACTGAACTTAATGTTAACAGGCGTACTGCAACATTATTTAGCAATTTGAGAGCACGCTTACAACAAGCTACAGTAGGCTATAAATGCAACCAGGGGCATGGATGGATAGATCATGACATGTAGAACAAAACATCCTTAGTGAACATCTCCAGATTATGCATAGAATGACTTGTAGCAGCAGGTTTACATAGCATCATGATATAACAGAATCAGCCTAGCAAAACAGTAACAACAAGTACCCTACTTCATGAGCTTTATGCACTCACTACAAGACTCACAAAAATACATGGATTGAACCACAGTAAAGATGGCATGATGTATCTCAGAACTCATGTAGACATCAAGCTCATAGGATGCACACACAAGATGCAATGAAAAAGACAAATCACCAAGTTCTGATAACAGACAACAGTTAACATCATATAGCACTCTTGCAATGATGATTTAGGCATCAAGATGAACTAAAACAAACATAGCACAATGTAACAAAATGAAGAGCATCTCACAATAAACATTTTGATATATTATATGCACAAATCGGAGCTACGAGAAGAAAGTTATGGCATGTCAAACTGAGCAACATAATGCAATTTTTCAGGGACTTGGAAGAAATCGACCTCGAGGGGTGGGGGGAAGTCAACGCGGTGGATCTCGCTGGAATATCGCCCGAGATGATGGGGACGGCGGCCGGAGTTGAGGGAGAGGTCGGGGAGATCCGGGGCGGACGGATCCGGGCCGGATCTCGCCGGATCCGGCCGGATCCCGGCGAGGGAGGGCGCGGGGGCGCGGAGGCTAGCTCGCCGGAGCTCGCGGCCGACGAGGTGGTGGCGATGGCCGGCGGGCCCGGAGCGGAGGGGAGGCGCGGGTGCGCTGGCTGGGCACGGCCT
>NC_041385.1:342805589-342812485 GCF_002162155.2 Triticum dicoccoides
GCGCGGGCCAGCGGCGGCGGCGAACGGGCCGCGCGGGCCGCGCGGGCCGACGGCGGTGGTGGAGAGAGAGGCGGGGTGAGGTGGCGCGCGCCGGTTGGCTGAGCCAACATGGCGGCCTCTCAGTGGCCGGGGCGACGTGGCGGCGGCGGTGGACGCGTCCGACATGGAGGCGGACATGTCCGGCGGCGGGGAGGAGCGGGGCTAGGGTTTCATCTGCGCGAAATTTCGGGGAGGGGCACATATATATAGGTAGAAGGAGGTGGGAGTGTACAGATGAGGTGCGGTTTTCACCCACACGATCGTGATCGAACGACCGAGAGCATGGAGGGGGATTGGATGGGCTAGTGGGCTGTGGTGAAGGGGTGTTGTGCTGCACAAAAGAAGGGGTTTTCAGGCTACGCGGTTAACCATTGGGGCATCAAACGACCTCCAAATGGAACGAAATTTAATGGGCGGTCTACCGGTGCTATACCAAGGCCACTCAGCAAATCTTGATCCATTCCGAGAACGTTTTACGGTGTCTCACAAAACAAGGTCTGAGAGGGGCGACGGGCGCGTGCGAATGTGGTCTGGACTTCGAACGGACAACGGAGAAAACCGGGAGGACCCGAACGGATACAAATTTTGAAAAACATGCAGATGATGACATGGCAAAATGCAACACGCAAGAAAATGACATGGCAACAATGACGAATAGCTGGAAGACACCTGGTGCATCAAATCCGGGGCGTTACAACCCTCCTCCACTAACAAGAGATGTCGTCCCGAGATCTTAGGAACGTGACGGAAGAGAAAGAGGAAGAGGTGAAGTAAGAACGCAAGAGAGAAGATGAACAAAGTCAAGAGCACTCAGTTAGATAAGAGGAATGGCGGATATGACGAGAATCAACTGCTCATGGAAACAAGATAGACTCTGAAACCACTCCGGTTAGAACAAGATAGAAAAGGAATGAATAAAAGAATTTCGGCAACACTCCGACTGAAAATGGAAGGATTAGAACATGAACTTCACCCAATGAGATGGCACTTTGGTGAGATGAACAATGCAATGCCTCCAGAAGAATTGAAAGAATTGAATGAAAAGAACTTAGAAGGATTGAATGGAGTTGTTGAGAAAATCAACAACGAAAGAATAAGCTTGTTGCGGACTTATCAAAAACAACTCAAAACTTGAGGTGAAATTATACCACAACCAAAAATATGAATAGTTGAGCGGAACGAAGAAAATGCAAAACTCCACTTCAGAAGAATACGGAGAATTAATTGCACTTCGAGATGCAAGAAGAAAAGATACTTGAACTCCACCAACAAGATCTTGATGAACTCTTAAAGAATGAATTAAGTCATGAAGAACCACCATGGAGAACTCCGGTGACAAAAAGGATGATGAGATAGAATGAAAGAAGAAAGAATAAGATGAGCCTTGCAATGATTTAGATGGAGGTTCCGACGAAATGGCTGAGGAAATTTGAACTCCGGAAAAGAAAAGATGAAAACACTTGGAACTAGAATTTATTCCTCACGAACAAACTCCGAAGGAAGGGATTACTTGACGATGATGAAATAAGAATAAGAATTACGTTATGCTTATCCTCATCAAATTTAATTGATGACAACCGGATTTGGCATACTACTTATTCTCATTGAAAAATGATTACAGATATAGATATAGCGCAAACTTGAGGAAGGTCTTCAACGATCCACCGGTAGGACTTGAAAACAACGAATGAATTGATATGATAATGAAGGAAGTGAAAACTTGAACGAACCACCGTAAGAATTCGAAAATGACTGATGAAAGAGACTGAATCACCGGGAAGAATTTGAAGAACCAATATGCTAGAGGGGATTTAGATGCAAGAGAACAAAGAGATCATGAGCTGATTAAAGAACACTTGAATGAAGCACCGGGACAATTGGATAACGGAAGCTGAAATGTGAGGACAAAGAATTCTTCTGGAATGATGGCCTCCGGTGAAAATAAACGGGAAAACAACTTCTGACATACTCTGGATGGGTAAGAAAAGGAATATCTGACAAATGGCATAATTTGAGAGGATAATATGAAGCTTGAACCAGAATCTTTGGGAGAATGGGCAAGATTGAGAGGAAAACTCTTCTTCGGTCTTCAAATGACAACGAGAAACACCACCAAAATTACTGAGAGACTCTAGGAGAATGAGAAGAGCAAAGGTTGAATCAGCAATGAAAAGAATTGAAATCGATCTTGAAAAGGCATGTGACTAATGGAATCCATTCTTACGTCACACTTGAAAAGAATTTGAGAATAACTCCGGAATAATTAGAAGAGTCGGGTAAGATCCTAGGAAACAACCTATGGGTTAGGGCCCACTAAAGAGAACACCGTTGAAAAAGGATTGTTGAATAGATAGATGATGCACCAGAACAATTGAAATATTTAAATGAGGTGACAACCTCGAATTAATTGGAACATAGACGAATCTCTTGAGATGTCTTGAGCACTCCGGAAGGATAAACTGGCGAGAGGCGAACGAGCAGGGAAAACACTTTAACCAAGGGAAAGAATGTGATCAACACCGGAAAAAAAACTTGAATTGAATCCATCGGAAAAGAAAAAGAGATGAAGAATGACGAACGAGACGAGAATTCACCGGTTGAAATAATTTACGAATGATTGAAGAGACTCTGCACGAACGAAATTGATGCTCGAAACAGACTCAGGCTCCGGGAAGAAGAGAGTGGGAGGGCGGGAAAACAAAGGCAACTTGGAAGGGGGAACCGACGAATATCTTGAAGAGAAAACACCGGTTGAAATCGTTGAGGAAAGAAAGCAAAGACTTCACACGAGTAGGATCGATACTCGATTACGGACTCCGGCTCCGAGAAGAAAAAGGGTGGTTGGGTGGGAAAAAGAAAACAACTGAGGATTGAACTTGGCAAAGATGAAGAGGCTCCAGTCAACTTGACGAGAAATGCAACGGATGAAAAGAGCTGAGAACCAACAATCGAAAACCCAACTGCGTGATCCTAAAGAAAGTTTGAAAGGGAAGAGGAGTAATTCAAAACACCTACATCAAGATTCCTCACCAGAGCAACGAAGAGGCTGAGGAGTAAAAAGAATTCCTACTCTCCGATATAACTAAACTCTGAAAACGGTTTTCTTCTAGACTCGACAACGGCCAAACTACACGATCAATCAAGGGGGCTCCTATGGTCGGTCGAGGCTCTCATACCAACTTGTCACGCCCAATATGCGATACTATCCTAAAGAGACTTGAAGGTCCCACCAAGGATAGAACCGCATATTGATATGCTTTTGCAAGGTGGATATCATTACATCAACATTTCATAATAGATGGGGATACATACAAAAGGCATACAATGCCACATGAATACAACAATACATCATACATAAGACCAACATCCGACTACAGATGAAACACAAACAGAAGTTCAAACGATATCCACCCTGCTAGCCCAGGCTGCCGACCAGGAACCTATCCCCTGATCGAAGAAGAAGCAGAACAAGAACTCCAAAACAAGCAAACATCGCTCTCACGTCAAGATCATCGCGTAATCTGTACCTGCAAATGTTGTTGTAGTAATCTGTGAGCCACGAGGACTCAGCAATCCCATTACCATGGGTATCAAGACTAGCAAAGCTTAATGGGTAAGGAAAGGATAAGTGGTGAGGTTGCAGTAGTGGCTAAGCAAAGTAAGGTGGCTAACTTACGCAAATAAGAGCGAGAAGAGAAGCAACAGAACGGTCGTAAAGCTAGCAATGATCAAGAAGTGATCCTGAACTCCTACTTACGTCAAACATAACCCAAAACCGTGTTCACTTCCGGACTCCGCCGAAAAGAGACCATCACGGCTACACACGCGGTTGATGCGTTTTAATTCAAATCTGGTGTCAAGTTCTCTACAATCGGATATTAACAAATTCCCATCTGCCACATAACCGCGGGCACGGCTCTCGAAAGTGTATACTGTGCATGGGTGTCCCAACTTAGCCCATCACAAGCTCTCATGGTCAACGAAGGATATTCCTTCTCCCAGGAAGACCCAATCAGTCTCGGAATCCCGGTTTACAAGACATTTCGACAATGGTAAAACAAGACCAGCAAAGCCGCCTGATGTGCCAACAATCCCGATAGGAGCTGCACATATCTCGTTCTCAAGGCAACACCAGATAAGTCAAGCTACAAGTAAAACCAGCCCTCAAGTTTCCCCGAGGTGGCCCCGCAGGCTGCTCGGTTTGGACCAGCACTTAGAGAAGCACTAGCCCGGGGGGGCTAAAATAAAGATGACCCTCGGGAGCGCGACTCCCAAGGGAAAAGTATAGGTGGTGGTGAGGCAAATGGTAAAACCAAGGTTGGGCCTTGCTGGAGGAGTTTTATTCAAAGCGAACTGTCAAGGGGGTCCATAAATCACCCAACCGCGTAAGGAACGCAAAATCAAGGAACATAACACCGGTATGACGGAAACTAGGGCGGCAAGAGTGGAACAAAACACCATGCATAAGGCCGAGCCTTCCACCCTTCACCAAGTATATAGATGCATTAATTAAATAAGAGATATTGTGATATCCCAACATAATCATGTCCATCGTGGAGCAATCTTCAACTTCACCTGCAACTAACAACGCTATAAGAGGGGCTGAGCAAAAGCGGTAACATAGCCAAGCAACGGTTTGCTAGGAAGGGTGAAAAGGTTAGAGGCTGAGATGGCACTTTGGGAAGGCTTGAAGAATAAGTGATAGGAAGCGCAGCATTGCGATAGAACGAAGCAACTAGCATAGCAATGATAGTAATGAGATCCAAGGTGACGGTCATCTTGCCTGAAATCCCGCAAGGAAGAAGAACAAGTCCATGAAGAAGATGAAGCCACGAAGACGAACCAAGTGTAGACGAAAGAATCCTCACGATCGCAACGAAACAGGAACTAACAAGAAGGAGCACAACCGGAAAGAAGCAAACAACAAGGTAAACACACAACACATAGACAAGACATCATGCACAACAAGCATGATGCATGACAAAGCTACATGAAGCTCCTCATGGCAAGAGATGATGCATACAAGAGCAACACATCAAAACAAGTTTAAATGAGGCCGAAAACAACATATAACAATTCCGGTAAGTCCTCATATGCAAGTTTCAAAGTTGGTCCAGATCTGAACAAACATTAAGTTGAAGTTGTTAAACAGCAAGTTAAAGAGCTCCTAGAGGATCTACACGAAATTCTAGTCAAGTTACATATAAAGTTCATTTAGTTCGGAGCTACGGCCTAGAAGATATGAACAAAACAAGTGAAACATGGCATTGATGCTAAATGCGTCCAAACATCGAGCAAACACCTCTAAACAAGGATGCAACATGATAATATGAAACTACATGCAATTCTAAGCAAGTTTCATATAGAGCACACTCAAAACGGAGCAACGGTTCAACACATACACTCTATAAAAGTTTAAAGGACAAGCTGTCCAAAACAGCAACTAGGCATATAGCAAGCATCAAAACAATATGCTACAGCACCTCAACATAAGAACAAAAGGCATGGAAGTGATGTACAGGTAAAGCATGACAAAACATGAACACTGAGCTATCTCCAGAAAACACTATAACATGCTCAAAACGACATAAGGTTCCAAATAATAACAGTTTACAGACTTAGCAAAAATAACATCAGGTTGCAATGTTTAGAGCTATCAAACAACATTTTACAGGAACTTAACATGGCAAACAAAGGCATGGAATGCTAATACTAAAGACAAAGAACAAAACTCCCTTAATGAACTAATTCCAAAGATCAACAGAAAACATGGTAGCATCCATGCAAACATGGCAAGTGATATGACAGATTCAGACATGGCAGGAACAACAATAAGTAGGCATGTTGGTGAGCTTGTAGAACTCACCACAGAGAAATACATGGCATGACAAGGTGAGAAACAGTAAGATGACATAATTATGAAGCTAAAGATGGCAATATCATGGTCATAGGGTGCATGGATCACTATCAAAGCATATGGCAAAACTGAACTTAATGTTAAAGGCGTACCGCAACATTATTTAGCAATTTGAGAGAACAATTAAAACAAGCTACAGCAGGCTATAAATGCAACCAGGGTCATGGATAGATAGATCATGACATGTATAACAAAACATCCTTAGTGAATATCTCCAGATTATGCACAGAGTGACTTGTACCAGTAGGTTTACCTAGCATCATGATATAACCGAATCAGCCTAGCAAAACAGTAACAGCAAGTACTCTACTTCACGAGCTTGATGCACTCACTACAAGACTCACAAAAATACATGGATTGCACCATAGTAAATATGGCATGATGTAGCTCAAAACTCATGTAGACATCAAGCTCATAGGATACACACACAAAATGCAATGAAAAAGACAAATCACCAAGTTCTGATAACAGACAACAGTTAACATCATATAGCACTCTTGCAATGATGATTTAGGCACCAAGATGAACTCAAACAAACATGGCACAATGGAACAAAGTGAAGAGCATCTCAAAATAAACATTTTGACATATTATATGCACAAATCGGAGCTACGAGCAGAAAGTTATGGCATGTCAAACCGAGAAACATAATGCAATTTTTCAGCGACTTGGAAGAAATCGACCTCGAGGGGGGGGAGTCAACGCGGCGGATCTCGCCGGAATCTCACCGGAGATGATGAGGACGGTGGCCGGAGTCGAGGGAGAGGTCGGGGAGGTCCGGGGCGGACGGATCCGGGCCGGATCTCGCCGGATCCGGCCGGATCCCGGCGAGGGAGGGCATGGGGGCGCGAAGGCGAGATCGCCGGAGCTCGCGGCCAACGAGGTGGTCGCGATGGCCGGCGGGGCCGGAGCAGAGGGGAGGCGCGGGCACGCGGGCTGG
>NC_041385.1:342813088-342872067 GCF_002162155.2 Triticum dicoccoides
GCCCCGCGGGCCGGCTGCGGGACGCGTGGGCCGGCGGTGGTGGTGGAGAGAGAGGGGGGTGAGGTGGCGGGGAAGGCGACGTGGCGCCCTCTCATTGGCCGGAGCGACATGGCAGCGGCAGTGGACACGTCCGACGCGGAGGCGGACATGTCCGGCGGCGGGGAGGAGCGGGGCTAGGGTTTCATCTACGTGAAATTTCAGGGAGGGGCGCATATATATAGGTAGAAGGAGGTGGGAGTGTACAAATGAGGTGCGGTTTTCGCCCACACGATCGTGATCGAACGACCGAGAGCATGGATGGGGATTGGATGGGCTAGTTGTAGGACCTTGAGAAGAGGTGTCTAGAGGGGGGGTGATTAGACACTAAGTATCGAAGTTGCAGTTTTTAACTTCTTTAAGTTTAAGTGGAGTTTAGGCACAAGTTTAACATTCACAATACATAACAAGCAAGCATGCAAAGAGTATATGAGCAGCAAAGTAAAGCATGCAACTTGCAAGAATGTAAAGGGAAGAGTTTTGGAGGATTCAAACGCAATTGGAGACACGGATGTTTTTGTCGTGGTTCCGATAGGTGGTGCTATCGTACATCCACGTTGATGGAGACTTCAACCCACGAAGGGTAACGGTTGCGCGAGTCCACGGAGGGCTCCACCCACAAAGGGTCCATGAAGAAGCAACCTCGTCTATCCCACCATGGCCGTCGCCCACAAAGGGCTTGCCTCACTAGCGGTAGATCTTCACGAAGTAGGCGATCTCCTTGCCCTTACAAACTCCTTGGTTCAACTCCACAATATTGTTGGAGGCTCCCAAGTGACACCTAGCCAAACTAGGAGACACCACTCTCCAAGAAGTAACAAATAGTGTGTTGGTGATGAACTCCTTGCTCTTGTGCTTCAAATGATAGTCTCCCCAACACTCAACTCTCTCTCATAGGATTTGGATCTGGTGGAAAGAAGATTTGACTGGAAAGCAACTTGGGGAAGGCTAGAGATCAAGATTCATATGGTAGGAATGGAATATCTTGGCCTCAACACATGAGTAGGTAGTTCTCTCTCAGAACTGGTAAGTTGGAAGTGTAGGTTTGTTCTGATGGCTCTCTCCACGAATGAAGAGGAGGTGGAGGGGTATATATAGCCTCCACACAAAATCTAACCATTACACACAATTTACCAAACTCGGTGGGACCGAATCAACAAACTCGGTCGGACCGATTCAGTAAATCTAGTGACCGTTAGGAATTTCGGTGGGACCGACATGCAACTCGGTGAGACCGATATGGTTAGGGTTAGGGCATAACGTAATCTCGGTGAGACCGATTACACAAAATCGGTGAGACCGATTTTGGTAATTAGCTAACCAGAGAGTTGGTCAGGCAAACTTAGTGGGACCAATTACTCAAACTCGGTGGGACCGATTTCGGTAATAAGTTAACGAGAGAGTTTGCATTGTAATCTCGGTAGTACTGATTGCTCAAACTCGGTGAAACCGATTTTGGTAATGGACATACACAGAGAGATTACAATTCCATCTCGGTGAGACCGAGATCCCTATCGGTGAGACGGATTTGTCTAGGGTTTGTGGCAGTGGCTATGACATCTGAAATCGGTGGAGCCGGATAGAAAGAATCAGTGGGGCCGAGTTTGACTTTGGGTTTAGGTCATATATGGATGTGAGAAAGTAGTTGAGGTTTTTTTGAGCATATCACTAAGCACTTGAAGCAAGAGGCTCATTAAGCAACACCTCATCCCTCCTTGATAGTATTGGCTTTTCCTATAGACTCAATATGATCTTCGATCACTAAAATGTAAAATGAAGAGTCTTGAGCTTGAAGCTTGAGCCAATCCTTTGTCCTTAGCATCTTGAAGGAGTTCCCACATCCTTTAGTCCATGCCACTCCATTGTTGAACTTATCTGAAACATAGTAGATAAAAGTGTTAGTCCAACAAGAGATATGTTGACATTAATTACCAAAACCACCTAGGGAGCACTTGTTCTTTCAATCTCCCCCTTTTTGGTAATTGATGACAACATACATCAAAGCTTTAGATAAAGATATAAAGAGTAGCAAGTAAAGCTTTGGAAAGACATGTAACAAGCATAGGCTCCCCCTACATGTATGCAATCATGTGAATATGGAATATAGAGTCATGTGAGAGCATAACCATGATAGAGTAGGCAATGTGTTACATGTATCTTGGCCATATGCATCAGAGCAAAGAATATTAAAGAAAATACCTTCATGCTCATGAGTCCTTCTTGCAAACAGTATGTACATCAGCAAGAATTCCTCATACACATGATTGTGATGCATATACTTACCTTGTAGTCTTGAGTTGGCTTAGGATGGAATGAACCAGCGTAAACAAGGTTAGATAACACAGGTACATCTAATAGCCAGAGCAAACAGAAGAAACCACAAGAATACCAAGACTGGGATGACATGTAAAGAGTGAGTACTAAGTACCACATTGGATTATACATGTCCCCAAGAGTAAAGATATGCGATGAATTTAAATGATTTCTTTCCCTTAGATGTCTTGCTCCCCCTGAATCTAGCATGGGATACTGGGAGAAGATAGGGAACAGAAAATCAGAGCTGAAAGATATAAATGAACAGAGCAAATGCAAATAAGCACATATGAACATGTCTTTCCCCTCAAGAAGACATGTGGCATCTCTCCTCTTGAACACCAAGCATCTGGGATCCTTGAGAAATACTTTCTACTTGAGTATTCTCTCCCCCTGGAGATCTCTTTCTCCCCCTGAGGAGGTGATACTCTCTCTCTCTCTCTGATGTGATCTCTCTAAGTGATGAGCTTTGATGTGATCTCTCTCTCCCCCTTTGACATCAATTTCTAAGAAGGGTTCGATCCTTGAGTCACAGCACAAAGCATCTATATAAATGTGATGCTTGTAGAGGCCAAGATTCATTGAGTGGAGCTGGATCAGAAGAAACACAAAATAAGTGGCAAACTGGTTTTCCTGTTGTGAAATGGTGGCACCGAGTGGTATGCTTCGGTTGTACCGAAAGGATTCGGTTGGACCGAAAACAACAAATCGGTGTAACCGAGTTCATCGCAGAGAAAACACTTGTCACCTCAACTCACTAGACTAGTAAGATCTCACAAAGATTTGCAAGGAATTTACTGAATGATATGCAATGAATTGGATGCAGAAAAATGCAGGGCAAACAGAAAGAAATCTAGATGAAGTTTTTTTTTGAAAGAGGAAACAAATATGCATGAGACAAATGCAAAAACACAGAAAAGAACACAAGAGAACTTCATCTAGAGATGGTCGGCGACAAAGTCACCTATGTTAGAGTATATTGACTTAGGAGTCAAGTGAGATCACTTGATCATAGGTAATACTCATCATTTAAGCTCAAAATGGGGTTGCCATTTTTCGTTTAAGCATCTTAATGTATTCACATCTTGTCGAGTTGCTTTAGCTCATGACTTGGAGTAAAGCTTCTCTAAGATGGAATAACATACCTTGGTTGGTGGTGTAGAACATGTAGTTGAACTTGTGTGGGTTGCTCAAGGTTGATGTAGCTCATCAAGAGTTGGGAGCACCACTTGGAATTTGAGTCCATCTACCTCCATGGGTTAGTTCTTGCAAGGAAGAGCACTTGTGTATCCAAAAGTGACAATCATGAAGCTCAACATAGAATTTGTCAAAGGATATGTTTGAATGGTTCCGTGCTTCCTTGTCTTCAACCACCATAGTGTAGAAACTTGGTGATGTAGAGATTGATCAAGATGTGAGTAGATTACAATCTCATGGAATTTAATTCAACCAAGTACCTACATGGGTTATATAACATGCAAGATGCAAATATATCCAAGACATAAGATCTTCATCATAAGAGAAATGTCAAGGATTAGTCATAAGCTCATGTCTTGCATGTGTCCAATGGAGTTTCTACTCCAAGTTTGAAGAATCTATGATGTTCAATTCTCCTCTCAACCTGCAAAACACTTTCTCATCAAGAGGTTTAGTGAATATATCCGCTAATTGCTTTTTGGTGCGAACATGCTTAAGATTAATGGCACCCTTAGCAACATGATCTCGAATGAAATGATGACGAACTTCAATATGCTTAGTTCGAGAATGTTGTACGGGATTATGACCAATTTTGATAGCACTTTCATTATCACAAAGCAATGGAACATGTTTCACATATATCCCATAATCTTTAAGAGTTTGGGTCATCCAAAGTAATTGAGCACAACATGAACCAGCGGCAATGTATTTCGCTTCGGCGGTGGATAAGGATACCGAGTTTTGTTTCTTGGAGGACCAAGACATAAGAGATCTACCAAGAAATTGACAAGTACCCGAAGTGGACTTTCTATCAACCTTGTCTCCGACAAAGTCCGAGTCGGAGTAGCCAACAAGATCGAAAGAGGCCCTCTTAGGATACCAAATGCCAAAATTTGGTGTATGGATTAAGTATCTCACTATCCTTTTCACGGCCTTAAGATGACATTCTTTAGGAGCAGCTTGATATTGTGCACACATGCACACACTTAGCATGATATCGGGACGTGAAGCACATAGATATAACAATGAACCAATCATAGAGCGATAAACCTTTTGATCAACCGGTTCACCATCATTGGTCAAGTCAAGATGTCCACTAGTAGGCATGGGTGTAGTCATACCTTTGCATTCTTGCATATTGAACTTCTTAAATAGGTCCTTGGTGTACTTCGTTTGAGAGACAAAGGTACCTTCCTTAGTTTGCTTGATTTGCAAACCAAGAAAGAATTTGAGTTCACTCATCATAGACATCTCAAACTTCTCCGGCATTAGCTTTCCAAACTTTTCACTAAAATGAGGGTTAGTTGAACCAAATATAATATCATCAACATAGATTTGGCACACAAATAGTTCTCCATTAACCCTTTTAGTAAAAAGTGTGGAATCAATTTTCTCAATTTCAAAGCCTTTTTCAATAAGGAACTTGGTCAAGCATTTATACCACGCTCTAGGAGCTTGTTTAAGACCATAAAGAGCTTTGTGAAGTTTGTAAACATGATTGGGTTTCTTAGGATTGACAAAGTCGGGAGGTTGCTTAACATAAACTTCCTCCTCTATTTCACCATTTAGAAAAGCACTTTTAATGTCCATTTGGTATAAGGTGATATCATGATGATTAGCATAGGCAAGTAAGATGCGAATGGACTCAAGTCTAGCAACGGGAGCGTAAGTCTCACCATAGTCCATACCTTCGACTTGTGTGTAGCCTTGGGCGACGAGACATGCTTTGTTGCGAACTACTTGTCCATCTTCATCTTGCTTGTTGCGAAACACCCATTTGGTACCGATGATGTTGTGGTTGTTGTCGGGCTTCTCAACCAATGTCCAAACTTGGTTCCTCTCAAAGTTGTGTAGCTCTTCATGCATAGCATTTATCCAATCTGGATCTTCCAATGCTTCTTCGACCTTCATAGGTTCAATGCTAGAGATGAAAGAATAGTTTTCACAAAAGTTAGCTAAACGAGTTTTAGAGCGAGTGATTCTCCCGGTTTGAATATCATTGTAGATTTGCTCGACGGGATGGTCTTTAGCAATTCTTGCTCGAACTCGTGAAAGATTTTACTTGGTTCTTGGTTGAACTTCTTCTTCATCTTGTTCTTCTTCTTGGCCTTCTTCATTGTTGGCATTGTCGTTCTCTTATCGTGGTGGAGAAGGAGGTTGTTGACGTTCATCTTGATGCACTTCCTCATTTTCTTCATCTTGGTGTGTCCCACTTGTGGATGCTTCCATATCAACTCTTGGTTCACCTTGTCGTGATGTAGAAGCTTCCACTTGGACGGACGAGGTACTCTCCTTCACCTTCGTTGGACGGACCTTGCCAATGGACAAGTCTTGGATTGCTTCTGAAGGATCTTTGTCTCCTACATCAATTGGCAATTGCTCTACTTGCGAGCCGTTAGATTCATCAAACTTCACATCTACCATCTCTTCAACCTTTCGGGTGAAATTGTTGTAGACACGGTAAGTGTGAGAGTTTGAGCCATAACCTAGTAGGAAACCTTCATGAGACTTAGGAGCAAATTTAGAACGACGATGCTTATCAAGAATGTAGCACTTTGAGCCGAATACTCGAAAGTATCTAACTTGCGGATTGTTACCGGTGAGGAGCTCGTATGTCGTCTTGCCGAGTAGCTTGTGAAGATACAAGCAATTTGTTGCATGACAAGCTGTCTCAACCGCTTCTGCCCAAAAGTGATTCGATGTCTTGTACTCATCAAGCATCGTTCTCGCCATTTCAATGAGCGTCCGGTTCTTCCTCTCAACAACTCCATTTTGTTGATGTGTGTACGTAGCCGAGAACTCGTGTGAAATCCCTTCTTCGTCAAGAAAGGTGTCCATGTTTGCATTCTTGAACTCCGTTCCGTTGTCGCTGCGAACCTTCTTGATCTTCACTTCAAATTGATTTTGGGCCTTCCTAGCGAAGTTTTTGAAGATCTTTTGGACCTGCGATTTACCATCGAGAAAGAACACCCACGTAAATCTTGAAAAATCATCAACTATAACTAGACCAAAAGAATTTCCACCGAGACTCTTGTAAGCGTTGGGACCAAAAAGATCCATGTGAAGTAGCTCAAGTGGCCTCCTTGTGGTCATGATGTTTTTCATGGGATGCCTTCCTCCAACCTGTTTACCTACTTGACAAGCACTGCAAAGTCTATCCTTATCAAATATGACATCGTTAACACCAAGGATATGATTCCCTTTAATAAGATTGTCAAGGTTTCTCATGCCAACGTGACCTAGTCGTCTATGCCATAACCAACCTTTTGAGGATTTAGCAATGAAGCAAGTTTTAGGTTGAGCCTTTTTAGAGAAATCAACAATGTAAAGATCACCTCTACGTATACCAGTAAAGACCATTTTATGATTGTCTCGGCGAAACACTTGGCAATCTACTTCAGTAAATAGGACATTGAAACCGAAATCAACAAGTCTAGATACTGAAAGTAAGTTGTAGCCAAGAGATTCAACGAGCATAACATTCTGAATGGAGCTATCATGTGAGATGGCCACCTTACCGAGGCCAACCACCTTACCCTTTGAGTTGTCACCGAAAGTGACATACTTTCGAGGACTATCATTTTCAGCAATCTCACAAAACATGTCTTTATCTCTGGTCATGTGATCGGTACATCCAGTGTCAAGAACCCATTTCTTTCCTTCTGACATATATCCCCGAAGATTTGCCATAAGACCAAAATGTCTCATTGCATCGTCAAGATCGAAGTCACTATCATCATCCTCATCATAGTATCCATGTTCAACATCATCATGTGGTGGATCAAGTCCTAGAGAGGGTAATTCGTTAGAGTGAGTTTGACAATGATCTTGCTTATGAATTCTTATAGCTTCGGAAATAATATCACCAATAATTCCAACATCTCCTTTGGCACGTATAAGGTTTGTAAGCTCAAATAGACGATCACCAAACATAGGATCACTAGTATTCATCTTACTCAAAGCAATGGACTTATGGAGAATTTCATCTAGATTTTTCAAGGAATAATTTGGAAAGCGTTCCTCAAGAAATTTCCATATAGTGTAGGCACACTCAAGAGTAGGCAAGTTTCTAATTAAGTTTCTAGGCAAGCCTCTAGTGATAAGATTAACAGCTCTAAGATTCCTAATCATGTCAATTGACTCATCAAGAGTAGGATGCATAGGATCAACATGAGGTGCACAAGGGCTAGCAATGTACTTGTTCAAATGATATTGATTGAAAATTACAAGCATCTCATTTTTCCACTCATGAAAGTACTCTCCATCAAGTATAGGCACTCTATGTCTAAGACTCCTCAAAGTAGACTCATCCATCTTCCTCCAATGGTGATTAAATCAAGGCAATGGATACCAATGCTCTGATACCACTTGTAGGACCTTGAGAAGAGGTGTCTAGAGGGGGGATGATTAGACACTAAGTATCAAAGTTGCAGTTTTTAACTTTTTAAGTTTAAGTGGAGTTTAGGCACAAGTTTAACATTCACAATACATAACAAGCAAGCATGCAAAGAGTATATGAGTAGCGGAAAGTAAAGCATGCAACTTGCAAGAATGTAAAGGGAAGGGTTTTGGAGGATTCAAACGCAATTGGAGACATGGATGTCTTTGTCGTGGTTCCGATAGGTGGTGCTATCGTACATCCACGTTGATGGGGACTTCAACCCACGAAGGGTAACGGTTGCGCGAGTCCACGGAGGGCTCCACCCATGAAGGGTCCACGAAGAAGCAACCTTGTCTATCCCACCATGGCCGTCGCCCATGAAGGACTTGCCTCACTAGCGGTAGATCTTCACGAAGTAGGCGATCTCCTTGCCCTTACAAACTCCTTGGTTCAACTCCACAATCTTGTCGGAGGCTCCCAAGTGACACCTAGCCAATCTAGGAGACACCACTCTCCAAGAAGTAACAAATGGTGTGTTGGTGATGAACTCCTTGCTCTTGTGCTTCAAATGATAGTATCCCCAACACTCAACTCTCTCTCTCATAGGATTTCGATCTGGTGGAAAGAAGATTTGAGTGGAAAGCAACTTGGGGAAGGCTAGAGATCAAGATTCATATGGTAGGAATGGAATATCTTGGCCTCGACACATGAGTAGGTAGTTCTCTCTCAGAATTGGTAAGTTGGAAGTGTAGGTTTGTTCTGATGGCTCTCTCCACGAATGAAGAGGAGGTGGAGGGGTATATATAGCCTCCATACAAAATCTAACCGTTACACACAATTTACCAAACTCGGTGGGACCAAATCAACAAACTCGGTCGGACCGATTCAGTAAATCTAGTGACCGATAGGAATTTCGGTGGGACCGACATGCAACTCGGTGAGACCGATATGGTTAGGGTTAGGGCATAACGTAATCTTGGTGAGACTGGTTACACAAACTCGGTGAGACCGATTTTGGTAATTAGCTAACCAGAGAGTTGGTCAGGCAAACTCGGTGGGACTGATTACTCAAACTCGGTGGGACCGATTTTGGTAATAAGTTAACCAGAGAGTTTGCATTGTAATCTCGGAAGTACTGATTGCTCAAACTCGGTGAAACCGATTTTGGTAATGGACATACACAGAGAGATTACAATCCCATCTCGGTGAGACCGAGATCCCTATCGGTGAGACCGATTTGTCTAGGGTTTGTGGCAGTGGCTATGACATCTGAACTCGGTGGCGCCGGATAGAAAGAATCTGTGGGGCCGAGTTTGACTTTGGGTTTAGGTCATATGTTGATGTGAGAAAGTAGTTGAGGTTTTTTTTTATCATATCACTAAGCACTTGAAGCAAGAGGCTCATTAAGCAACACCTCATACCTCCTTGATAGTATTGGCTTTTCCTATAGACTCAATGTGATCTTGGATCACTAAAATGTAAAATGAGGAATCTTGAGCTTGAAGCTTGAGCCAATCCTTTGTCCTTAGCATCTTGAAGGAGTTCCCACATCCTTTAGTCCATGCCACTCCATTGTTGAACTTATCTGAAACATACTAGATAAAAGTGTTAGTCCAACAAGAGATGTGTTGACATTAATTACCAAAACCACCTAGGGAGCACTTGTGCTTTCACTAGTGGGCTGTGGTGAAGGGGTGTTGGGCTTCACAAAAGAAGGGGTTTTCAGGCTACGCGGTTAACCATTGGGGCATCAAACGACCTCCAAATGGAACGAAATTTGACGGGCGGTCTACCAGTGCTATACCAAGGCCACTCGGCAAATCTCGATCCATTCCGAGAACGTTTTACGGTGGCTCACAAAACAAGGTCTGAGAGGGGCGACGGGCATGTGCGAATGTGGTCTGGACTCCGAACAGACAACGGAGAGAACCGGGAGGACCCGAACGGATACAAGTTTTGAAAAACATGCAGATGAAATGCAGATGATGACATGGCAAAATGCAACACGCAAGCAAATGACATGGCAACAACGACGAATAGCTGGAAAACACCTAGCGCATCGAATCCGGGGTGTTACAAATCCGCTCTTCCTCCTTTTGTTCTTCGCTCTCCTCGTCATCTTTTTCATCCAATGAGCTCACAGTTTCATCAATTTCTTCTTCCATAGCTTCCTGCAAAATATTAATCTCTTCTTGGACAGCGGAGACTTTCTCAATAAATGCATCAATATTGTAATTGTATTCATAATTGTCATGGCAATATTTCAATATAGCAAAATTTTCAGGCTTATAAACATCATCATCTAAAGCTTCATACTTTTCAAACAAAGATTCAATTTTATAAGCAGCCTTAAAAGCAACAAATTCTTCAATTCGTTCAACATCATAGTAATCATATATACCATTAGCATAAGAAGCTAAGGTTTTATTATCATTAAATTTGCATGAAAAGGGAAGGTGTGGAGCCTTCATCCTAGAGCAACAATTATAATCATATCTCAAGCATAGATCCCGAGCATATCAACACAACATATAAATTTGATCCCATAATAGTTTCCCTTTTTGTGTCAAGCGATAATCCCTAAAGTATTCACGTTGATCCAACGTTACTCCCATAACATAACTGAATGGGGGTTTCTCAGGATTATTAAAGTAGTACATAATTTCTTTCACATAACGAGCATCGAGGGTTTTAGGAGGTTCCCCATCTCCATGAGTAGCATATACACCTAATTTTTTTGGTATTTCGTGTTCCATATCCATAACTAAAGATAGGGAACAACTTAGAACAGCAAACAAATATTACTTAGTGACAAAGCAAACAAGCACACACGAGAATATTCACCCCACGATGTAACTCCGTGGCAACGGCGCCAGAAAAAGGTCTTGATATCCCACAAGTGTAGTGGATAATTGTAGCCTCTTTCGATAATTAAGAGTGTCGAACCCAACGAGGAGCTAAAGGTAGAACAAATATTCTCTCAAGTCCTATCGGCCACTGATATGACTCTACGCACGCTTGACGTTCGCTTTACCTAGAACAAGTATGAAACTAGAAGTACTTTGTAGGTGTTGTTGGATAGGTTTGCAAGATAATAAAGAACACGTAAATATAAACTAGGGGCTGTTTAGATAAATAAGCAATAAAGTAAATATAGCGAGTGTGGAAAAGTGGTGGTAGGAGTTGTGAAATTGTCCCTAAGCAATTGACTACGTTACTAGACCGGTAATCACTATTGCAATTCTATTTGAGGGAGAGGCATAAGCTAACATACTTTCTCTTCTTGGATCGTATGCACTTATGATTGGAACTCTAGCAAGCATCCGCAACTACTAAAGATCATTAAGGTAAAACCCAACCATAGCATTAAAGTATCAAGTCCCCTTTATCCCATACGCAAACAACCTACTTATTCGGGTGTGTGCTTCTGTCACTCACGCCACCCACCATAAGCAAATCATAAACATATTGCAAACCCTACAGCGGGAATCCCTCACGCTTGCGCGAGACGGAGGGCACCATAGGACAGCACCAATAATAAAACATGCAACTCAAACCAATCATAGCAATTCATCAATCACCGATAGGACAACGAAAATCTACTCAGACATTATAGGATGGCAACACATCATTGGATAATAATATGAAGCATAAAGCACCATGTTCAAGTAGAGGGTACAGAGGGATGCGGGAGAGTGGACCGCTGAATATAGAAGGGGGAAGGTGATGGAGATGTTGGTGAAGATGATGGAGGTGTTGGTGTAGATCGCGATGATGATGATGGCCCCCGGCGGCGTTCCCGCGCCACCGGAAGCAGGGAAGAGAGCCCCCCTTCTTCTTCTTCTTCCTTGACCTTCTCCCTAGATGGGAGAAGGGTTTCCCCTCTGGTCCTTGGCTCCCATGGCTTGGGAGGGGCGAGAGCCCCTCCGAGATTGGATCTATCTCTCTGTTTATGCGTTCTCAGATCCTTCCCCTTCACCGTTTCTTTTATATCCGGAGATCCGTAACTCTGATTAGGGTGAATCTTTCGCCCAGATTTTTCTCATAAAATTAGCGTCCTTGCGGCAAAAGAAGAGCGTCAACCGCCTTACGCATGGCCCATGAGAGTGCCAGGCGCGCCCAGGGGGGAGGGCGTGCCCCCCTGTCTCGTGGCCACCTCGGGCACTGTTTCGCGTTGATTCTTCCTCCAGAAAATCCCAAATATTCCAAAATAATTCTCCGTCCGTTTTTATCCCATTTGGATTTCATTTGATATTGGGTTTATGTGAAATATAAAACATGCAACAAACAGGAATTGGCACTGGGCATTGGATCAATATGTTAGTCCCAAAAAATAGTATAAAAAGTTGCCAAAAGTATATGAAAGTTGTAGAATATTGGCATGGAACAATCAAAAATTATAGATACGACGGAGACGTATCACTGGACTGGGGATCCATCGATGAAGTGTAGATGCTGCAAAGCCACATTCGGAGCCTCATTGAAAAGGACACTAGTCTCATCAACGTAATCCAAGTAATGCTGGTCCGGCGGGTCCTACCGTGCCAGCGACGGCCTCTCCGTATGTGGGAGTTTAATCCGGAAGGACCGCGAACCCTTCAGCACTTCTCCGGCACAATGCTTAGAGGAATGTGGAAATCATTCTTTGGGACGGGAAAATAGTGGCCGGATACTACAAAGGACATCGTCCTTGACTGCAACCATCCGGATACCTCGGTAAGTACTCGACTTCCAAACACAGTTTAGTCAAATTTCTCATGACAATATACTGAGAAAATCATACTCGGCCAGGGCTGGACAAAGAAGGCTGAGAGAATTAGGTGTTCGGCCCCTCTTCCCGAAGACTCAGCTGATCCGGTGTTAACAAGGATGCTGGCTCCGGCACCCTACCAAGTGCCGGCGAGGGAAGACAAGGAGGAGGGCGAGGAGGCCCAAGGTGGCCTTCATTCTAGAGGCATGCCGGGCACCTTGTCCGGGGAGATTGGGACTCCCACTTCCGAAGATGGAAGGGAAGGGAAAACTGACATTCCTTCTCCTCATGGGAAGAAGAGGACCGCCTCTGAAGACTTGGAGATGGAAGCTTCTAAGCGGGGGAAGATATCCCTGTCAAGGGGGTCTGGTTCGGGAGGTGACGTTGACACGCAGCCTCTTTGTAAAGATAGGCCCTTAGCTGAATCGTAAGTGAACAAGGGTGTTTTAAACATATCTCGTTCTTTCCTAGTTGTAAGGGTAACAATTAAAGTATATGTTTGCAGTCCGGCATGCAGCCTTCCTCAACAGTCCTCCTCCTCGGGGGATCTTCTAGAGATGATGGAGAGCGAGACGCCTCCACAGATCTCCCTGCCCGACAGGGCAGATGACGCTGAGGTCTCGTCCTGAAGGATCTCTCCTGGTCAACAAGCGGTGCGAGGGACATTGAAGACCGGGCCTGAAGGCAATACTTCAGTCGTCCAAGGTTCAGGGTGTGCGGCCCCTATAGGGACCAACAATAAAGGCCCCGGACTATCTGATTTCCGAGGGACGGGCGATCTGCTCCGGATCCGGAGGCGCCGGATACCTTGATGGACGCATTGCGTCATGCGTCTGTCTCAGAGGATCATCATACTTTGATGGGTACGGTGGTTGAGAGGGTTTGGTCCATGAAAAGCGGATTGAATGAAGCATGTATGAGCCTGCTAAGAGGCTTCGAGGTACGTAATGTAATATTTTTAATTGTGTTATAAACGTAAAATGCGCATGTGTATAGATAGTAGCCCCTGAGACTCTGGTTGGCGTCCAAAGGGAGGCGATTAGAGGATCAAGAAATATATGCCCAGGAAATGATCTGACTAATTGAAACACGGGTTGTTACATCTGTGGTGACTACCCGAGCTACAGAGATTGAATATCTAAAGCAGAAAGTTGATGTGGCGGATGATGACATCATGCTTATGAACAGGCGGCTCGACGAGGTGCAAGCTATGTCTTTGAGGCACTCAATATATGCAATTATTATGATATGAGCATGACACTGAGAAATTGTATACCGAAATATGCATAACTGCAGATAGTGCCGTCGGGGTTGAGACCCTTTGGGCTGAGCTTGCCCGGGCCAAAGAGCAGGCCAGGATGAGCAATGCGGCTGCCGAAAAGGTAGCTACTGAATTAAAGGCCGAACAGGCTGCTCGGCGCCAGTGCGAGGAGAGAATATCTACTCTGGCGCTTGAGCTAAAGGATGCAGCTAGCCGATGTGACTTCCTCGGGAGAGATAACAAAACCAAAACGACTGATCTTGACAAGGCCTTACAAGAGCCACGAGAAGCACGGTCCGAGTCTAGAGCGGCTCGGGAGGAGATCCGACAAGATGGGGAGATCGCGGCTGGTAAGCCCTTCTTATTGCAAACTAAATTTGGCAATCTGAAGTATGTCCCGCTAATCAGATGTGGAGTCTCCAGATGCATTATTGGACTTGCCGAAGAGTGTCTCCGATGCGATGGAGTTTTTTCAAGCGCAAGAAGGACATGTGACGGAAAAGCTTTTCTGGTCGCAATTCAGCATGTCAAAGCGTCCATTATTGCTGAACGAACAAATGGCCCTGTGGGCCGAGCTCCACAAGCTATCTGGATCTGCCATGAAGAACATCATAGTCCAGTTGTGGCCGACTGAGCCAATTCTGAATAGTTATTTCGGTTTGGTGCGGCGACTTGTTGATGCGGTGCCGCGTATCGACGTTGTGAAGTGGTCAATGTGCATAGAAGGTGCATGGATGGCCTTTACCCGCGTCAAGACATATTGGACAAAGATGAAGGCCACTGATATTGCAGCAAAAAGTCCACCCGAGGGCAAGGACCATTACCCGCCAGAGCATTATTTTGAGGATGTCCTAGGGGGTGCCCGCTTGATAGAGCGTCAGTGCTCGAAAGATATAATGTTCGAGTGAGGTGGTTCGAAATTGTAAAAACAATATTATGATATATTTAAGGCTATGTTTTTATACTTTTGCCTGAAAAGTTTTTGGTGCCTCCTGTGCGGCTGTTTTTTTAATATAATCTGAAAGTTTTCCAGTCCTCGGCTTCTGCACCCTCACGTATAACGCGGGGGTGTTCGGAAAAGCACTTGATTGCTCTTGACCCAGGGTCTTGGTCCATTAAGGAGGTGTCAATGCGGCGAACCAGGCAATCAGACTATAGGGCTTTAACACTTTCACTTAGCCATAGGAGTTTAATGGTGGGTCTACGATATAGCCCCTGGTATGTACGCGGTTATCCGAATACAGTGCGTTTGACATACGTGACCGGAAGAACAGTCCTTTGTGTAATATGGAAGGAATCGTGAGGATTCCGATGAGTCATCGAGTGGTTGACCAGCTCTCGCCGCATCATGACAGTCAGTTTTCGACTTTCTCTATTGAGGTGCTCATCCGGACGAACCAAGACACAATCGCAGTAGTTCTCCCTTTACTAACTTAGCCGATAGAGCGGAACATAAGGTAGCAAGCACAGGAGCCGGGCAACCCAACTATTGACCAAAGACATGATTCAGAGCGGATGCATATAAGGCCAAACTCGCGACGCCGAACACTCCCTATAGGTGTTCGGACTTTTCAAAGTGTATCTGGCCAAATACAGCCCCTAGTAGTGGACCGCCCCTAGTAATGGACCCTGGTGTCAAGGCACGTTTGGCGATCTTTAGTACGGTGGGCCGTGTACTTACAGATAATGCCGATAGCTTCTTTGGACATTTTCCATGTCAAAAATAAAAAGAGATAAAAAGGTTTACACAGAGTCTTAATCTAAAAAGAAACCTTATTGCGGGGCCCTGCTGCACGTCTGCGCCATTTTCTCCTTTGTGTTGTGTCCTTGAGGGGGGGAGTGTGATGGCCATCTGTAAAAAAAGAAAAAACCTGGGAAAAGAAATCCAGTGTGGCCGTGAATAAAGCTGGTTTGTTTAATGAACCTTGAAATATAACCGTAGAGTCCGAATAGGGTCAAGCCAAACTATGGACTATTTATGTGCAGTGTGCCCCCAGTGCCGCCCAAGGAATTTTAAGGGTGTACTTGTGTACACGAGGCACGTATGTTATCACCTTATGGGGCAGTCGGTGGAGGCGCAACTGCTAATCAAGCTCAGGTTTGTCTGAGCTACCGCGCTGAGGCATAATCCGGACACGTTTAGCTATGTCTGCGGTCTTGACGACAGATGATCTGTTCGGCTTGAATAGGCTATTTTGGGCTTCGGCTACTAAGGCCGCAGTGTCTTTCTCCGTACGAAGAGAGCGTTCCATATTTCCATTGACCGTAATGACGCCACGTGGTCCAGGCATTTTGAGCTTTAGATAGGCATAATGGGGGACTGCATTAAAGTGGGCGAAGGCCGTTCTTCTGAGTAGTGCACGATAGCCACTTCGGAACGGAGCTATATAGAAGATTAGCTCTTCGCTTCAAAAGTTATCGGGAGAGCCGAATACGACCTCCAATGTTAAAGAGCCCGTGCATCGGGCTTCTACGCCTGGTATAACTCCTTTAAAGGTCGTGTTGCTTGGCTTGATTCTTGATGGGTCAATCCCCATTTTGCGGACAGTGTGCTGATATATCAGATTGAGACTGATGCCGCCGTCCATAAGGACTCGAGTAAGATGGTATCCATCGATTATTGGGTCGAGCACTAGGGCAGCCGAACCCCCATGGCGGATACTAGTCGGATGATCCCTGCGATCAAAGGTGATCGGGCAGGCCGACCAAGGATTGAATTTGGGGGCGATAGGCTCAATGGCATAGACATCTCGGAGTGCGTGTTTGCGCTCCCTCTGTGGGATATGAGTGGCATAGATCATGTTCACTGTTTTGATCTCCGGTGGAAATTTCTTCTGTCCCCCTGTGTTCGACTGGCAAGATTCCTCCTTGTCTTTTCTCTGAGGTCCCTTCCCCTTGTGTTCTACGGTGAGCTTGCCGGCCTGCTTGAAGACCCAACAACTTCGGTTGGTATGGTTCGCAGGTTTAGTGGGGGGTGCCATGAATCTGGCAGGGCCTGTCTGATATTTTGTCCAGGCTGGATGGGTCGTCCTTGTTGCCTTTAAATCGCTTCTTCCATTGACCGAGTCTGGGGCCACTAAATCCGGCATTTATCGCTGTATCATCTGGGCTTCCCTCATTGTTTCGATGTTTGTTTTTGTTACGTCGTGGCTTTCCATTGCCATCCCTGACTTCGGATGTACCAGGCTCGCTGGTGCTGCTATGGGCTAACCAGTTGTCCTCGCCCGCGCAAAAACGGATCATGAGTGTAGTTAGGGCTGTCATCATCCTTGGTTTTTCCTGGCCGAGGTGTCTAGCTAGCCATTCGTCCCAGACACTGTGCTTGAAGGCCGCTAAGGCTTCGGCGTTCGGGCAATCAACGATTTGGTTCTTCTTAGTGAGAAACCAATTCCAAAGCTTACGGGCTGATTCCCTGGGTTGTTGGATTATGTGACTTAGATCGTCAGCGTCCGGGGCCCGGACATAGGTCCCTTGAAAATTGGCCCGAAAAGCATCCTCAAGTTCTTCCCAACTTCCAATGGAATTTTCTGGGAGGCTTTTCAGCCAGTGTTGAGCTGGTCCTTTCAGCTTGAGGGGTAAGTATTTAGTGGCATGGAGATCATCTCCGCGAGCCATGTGGATGTGAAGGATAAAGTCTTCTATCCAGACCGCAGGATCCGTCATTCCATCGTACGCCTCGATGTTTATGGGTTTAAACTCTTCTGGAAATTCGTGATCCAGCACCTCATCGGTGAAGCACAGGGGGTGCGCGGCACCCCTGTATTTGACTGTGTTATGGCGTGGGTTCGGCGGTTGTGATGTTCAGTATCGACTCTGAACTGGTATATGACCGGCATATTTGGCTTGATAGCTACAATCCTGTATGGGGGCATGGTCCCTAGATCCGTAGATGGATCTGGCCTTACCAGCCTTTTTGTCCAGGTCCTCACGTAGATCGTGTTTCTGGTCCTGAGCTGCAACCTCCCTTCCTTTACGGGGAGGGGGTGCAGGCTTGTGTACGGCATTGCTAGTCACTCTGTCTCCTCCACGAGGTGGTCGGTCCAGCTTGTCGGCCGTATTGTTTTTCGGCGGTATAGGCACAATAGCCTTGTCGTCGAATTCGGACGGCAGTTTACGCTTAGGATAGCCCCTTGTTTGGTGATTACAGCCATATTTTTCCTCAGCGTCTAGCACTTCGTTCCATCTGTCATTGAGCGTATCCTGTGCGGCTCTAAGCTACTGCTTCTGCTTCTTCAGGCTCCTTGCAGTGGCGATAAGCCTTTGATGGAGGCGTTCTTGTTCTAAGGGTTCTTCTGGGACAACGAATTCGCCGTCGCCCAGGCTGACCTCCTCTTCGGAGACAGGTTGATAATTGCTATCTTCGGCATCCCTGTGGTCAGACAACATCCCCGGACTGTGTTCTCCGTCCTCTCGCTTTTCCTGCTCCAACGCTAGGTCCGCGGGGTCCTCTTCTTGGTCCGGATTATCACCGTCGTCAATGACAATGTTGTTGTTTTTCCCTTTGCCGGATCGAGATCGGCGCTTCTGACGCTGACGCTTGGGAGGTTCATCGACAGGCATATCATTATCGCCGTCGGCCTCCTTCTCTTTAAGTGTGTCCACCATGTATATATCGTATGAGGAGGTGGCTGTCCAGCGCCCTCTAGGCAGTGGGTTTTGTGTCTGCTCCTCTCTAGCATCATCGTCCATACCGTCGATGTCTTTGGAGTCGTAATCAAGCATGTCGGTTAAGTCTTCGACAATGGCTATGCAGTGGGAGGTGGGTGGGAAACAGAATTCTCCGTCATCAACCTCCAATTCAAATCGGATATAATTCGGTTGAGAGTCTCCTAACAAGGAGAGGGATTTTCGTGAGTTCAGTACGTCGCCTAAGGGCGAGTGCCGGAAGATGTCCGCGGAGCTGAACTCAACGATCGGCGCCCGATCAGATTCGATGGGCGCGGATGTACGCGGTTCGGAACCCATGGCCGGATACGAGTCCGAGGTTCCGAAGACACAGGGGCCACTCGAGGTTGGGTCTGTGTGCGGCTCTAATGCTACTGAGTCTGCGGCTTCCGTGGTGGGGTTGAGCTTCCCGTCCTCGGATGGAGCAATCTACTCTGGATCTAGGGCCAGAGCGGTTATAGGTGCTATCTCCTGAGCACGGTCCGATGACACATTTAGGTCATGTTCATCGTCGTGGAAGGGAGTAGCCGTCATGGGCTCGAATCCGTCGAACATCAAGTCTCCGCGGATATCGGCCACATAATTCAAGCTTCCAAATCGGACCCGATGGCCAGGGGCGTAGCTGTCGATCTGCTCTAGATGGCCAAGCGAGTTGGCCCGTAGTGCGAAGCTGCCAAACACGAAGATCTGTCCGGGGAGGAAAACCTCCCCCTGGACTGCATTGTTGTAGATGATTGACAGAGCCATCAAACCTTTTGGTGACGATGCAGCAGAACTCTCAATGAAAGCACCAATGTCGGTGTCAAAACCGGTGGACCTCGGGTAGGGGGTCCCGAACTGTGCGTCTAAGGTCGATGGTAACAGGAGACTGGGGACACGATGTTTACCTAGGTTTGGGCCCTCTCTATGGAGGTAATACCCTACTTCCTGCTTGATTGATCTTGATGAATATGAGTATTACAAGAGTTGATCTACCACGAGATCGTAATGGCTAAACCCTACAAGTTTAGCCTATGTGATTATGATTCTGTACTATGGACTAAACCCTCCGGATTATATAGACTCTAAAGGGGACTAGAGTTATACAAAGTCGGTTACAGAGAAAGGAATCTACATATCCAAATCACCAAGCTTGCCATCCATGCAAAGGAGAGTCCCATCCGGACACAGGAAGAAGTCTTCTGTCTTGTATCTTCATAGCCCAACAGTCCGGCCCATGTTAATAGTCTGGTCATCCGAGGACCCCTTAATCTAGGAATCCCTCACCAGGCAGGGTCGGCAGCCGGGGCTGGAGCTTTGGCTTTCTCAGCGGCCATCGGGCAAAAGATTGGAGGGAAGAATCGGCAGATGTGGAGAATTTCTTTGGCATTGGGAGAAGGGGATCTAGAGCAAAACGAAGGGAAGACAATGAAGGCACGGCGGCAGGTGGCAGCCTTTTGTCAGACGGAAATGGTTGCCGAGGTGGTGTGGGGAAGTGGAGACGCCCATGTCCCATCAATCGCCATGCGTCGTATAAGGCCGCAGGCGGTTAGGGCCTGTGATGCTCCTCACTTGCCCTTTGGCTTCGCCTAGAAGCCAAGTCTGAGCGCGCCTTGGGCTCGGGGGCTACTATCGGCGTTCTGGATATGGGGGTACCCAGACTTGCCTGCCTGCGGCCCACTGCGTGGCTCCATCGACGGCCTGGAATGGCCCAGCTTCAGCATCGACAACTCAAGACCCTCGAGAGGGGCCAAGCCTCGCGAGGCGTGATACGTCTCCAACGTATCTATAATTTATGAAGTATTCATGCTATTATATTATCCATCTTAGATGTTTTATATGCATATATATGTTGTTTATGGGGAGTAATGACTTCACATATAAGAAGTAGAGGTGGTAAATTTATTGAAAGTTAGCAAACATATATAAATCTGAAATTATATATGTTTCATACTACGCCTCCCATGGATTGATAAACCTTAGGTCATCCACTTGAGGGAAATTTGCTACTATCCTACAAACCTCTGCACTTGGAGGCCCAACAACGTCTACAAGGAGAAGGTTGCATAGTAGACATCAAGCTCTTTTCTGGCACCGTTGTCGGGGAGGTGAGTGCTTGAAGGTATATCCTTATATCTTGCAATCGAATCTTTTAGTTTCTTGTTTTATCAGTAGTTTAGTCTATAAAATAAAACTACAAAAAAATGGAATTGAGGGTGCCTCATATGCTTCATCTTTTTAATGTCTTTCATGAAAATAAGGATCCCGATAATTGTGCTCAATTGCTAGAGGAAGAATGCATTAGAATGTTTTAAACTAAATCTTTGAATGATGAGCATGATTTCAATGTTGTTAGTATGAATTCCTTGAATATCCATGATGCTAATGATATGCAAAGCCACAAGCTTGGGGATGCTATGTTTCATGAAGATGATATTTTTAGTCCCCCAAGTTTTGATGAGAATATTTATTATGATGAAATCATGCCTCCTATTTATGATGATTATATTGATGAAAGTGGATTTGGAGAGGTCATGACTTTATTTAATGATGAATCCACTATTTCAAAAGAGGTTCCAATTGATTATGAGAATAAAGTTCCTATCTATGATGATTATTGTGATGACATGTATGCTATAAAGAACAATGATAACCATGAAACTTGTCATCTTGATTTTAATCTTCAATTGGATTATGCCTCACATGATAGTTATTTTGTTGAGTTTGCTCCCACTACTATTCATGAGAAGAATTTTGCTTATCTGGAGAGTAATAAAATTTCTATGCTTGTAGATCATGAAAAGAATGTTTTATGTGATAGTTATATTGTTGAATTCATTCATGATGTACTGAAAATTATTATGAGGGAGGAATATATGCTTGTAGGAATTGCAATAATATCAAGTTTCCTCTCTATGTGCTTAAAGTTTTAAAGTTAGGCTTGTTTTGCCTTCTTATGCTAGTTGATTATTGTTCCCATAAATTGTTTGCTCACAAAATCCCTATGCATAGGATGTGGGTTAGACTTAAATGTGTTAATCATATGCTTCATAATGCTCCCATTGTGTTTCAATTCTTATCTTTTATGTGAGCATCATTGTCATCACCATGCCTAGCTAGAAAGGCATTAAAGAAAAGCGCTTGTTTGGAGACAACCCAATATTTACCCCTACTGTTTTTATGTGTTCAAATGATTATGTTACTGTAGTAATCATGTTTTATAGCTTTTTTTCAATAAAGTGCCAAGTAAGACCTTTAGGATAGCTTACGGTGATTGTTGTGTTGATCCTGCTGAAAATCAGAAACTTTTGCACTCCGTAAATTAGTTTTGATAATTCACAGACACATGATTTTGATCTGATTCTTTCTGCTATGGATTGGTACACAAATTTCTCAGGCTTTCCTAATTTGGTAGGATTGTTGGGGTTACAGAAGTATTCCGGAGTTACAGATTACTATAGACTGTTCTGTTTTTGACAGATTCTATTTTCTATGTGTTGTTTGCTTATTTTGATGAATCTATGAGTAGTATCGGAGGGTACGAACCATAGAGAGGTTGGAATACAGTATATATTACACCAATATGAATTTAGAATGAGTTCACAATAGTATCTAAGTGGTGATTTATTTTCTTATACTAATGGAGCTTACGAGTTTTCTGTTAAGTTTTGTGTTGTGAAGTTTTCAAGTTTTGGGTAAAGATTCGAGGGACTATGGAATAAGGAATGGTAAGAGCCTAAGCTTGGGGATGCCCAAGGCACCCTAAGGAAATATTCAAGGACAACCAAGAGCCTAAGCTTGGGGATGCCCAAGGCACCCTAAGGAAATATTCAAGGACAACCAAGAACCTAAGCTTGGGGATGCCCCGGATGGCATCCCCTCTTTTGTCTTCGTTCATCGGTAACTTTACTTGGAGCTATATTTTTATTCACCACATGATATGTGTTTTACTTGGAGCGTCAATTTATTTTGTTAAGATTTGCTTTCTGTTATTTAGAATAATGTTTTTCATATTTATTTTCAATAAAATGTCAAGGATAGCCTTTACCATGCTTATTTTGCAAGTATACATGTTGCTGTTTCAAAACAGAAAGTTTATCATTGTTGCAAAAATTCCCTAGAAAAGCCAGAATTTGATAAAATGTTGAAAGTTTTTGCATAATAAGCCCTGATTAATTTTCTACAGTGTGGTAGAACTTCATAATGTTTGGAGTTAGGTAAGTATGATGAATCTTGCATTCTTTACAGACTGTATTGTTTTGGCAGATTGCTGTTATGTTTGCATTGTTTGCATATGTTTGCTTGTTTAATGATTCTATTTGAGGATAGGAGTATTAAATATGCAGAGGCATTTAGTATGCAATATTGAATAATAATTTTAGTGATTTGTTACAGTAGAAAATGATAAGGTTTTTGCATTGGTTTATACTAACTTATCTCATGAGTTCTTGTTGAGTTTGGTGTGGATGAAGCTTTCGAGATTTAGGAAACCGTGATATGAGAGGAATTAAGGAGACACAAAAGCTCAAGCTTGGGGATGCCCAAGGCACCCGAAGATAATATTCCAAGAAGTCTCAAGCATCTAAGCTTGGGGATACCCCGGTAGGCATCCCACCTTTCTTCTTCAACAATTATCGGTTAGTATCGGTTGAGCCTAAATTTTGCTTCTTCACATGATGAGTGCTATCCTTGAAATGTCGTTTTATTTTGTTTTGCCTGATGTTTGAACAATATCCCAAGATCTGAAATTCTTAAATGAGAGAGAGAGAGTCTTCACATACCTACATAATTATTTAACTACACATTGATCTTCACTTATATGTTTTTGGAGTAGTTTGTCATTTACTCATGTGCTTCACTTATATCCTATGAGTAAATGGTTGAATGATTTGAATATCATAAATCTGAAATTATATATGTTTCATATGCTTATCCCATGGGGAGTAATGACTTCACTTGAACAATTCATGAAAGAATACTGAAGGAAGAGAGATTTCACATATAAATATACAATCTTGGACATCTTCTATGATTGTGAGCCCCATTAATTATTTTCAAACTTGATCAAATTAGTTGAAGTTCGACAAACAAGACAACTTAATGAGTTATGTTTGGGTATATTTGTATATAAGATATATTGTTATAGATCCTCCAACATGTGGTGCTTGCTATTTAGAATCCTTTGCTAGCCAAAATATCTGTACTAAGCGGGAATACTGCTTGTGCATCCAAATTCCTTGAATCAAGTTTCTTCCATGAGTGTCCACCATATCTACCTATATGCGGTATTTACCTGCTGTTCCAAGTAAATTTGCATGTGCCAAACTCTAAAACTTCAAGTAATAATCTGCTTTGTATGTCTGAATCGCTCATGTAGCGACTAGGGGCTGACAGTATCTTCCATGCTAGGTGGGTTATTCTCATGATGAGTGGACTCCGCTTATCATTCATGATAAAATGGCTGGTAACTGGGATGCCCAGTCCTATGATCAAAAGATCAAAAACAAAATCGCAAATAATTTAAACAAAACTCCCCCGGGATAGTTGATAGTTGGACGGCACCCGTTGTTTCAGACAAGCCATGGAGTGTGATTGTTGGTGGAGGGGGAGTAAAATCTTTACCTTTCTATTTGGGAACCGCCTATAATGTATCTAGTATGGAAGATATTGGGAACTCTTGGTTGTTATGTTGACAATGAAAGCATACCTCTAAAAATTATTTTCATCTCTTTTTTAAAAGCTTTGAGCTCTGGCACCTCTACAAATCCCTGCTTCCCTCTGCGAAGGGCCTATCTTTTACTTTTATGCAAGAGTCAGTAGTATTCCTTCTCATTCCAACCTACTCTTTAGTTGGCAAGCATCATGTGATGGGGAAAGATCTAAGCATATATGGCCATTCAAATATATTTGATCATGAATTATTATTGTTGACAATTATCTATTTGATAAGTAAGTTGGGAGGCGAAACATTAAGCCCCAATCTTTCTATGTGTTCGATGGATGCTATTTGTTCTAAAAATAAGCTTTGAGTGGTAGCAATCATGGAAGACTATATGATAGTTGAGTATGTGGGATTTGCTAAATCAAAGCTCTTACATAGACCCTTCCTGAAAATAAGATGAATTGCAATAGTTTGATGACTAAGAACATAGTTTGCTAGTTTTCAAGAAAGTTTATGGTCTATGCTTTAACATTTGAGTAGCTTGTTACTTGATCATGAGAAGCTTTATGAGATGAGCTACTGTTATGAAATATAATGATGCTACAAAAGGTGACTGAAATTATCATTGATCAAACTTGTACACCTGCTAGCATTCACACTTCATAAATTATTTCTTTTATCATTTACCTACTCAAGGACGAGCAGGAATTAAGCTTGGGGATGCTGATACGTCTCCAATATATCTATAATTTATGAAGTATTCATGCTATTATATTATCCATCTTAGATGTTTTATATGCATTTATATGTTGTTTTATATGATTTTTGGGACTAACCTATTAACCTAGAGCCCAGTGTCAGTTTCTATTTTTCCTTGTTTTTGAGTTTTACAGAAAAGGAATACCAAACGGAGTCCAATTGACGTGCCAATTTTTGATGATTTTTTATGGACCAAAAGAAGCCCCCGGAGTAAAAGAGTTGGGCCAGAAGAGTCCCGAGCCGTCCACGAGGGTGGAGGGCGCGCCCAGCCCCCTGGGCGCGTCCCCCTATCTCGTGGACGACTTGGAGACCCCCCTTACGTGAGACCGACGCCAAAAATTCCTATAAATACAGAAACCTCCAGAACATAACCTAGATTGGGAGTTCCGCCGCCGCAAGCCTCTGTAGCCACCAAAAACTAATCGGGACCCTGTTCCGGCACCCTGCCGGAAGGGGGATCCATCACCAGTGGCCATCTTCATCATCCCTGCGCTCTCCATGATGAGGAGGGAGTAGTTCATCCTCGGAGCTAAGGGTATGTAGCAGTAGCTATGTGTTTGATCTCTCTCTCTCTCTCTCTCTCTCTCTCTCTCTCTCTCTCGTGTTCTTGATATGGCACGATCTTGATGTATCGCAAGCTTTGCTATTATAGTTGGATCTTATGATGTTTCTCCCCCTCTAGTTTCTTGTAATGGATTGAGTTTTACCTTTGAAGTTATCTTATCGGATTGAGTCTTTAAGGATTTGAGAACACTTGATGTATGTCTTGCATGTGCTTATCTATGGTGACAATGGGATATTCACGTGATCTACTTGATGCATGTTTTGGTGATCAACTTGCGGGTTCAGTGACCTTGTGAACTTATGCATAGGGTTGGCACACGTTTTTGTCTTGACTCTCCGGTAGAAACTTTGGGGCACTCTTTGAAGTTCTTTGTGTTGGTTGAATAGATGAATCTGAGACTGTGTAATGCATATCATATAATCATACCCACGGATACTTGAGGTGACATTGGAGTATCTAGGTGACATTAGGGTTTTGGTTGATTTGTGTCTTAAGGTGTTATTCTAGTACAAACTCTAGGATAGATCGAACGGAAAGAATAGCTTCGTGTTATTTTACTACAGACACTTGGATAGATCGAACAGAAAGAATAGCTTCGTGTTATTTTACTACAGACACTTGAATAGATCGATCAGAAAGGATAACTTTGAGGTGGTTTCGTACTCTACAATAATCTCTTCGTTTGTTCTCCGCTATTAGTCACTTTGGAGTGACTCTTTGTTGCATGTTGAGGGATTGTTATATGATCTAATTATGTTATTATTGTTGAGAGAACATGCACTAGTGAAAGTATGAACCCTAGGCCTTGTTTCCTAGCATTGCAATACTGTTTACACTCACTTTTACCACTTGCTACCTTGCTGTTTTTATATTTTCAGATTACAAAAACCTATATCTACCATCCATATTGCACTTGCATCACCATCTCTTCGCCGAACTAGTGCACCTATACAATTCACCATTGTATTGGGTGTGTTGGGGACACAAGAGCCTCTTTGTTATTTGGTTGCAGGGTTGCTTGAGAGAGAGACCATCTTCATCCTAGGCCTCCCACGGATTGATAAACCTTAGGTCATCCACTTGAGGGAAATTTTCTACTGTCCTACAAATGTCTGCACTTGGAGGCCCAACAACGTCTACAAGGAGAAGGTTGCATAGCAGACATCAAGGCGGACGACGCCAAGACCTCCAAGGGATCGGCCTCCTCAGGCTGGCTCCTGAGGGGCGGAGAGTTCTATGCAAGGTGCACCTCACGAGGCTCAGGTGACGTGAGCCATGACGACCAAGGCCAGGCAGGCGCCAGCGGGCGCAGAGCGCCAGTTTCCTCTTTGGTGCAAAGGAGGCAAACAGCAGGTGCAGAGTCCCAAGGAATCAGCCAAATGTTTCCTTTCTGGTGCAACAAGACCAAGACTGCCATGACGGAAGGACGGAGGTCATCACAGAGCCCACCGTAGCGTCACGACCAGAGGCTTTTTGCAGGCGAAGACCACTTTAGTCAGGATAGGATGTACTACTTGTCCCCCTTCAAATCTGGTCGTTGTGGGATCCCTTCCCGCCAACATTTGGGAAGAGGACCAAGGCCACTATAAATAGGACTTAGCCACCACCAAAGGGGGGAGGAACAGAGCAAAGCCATTCCACCTCACCAGCTCTCTCGAGCTCAAGAACACCTCACCTCCTGAGGCTAGTTCATCCATTGTACTAGTTCATCCTCAACCCTTTGAGGCAATCCACCAAAATGTTGCAATAGGGTATTACACCGCAAGGTGGCCCGAACCAGGATAAACTGATGTGTCTCTATGTCCCTTTGAGCTTGACGCGCTAGGCTAAGGAAGATCATGAGTAGGAAGGATGGGTAGGTTGAGATCTCCGCACGCACCACAGAGTTCGAACCTATCAAGGGTTTGTGGAACCCGAAATCTAACATATTTGCTCGATATGTTGGAACTAACTGCAGGAACAGTCCCCCTATGAAGAAAATCTAGGTTCCCAAAAAGTGCCTTGAAAATCTTCAGGTGAATGTCATCATGACACCACCTATGAAGAATAGGAACCCCAGATCAAATTCTTCATATGGATCAAAATCTTCATATGGATCCAAGTCCTCTTACGGACCAAATTCTTCGTCTGGATCAAATTCCACACGTGGATCCAAATCCTCATACGAACATCATGAAGGAAATATGCCCTAGAGGCAATAATAAAGTTATTATTTATTTCCTTATTTCATGATAAATATTTATTATTCATGCTAGAATTGTATTAACCGGAAACATAATACATGTGTGAATACATAGACAAACAGAGTGTCACTAGTATGCCTCTACTTGACTATCTCGTTGAATCAAAGATGGTTAAGTTTCCTAACCATAGACATGAGTTGTCATTTGATTAATGGGATCACATCATTAGGAGAATGATGTGATTGACTTGACCCATTCCGGTAGCTTAGCACTTGATCGTTTAGTATGTTGCTATTGCTTTCTTCATGACTTATACATGTTCCTATGACTATGAGATTATGCAACTCCCGTTTACCGGAGGAACACTTTGTGTGCTACCAAATGTCACAACGTAACTGGGTGATTATAAAGGAGCTCTACAGGTGTCTCTGAAGGTACATGTTGAGTTGGCGTATTTCGAGATTAGGATTTGACACTCCGATTGTCGGAGATATATCTCTGGGCCCTCTCGGTAATGCACATCACTATAAGCCTTGCAAGCAATGTGACTAATGAGTTAGTTGCTGGATGATGCATTACATAACGAGTAAAGAGACTTGCCGGTAACGAGATTGAACTAGGTATTGGGATACCGACGATCGAATCTCGGGCAAGTAATATACCGATGACAAAGGGAACAACGTATGTTGTTATGCGGTTTGACCGATAAAGATCTTCATAGAATATGTAGGAGCCAATATGAGCATCCAGGTTCTGCTATTGGTTATTGACCCGTAACGTGTCTCGGTCATGTCTACATAGTTCTCGAATCCGTAGGGTCCGCACGCTTAAAGTTTCGATGACAGTTATATTATGAGTTTATGAGTTTTGATGTCCCGAAGGTTGTTCGGAGTCCCAGATGTGATCACGGACATGATGAGGAGTCTCGAGATGGTTGAGACATAAAGATTGATATATTGGAAGCCTATATTTGGATATCGGAAGTTTTCCGGGTGAAATCGGGATTTTACCGGAGTACCGGGGGTTACCGGAACCCCCCGGGGGCTTAATGGGCCATAGTGGGCCTTAGTGGAGAAGAGGAGAGGCGGCCAGGGCTGGGCCGCGCGCCCCTCCCCCCTAGTCCGAATAGGACAAGGAGAGGGGGGCGGCGCCCCCCCCCCTTCCTTCCTCTCTCTCCCTCCTCTTTCCCCCCTTCTCCAAGTCCAACAAGGAAAGGAGGGAGTCCTACTCCCAGTGGGAGTAGGACTCCCCATGGCACGCCTCCTCCCTGGTCGGCTGCCCCCTCCCCCCTTGCTCCTTTATATACGGGGGCAGGGGGCACCTCTAGACACAACAATTGATCTCTTGGTCTCTTAGTCGTGTGCGGTGCCCCCCTCCACCATAGTCCTCCTTGATAATATTGTAGCGGTGCTTAGGCGAAGCCCTGCGACGGTAGAACATCAAGATTGTCACCACGCCGTCGTGCTGATGGAACTCTCTCTCGACACTCGGTTGGATCAGAGTTCGAGGGACGTTATCAAGTTGAACGTGTGCTAGAACTCGGAGGTGCCGTAGTTTCGGTGCTTGATCGGTCGGGCCGTGAAGACGTACAACTACATCAACCGCGTTGTTCTAATTCTTCCACTTCCGGTCTACGAGGGTACGTGGACAACACTCTCCCCTCTCGTTGCTATGCATCACCATGATCTTGCATGTGCGTAGGTAAAAATTTAAAATTACTACGTTCCCCAACAGTGGCATCCGAGCCTAGTTTTATGCATAGATGTTATATGCACGAGTAGAACACAAGTGAGTTGTGGCTGATACAAGTCATACTACTTACCAGCATGTCATACTTTGGTTCGGCGGTATTGTTGGATGAAGCGGCCCGGACCGACATTACGCGTACGCTTACGCGAGACTGGTTCTACCGACGTGCTTTGCACATAGGTGGCTGGCGGGTGTCAGTTTCTCCAACTTTAATTGAACCGAGTGTGGCTACGCCCGGTCCTTGAGAAGGTTAAAACAGCATTAACTTGACGAACTATCGTTGTGGTTTTGATGCGTAGGTAAGAACGGTTCTTGCTCAGCCCGTAGCAGCCACGTAAAATTTGCAACAACAAAGTAGAGGACGTCTAACTTGTTTTTGCAGGGCATGTTGTGATGTGATATGGTCAAGATGTGATGCTATATTTTATTGTATGAGATGATCATGTTTTGTAACCGAGTTATCGGCAACTGGCAGGAGCCATATGGTTGTCGCTTTATTGTATGAAATGCAAACGCCCTGTAATTGCTTTACTTTATCACTAAACGGTAGCGAGAGTCGTAGAAGCAATAGGTGGCGAAACGACAACGATGCTACGATGGAGATCAAGGTGTCGCGCCGGTGACGATGGTGATCATGACGGTGCTTCGAAGATGGAGATCACAAGCACAAGATGATGATGGCCATATCATATCACTTATATTGATTGCATGTGATCTTTATCCTTTATGCATCTTATTTTGCTTTAATTGACGGTAGCATTATAAGATGATCTCTCACTAATTATCAAGAAGTGTTCTCCCTGAGTATGCACCGTTGTGAAAGTTCTTCGTGCTGAGACACCACGTGATGATCGGGTGTGATAGGCTCTACGTTCAAATACAACGGGTGCAAAACAGTTGCACACGCGGAATACTCAGGTTAAACTTGACGAGCCTAGCATACACAGATATGGCCTCGGAACACGGAGACCGAATGGTCGAGCCTGAATCATATAGTAGATATGATCAACATAGTGATGTTCACCATTGAAAACTACTCCATCTCACGTGATGATCGGACATGGTTTAGTTGATTTGGATCACGTGATCACTTAGATGACTAGAGAGATGTCTGTCTAAGTGGGAGTTCTTAAGTAATATGATTAATTGAACTTTAATTTATCATGAACTTAGTCCTGATAGTATTTTGCAAATTATGTTGTACATCAATAGTATGTTGCTTCCCTATGTTTATTTTTGATATGTTCCTAGAGAAAAACTATGTTGAAAGATATTAGTAGCAATGATGCGGATTAGATCAGTGATCTGAGGTTTATCCTCATTGCTGCACAGAAGAATTATGTCCTTGATGCACCGCTAGGTGATATACCTACTGCAGGAGCAGATGCAGACGTTATGAACGTTTGGCAAGCTCAATATGATGACTACTTGATAGTTTAGTGCACCATGCTTAACGGCTTAGAATCGGGACTTCAAAGACGTTTTGAACGTCATGGACCATATGAGATGTTCCAGGAGTTGAAGTTAATATTTCAAGCAAATACCTGAGTTGAGAGATACGAAGTCTCCAACAAGTTCTATAGCTAAAAGATGGAGGAGAATCGCTCAACTAGTGAGCATGTGCTCATATTGTCTGGGTACAACAATCGCTTGAATCAAGTGGGAGTTAATCTTCCAGATAAGATAGTGATTGACAGAGTTCTCTAGTCACCATCACCAAGTTACTAGAACTTTGTGATGAACTATAGTATGCAAGGGATGACGAAAACGATTCCTGAGCTCTTCATGATGTTGAAATCGACGAAGGTAGAAATCAAGAAAGAGCATCAAGTGTTGATGATTGACAAGACCACTAGTTTCAAGAAAAGGGCAAAGGGAAAGAAAGGGAACTTCAAGTAGAATTGCAAGCAAGTTGTCACTCCCGCGAAGAAGCCCAAAGCTGGACCAAAGCCTGAAACTGAATGCTTCTACTACAAAGGAAATGGTCACTGGAAGTGGAAATGCCCTGAATATTTGGTAGATAAGAAGGATGGCAAAGTGAACAAGGGTATATTTGATATACAGGTTACTGATGTGTACCTTACTAGTGTTTATAGTAACCCCTGGGTATTTGATATTTGTTCGGTTGCTAAGATTAGTAACTCGAAACAGGAGTTACAGAATAAACAGAGACTAGTTGAGGGTGAAGTGACGATGTGTGTTGGAAGTGGTTCCAAGATTGATATGATCATCATCGCACACTTCCTATATTTTCAAGATTAGTGTTAAACCTAAATAAATGTTATTTGGCGTTTGCGTTGAGCATGAATATGATTTGATCATGTTTATTATAATACGGTTATTCATTTAAAGTCAAAGAATAATTGTTGTTCTATTTACATGAATAAAACCTTCGATGGTCATACACCCAATGAAAATAGTTTGTTGGATGTCGATCGTAGTGATACACATATACATAATATTGATGCCAAAAGATGCAAAGTTGATAATGATAGTGCAACTTATTTGTGGCACTGCCGTTTGGGTCATATCGGTGTAAAGTGCATGAAGAAACTCCATAAAGATGGACTTTTGGAATCACTTGGTTATGAATCATTTGATGCTTGCGAATCGTGCCTTTTGGGAAAGATGACTAAAAATCCGTTCTTCGGAACAATGGAATGAGAAACAAACTTGTTGGAAATAATACATACTGATGTATGCATACCAATGAGTATTAAGGCTCATGGCGGTGAGGGAGTCCTGGATTAGGGGGTGTTCGGATGGCCGGACTCCCAGACTATGAAGATACAAGATTGAAGACTTCGTCCCGTGTCCGGATAGGACTTTCCTTGGCGTGGAAGGCAAGCTTGGCGATACGATATGAGGATCTCCTCCCATTGTAACCGACTCTGTGTAACCCTAGCCCTCTCCGGTGTCTATATAAACCTGAGAGTTTTAGTCCGTAGGACGAACAACAATCATACCATAGGCGAGCTTCTAGGGTTTAGCCTCTCTGATCTCGTGGTAGATCAACTCTTGTACTACCCATATCATCAATATTAATCAAGCAGGAGTAGGGTTTTACCTCCATCGAGAGGGCCCGAACCTGGGTAGAAACATCGCGTCCCTTGTCTCCTATTACCATCCGCCTAGACGCACAGTTCGGGACCCCCTACCCGAGATCCGCCGGTTTTGACACCGACATTGGTGCTTTCATTGAGAGGTCCTCTGTGTCGTCACTGTCAGGAAGAATGCCGCACCCTGTCTTTAAAGACGGCGTTGTTGCTAAAGGAGCTTTGGCTGTCAGCCAACCTCTCCGGCTAGGCGGTTTTCTAATGACCGCCTGTTCGGCCGCCGCGCCAACGATGACTTCTCGGGTCATCGAAAGCAATCTCCACGTCAACTCGGAACTTGCCGAGCAGTTAGATCCGATGGAGCTCTCTTCCTTAAACGAGCTCTTGGATCGCATCGCCACCCTGGGAGTCGCTACAGACTACGATCAGATTGGGCTTAAACCCGATTCGAGAGAGATTAACTCTCCCCAGGTCACCCACCACGTCGAAGTGGTGGAGGAACAATGCGGCAAATCTTCACCCATCCTAAGGACCACATGTGTCCGGATTCCTGATCCCTCCAAGCCGAACACCCGCGGAGGGGAGGACGTCACTCAAGCCCTGAACCTAAAGTCAGGCAGCGGGCCTGATTCATTGGATAACATCCAAGAACCCAAGCTTCCGAGTTCGGAAATTTCTTGGCCCCTGAGTCTCAGATCGGGCGAGGTTCCGGATTTAAATCCACCCGCCTACCCAAATATAAGGGATCTATCCCAAATTCGGCAAGAGCCCAGAGAAACAGTACACCATTACTGGGCCAGATTCCTCCTGGTTATGAACAGGATAAAGGACTGCCGCGAGGGGGATGCAATTTCATTCTTCTGCAACAACTGCACGGACATCGAAATCCTCAACGCCATAAGTCACCGTGAAATTACACACTTCGCCGACTTGGCATCCATAGTACGAAAGTATTGTGCGACAGAAAGCGTTCGGAAAACCGAAACAAAATTCTGGGACAATCTGACCCTGAATACAATCCCAGTACGAAACAAAAGGGCGCATTATAGCCAGGCACCTGGGCCAAACAACAAAAAACAAAAACCCTCTATAGGGTATGGAACCATACTGGAGGGATGGCTCAATGGACCCTGTAAAATTCATAGTACAGAGGGCGCCACACCAACTCATAGCCTTAGAGCATGTTGGATACTCCGGCAGGTGGCCAGAAGTGGCGAGGAGCTTCTAACTCCAGAATCTGCAGAGCACCACCCCAGGAATGCCAGTACGGTATCAACAGTCTTCGAGACTTCCGCATCAAACAATGCGAGGAAACGAACACGCCGCAGCCTTGCCGAAGTCTACAAGGTAGCGACAATAAACCCATGGAGTGACACGGCTATTACCTTTAATGTCAGTGACGAACCTAAATTCCGGACAGCCCGAGCACCAACCGCACTGGTCCTCAGTCCAATAGTGGACGTCTTTTGGCTTACCAAGGTACTCCTAGACGGTGGAAGCGGATTGAACCTCATTTATGAGGAAACCCTACGAAAAATGGAAATAGACTGGAGCCACATTGAGCGAAGCAACACAACCTTTAGAAGAATAATCCCCAGTCGGGAAGCGTGCTGTACGGGAAAAATCACACTGGATGTGGTGTTCGGCACGCCGGATAATTACAGATCTGAGGAGGTCACATTTCAAGTGGCCCCGTTCAGCAGCGGATACCATGCTCTGTTAGGGCGAGAGGCATTCACAATTTTCCAAGCTATACCCCATTACGGGTACATGAAGCTCAAAATGCCCGGACCCAACGGAATCATCACTCTCACTAGCGATCCGGACATAGCGCTCCGCGCCGAAAACAAGACAGCCGCACTGGCCCTCGAGGCATTATCCGAAGCCCTAGCGGCCGAGGAACTAACTGCGTTGCGCTGCATGATGGACAGGGACGACGTGATACTCGACAAAAGATCCAAGTCCACCTCCTTCAAGCCGGCAGACGAAATAGTCAAGTTCCAAGTCCATCCAACGGACACTACAAAAATGGCCTCCATCGGGGCACAACTAAACCCTGATGTAGACGCCGCACTAAGAGAATTCCTACGCGGAAATTGGGACATTTTTGCCTGGCACCCTTCAGACATGCCAGGAATCCCACGCAGGCTGGCCGAGCACAGCCTGAACATCCTAAAGGATTCAAGCCTGTTAAGAAGGCTCTTCGGTGTTTCTCCGAACCTAAGAGACAAGCCATGGGAGAGGAGCTAGCCAAACTACTGGAAGCCGGATTCATCAGAGATATAAAACATCCGGACTGGCTAGCAAACTTGGTGATGGTACCAAAGAAGGACAAATCCTGGCGCCTATGCGTTGATTTCAATGACCTCAACAAGGCCTGCCCAAAGGATCCCTTCCCCCTCCCCCGCATTGATCAAATCATCGACGCCACTGCAGGACACGATTCATTGTGTTTCCTCGATGCATACTCTGGCTACCACCAAATTAACATGGCAGAGTCAGACCAAGCCGCAACAGCATTCATCACCCTATACGGCCCATTCTGCTTCAACACAATGCCCTTCGGGCTCAAAAACGCTGGCGCAACATATCAGCGCATGATTCAGACATGTCTGGCCAACCAGATCGGCAAAACAGTTGAAGCATACATGGATGACGTGGTCATCAAAACAAAGCATGTCGAAACTCTAATAGACGACTTGAGGCTCATGTTCGATAACCTCCAAACATATGACATTAGGCTTAACCCGGAAAAATGCGTTTTCGGCGTACCAGCCGGAAAGCTCTTGGGCTTCATCATATCCGGTAGAGGAATTGAAGCAAACCCAGCCAAGATCTGAGCTCTGTCACAATTGGATATTCCAAAAGATCTCAAACAAATACAAAAATTGACTGGATGTGTGGCGGCTCTAAGCCGCTTCATCTCCCGCTTAGGGGAAAAGGCATTACCCCTTTACCGCCTCCTCCGGCACACCGAACACTTCGAGTGGACGGATGCCGCCACGGCCGGACTCGAAGAAATAAAAGCCATACTGGCAACAAACCTGGTCCTGGCCGCGCCTAACATCGGTGAACCAATGTTGTTATACATTGCGGCAGCTCACCAAGTTGTAAGCGCAGTCCTCGTCGTTGAACGAGAAACGGACGGACACAAATTCCCTGTCCAGAAACCAGTCTACTACGTGTCCACTATCCTCACTCCATGCAAGTCCCGGTACCCGCATTACCAAAAGATAGCATACGCAGTGTTCATGGCATCCCGGAAGCTACGACACTACTTTCAAGAGTGTTCAATAACAGTAGCCTCCGAAGTAGCTCTTAATGATATCATAAACAACCGTGATGCAACGGGCCGGATTGCCAAATGGGCCATTGAGCTCCTCCTGTTCGACATAACCTATAAGCCACGGCGAGCCATCAAGTCGCAAGCCTTGGCCGACTTTGTCGCTAAATGGATTGAAGCCGAACTCCCTAAAGAGTACGGCACATATTCCAACTGGACCATGCACTTCGACGGCTCCAAAATGCTGGCGGGTCTGGGGGCTGGCGTTGTTCTAACGTCCCCAACAGGAGATACAGTCCAATATGTACTCCAGATAATGTATACGGACTCCAACAATGCAGCCGAATACGAGGCCCTTCTACATGGCCTCCGGATGGCAGTCTCCATGGGCATTCAATGCCTAGAGGTGCGTGGGGATTCGAACCTCGCGATATCCCAAATAAACAGAGACTTTGATGCTAAAGATCCGAAAATGGCAGCTTATCACAACACCGTCCTAAATATGTCAGCTCGGTTTGAAGGGCTCGAATTTCACCATATAGTCCAGGAAAACAATCAGGCAGCAGACGTCTTGGCACGCATCGGCGCAAAGCGCGATGTAGTCCCCCCCCCCAACATTTTCCCGGAAAGGCTATCCAAGCCATCCGTATAGTGGGAAGGGGAAACCAGAAATTACAATCCGGACCTAGCCTCACCACCTGACATCAAACATTCTGACGCAACGGAAGACTCCGCCAATGAGGTAACACCCTTAGCCCACGTAATAATGGCAGTAATTGCCCCGTGGACAGAACCATTCTTAGCCTACTTAACTAGGCAGGAACTTTCCGAGGACCAAAATGAGGCACGCTGCATAGTACGGCGATCTAAAGCCTATAAAGTCCACGAAGGAGAGCTTTACAAGAAAAGCACCACCGGAGTCCTTCAAAGGTGTATCTCCGAAGAGGAAGGGCGGAACCTTCTGGCTGAAATTCATGCCGGACTCGGCGGGCACCACGTCGCAGCCCGGGCCCTTGTAAGCAAGGCCTTCCATACTGGATTTTATTGGCCGACGGCCCGGGCAGATGCTCAGGACTTAGTCCAGTGATGCGTTGGTTGCCAATTATTTGCTAATCAAAGCCACATGCCACCTACCGCCCTCCAAACTATACCCATTACCTGGCCTTTTGCGGTCTGGGGGCTTGACATGGTTGGACCCCTTAAAGGAGGAACCCACAAGCAAAAATATCTACTGGTCATGGTGGACAAATTCACCAAATGGATAGAGGCCAAGCCTGTTAAGACGGCCGAATCCGGACCGGTGATAGACTTCATATCAGGGGTTGTACACCGTTACAGCGTCCCCCACAGCATCATCACGGACAACGGCACAAACTTTACGGCCGACGAGGTTAAACTCTGGTGCAAAAACATGGGCATCAAGCTCGACTGTGCTTCAGTCTATCACCGACAAACTAACGGTCAAGTCGAACGAGCCAATGGTCTAATCATGAGCGGCATCAAACCCAGATTAGTGCGATCCCTCAAGGAATCTGACACGCACTGGGTAGAGGAGCTCGACTCCATACTCTGGGGGCTGCGGACCACGCCGAATCGCACTACCGGATTCACACCATTCTTTATGGTATACGGTGCAGAGGCAGTCCTGCCCTGCGACATAATTCATGACTCACCTCGCATGCGCATGTACGAAGATAGAGAAGCCGAGCTCGATCGGCAGGACAGTTTGGACGCATTGGAGGAGCAGCACGACGTGGCAAAAGCCCGTTCCGCATTCTATCAACAGCAGGCTCGAAGATATCAAAGCAGAGAAGTATGGGCCAAAACTTAAAATGTTGGCGAACTAGTTCTATGCCTGCCGGACAAGAAAAAGGACAAACTCAAGCCCAAATGGGAAGGTCCCTTCGTCATCGACCAAGTCCTGACTGGGGGAGCGTACCGTCTGCGAAATGCATCGGATAACCGACTCGAGCCGAACCCATGGAACACAGCACGCCTATGAAGATTCTACGCCTAGCGCCGGACTCTATGTTCGTCTCCTTCCTCTATCTATTTTTTACACATTAGCTGCCTTATATTTCTCTCCTTCTCCCTCCCTTTTTCTTACAAGCCCTTAAGGGCTCGCTTGCGCATTGTTCGCATATAATTGACGCGCTACCCGCGCTCATTATACCTGGGGGCTTCTTTATCAGAAGCTTGTATACATGGGCCTCATGCCCAACACATGTGTCACACTTCCGCATGTACCTTTTATTCACCATTATATGCATCGATATGACTTAAGTTTTGGCCAAGCTGGGTTGCCTGGCTCCTGTGCTTACCCCTACGTTCCCGATTGTTCGGCTAGGTGGTAAAGGGAGCACCTCTGCGATTGTTACAGCCGGGTCAGCTGGATGTGTACCTCAGACTGGGTGAAGCCGAAAGCTAGCGTTCTTAAGGGAATATTCGGTCGGTGAACTAAAAGATGATTTTTCACTTGTTTATTTATCTGCCCCCAGATGCTTTTCTGCTTTTTCCGCAGACCGGACATGCACTTTAGGGCATGCCTCCCAGGGAAAGGAACCCCTAATGGAACTATTCTCCCTGGAAGGTGTTTCTTACTAACCATGTAATATAACATAACTAGTTGGGCGCTTGTCTGCTAAAGCACTTATGACCCCTACGCCTGGTCTCCACGCATACCCGGTTCTTACATAACCGAGAGGGTATTCGGACACACTCCGGACTATCGGGTCCGGAGGTTGAAGCGAAAAGGTCCGCAATGACAAATGATCTACAATCCGGCTAGAAGGCATTTTACATGTCATTTTAAATTACATAGTCAATTTGACTAGGTATATTCTTCTTGAATACCATCCAACAGGCTATCCAATTTACAGTCCTGTTGGGAATACTTGGCGGCCAGCTCTACCTGGCCGAACACTAAACTGACAGGGATCTCCTTCCCGTCGGGCCCCACAGGTCCGACCTCGGCCATGTGGTTTGGGTCAGCCTTCGTGTACTGCGTCTTCACCATGGCCCAGGCCTCCCTGGCGCCTTGACGGCAGGCCGAAATCTTCCATAATCGGAAGCGCTGCCGCGCTCCCTTTAGCTTCTCTGCAAGCTCTCCAAGGCCTTCGGGCATGGAGAGGGATGGCCACAAGGAATGGACGACGCCTTGCATCGCCTGCCGAACTTGTTCGTGCAGTTGCGATAGCTCGGGAAGAAGGTCACACGTAGAACCGGGCATTTCCTCCGCAGGCCAACCTGTCAGCATACCTACATACATAACTCTGTCAATCGACTTCCTCGCCGAACTCTTTTTCGAAGATTCGCTCAAGCACTTAAAAATGTCGCGTCGAAGTCGCCGATTCTCCTTCATGGAATCCGACAGCTGAGCACGAACATCCTTTAGTTCCTCGCCCAGCTGGGTATTGGCATCTTGAAGCTTGTTCTTCTCTTGCCTCACCCGCGTAAGCACGCTCTCGCCGGCCTTTAACTGGCGTAAGAGTTGTTGCTTGTCTGGATCCACCCCAGCCCCATCTGTGTTGTTATTGTCAGAATTGCACACATGCCGCACTTCACAAACACGCTTATCTTTCGAAGCATATATTACCTGAGGGGGTCTCCTTGGCATTTTCTGTGGTGGTTAGTGCGGCCTTAAGTTGGGCTTTGCACTCTTCCAGCTCCTGGGACAGTTGCGTATTCTTTTTTGTAAGATCCTGCTTATCAAATGATCCTTAAATTAGTTATTTTAACTGTTTCAAGTCTCAGGGGCTACTGACATATATAACCATCAGATTTACTCACTCATATGTCTTTTACATACTGCTCTGTGGCTCTGGCTAGACCATTTTGAGCGGCACGGAGGTACGCATCTCCCGTATTAAAGGCGTCCAATGCCTCTTGGGAAAAACATGCATCGCGGAGAACAGTCCGGCGACGCCTGTGGTTCATGGCACTCTCCACCTCTGAATTGGTGGCAGAAAGCCCGTCCATGTCCTCTGTCGGAGGAGCGTCCGGTGCGCGCCCCATGTTAGCCTCCGCTCCCGGACCCAGCCTTGAAGCGGCCGGTGGATATAGTCCGGCGGGCGCTCTTCTTCCTGAAGAGAGCATGAGCGTTAGTATGCCTTGAGGGCATAAACCCTGGGCATTAAAATTGCACGCCGTAGCATTGCGCCGGCGTCTCGATCCGGTCCGCACTTCTTTTTAGCCCGTTGGGCCTCGATGGCCCTTGTTGGCTAGCCACCACGGGCTCGGCCCTCCACCTCAAGGACTTCCCCTACAAAAAACGCCATTGGTATACGATGATCAAAAATAAGCACGAATGGATCCTCTTGAAAATACTGGGACTTCGGTCTCGGTTACCTTTGAGGCTGGAAGTAGTCCGGGATAATCGGCCGTAATGGCCACCAAGGTGTTGTCCTTGCTCAATTGATGAAACACCCCATCAATCAGCTCCACACATAAGTCCGGGTCCTCTTGGGAGTCCGGGTCGAGGACCATTCCGGGTCCTCGGGTTGTGGAGGAGGGATGTTTATCTCCTTTACAGTCTGGCATAGCTCCTGCGTTGAAGTTGCTAGACTAAGTACTTAACTATGGGAATATGAAAACGGATAGGCAAGTGAAAGTGTTCGCTTACCCAGCTTGGAGGATTGTACATAGAAAATCCGCCCCATGGGTTGACACGAAGGAATTCCTCCTCTTCTCCCTTGTACAAAGCGGATAAGATCTTCGTTAGAGTGGCAGCCGAATCCGGCCCCTTGCGGCTGCACCGGGTGGCGTCGTCCTCCCCGTTGAAATCCCACATGGGGTGGCCTCTGTACTGAAGCGGCTGCACCCCCCGCGTAATGCATGTGGCCATGACTTCGATCATGGTCAGTTCGGAATGAGCTAACAACCTTATCCGGCTCATCAGGTAAAGGACATCCCTGTCAGTTTCCCTCTGGGGGCTCCGTGGACGCCAGCTCAGGCGTTTCTTTAAGGGGGCATTATTGAACTCAGGGAGGCCGATCCGTACAGGGTCCGGCAGAGGGACGTCGTCTATATAAAACCATTCTGAAGGCCATTCCTAGGACGCCTTCTTTGGGGTTCCGGGTAGATATCTGGTCCCGGCGACGCGCCATAGTTCGGCTCCGCCCACTTGATAAATTGACCCCTCCTGAGAGCGGGGCACAAGGCAGAACAACCTCTTCCACAGCGTGAAATGGGCCTCGATGCCCAAAAACAGCTCGCAAAGGGCCACGAAGCCCGCAATATGCAGTATGGAGGCAGGCGTGAGGTGGTGTAACTGGAGACCATAGAACTCCAGTAACCCCTGGAGAAACGGATGAATTGGAAATCCGAGCCCTCTTATCAAATAAGGGACAAGGCATACCCGCTCTCCTTTGGAGGGATTGGGGACGCTCTCCGCCTGTTCTCCGCCACTATAGGTAGCTAGCCCGGCTCGAACTAGGACCATGTACGCTGGGGGGAGGAGCCCCTTGGTTTGGAGCGTTACTAGCTCACTGTGCGGTACGGAACACCTCACCCAATCTCCGGGCCGAGGGATGGAGGGGCGAGAGGAGGAGCTGCGTTGATCGGCAATGGTAGAATGGATCTTTGTGGAATGCGCTCCGATGGATGCTCGCGGAGGGAAGATGGTGTGATTTCGGATCTAAAATCCCCGTCTCTTTTATAGGCGGCCCCTTTGCGCAGCTAAGGGGGTAAATGATAAAAAGAACCCATGTCTTTTCGCATTCTTTTGACATGTGGAAGATGGCCATTATTGGGCATAGAAGCCGAGGAGCGCAGCATGCACCAGAAGTCGGACACTATTCGACAGGTACATGGAATTTGGAAAAGAACCCGCCTTGCAATGTCGAAGACAAATTTGCGCGCCGGACTCATCGTCATTGAAGCCTGGTTCGGGGGCTACTGAGGGAGTCCTGGATTAGGGGGTGTCCGGATGGCCGGACTATGACCCTTGGTCGGACTCCCGGACTATGAAGATACAAGATTGAAGACTTCGTCCCGTGTCCGAATAGGACTTTCCTTGGCGTGGAAGGCCAGCTTGGCGATACGATATGAAGATCTCCTCCCATTGTAACCGACTCTGTGTAACCCTAGCCCTCTCTGGTGTCTATATAAACCGGAGGGTTTTAGTCCCTAGGACGAACAACAATCATACCATAGGCTAGCTTCTAGGGTTTAGCCTCTCTGATCTCGTGGTAGATCAACTCTTGTACTATCCATATCATCAATATTAATCAAGCAGGAGTAGGGTTTTACCTCCATCGAGAGGGCCCGAACCTGGGTAAAAACATCGCGTCCCTTGTCTCCTGTTACCATCCGCCTAGACGCACAGTTCGGGACCCCCTACCCGAGATCTGCCGGTTTTGACACGGACAGCGGGTATCGTTATTTTCTGGCCTTCACAGATGATTGGAGCAGATATGGGTATATCTACTTGATGAAACATAAGTCTGAAATAGTTGAAAGGTTCAAAGAATTTCAGAGTGAAGTGTAAAATCATCATAACAAGAAAATAATGTTTCTGTGATCTGATCGTGGAGATGAATATTTGAGTTACGAGTTTGGCCTTCAGTTAAAACAATGTGGAATAGTTTCACAAACTCATGCCACCTGGAACACCACAGCGTGACAGTGTGTCCAAACTTCATAACCGCACTTTATTTGATATGGTGCGATTAGTGATGTCTCTTACCGATTTACCAATATCATTTTGGGGTTATGCATTAGAGATAGCTACATTCACATTAAATAGGGCACCATCTAAATCTGTTGAGACGACATCGTATGAACTATGGTTTAGCAATAAACCTAAGATGTCGTTTCTTAAAGTTTGGAGCTGTGATGCTTATGTGAAAAGTTTTAACCTGATAAGCTCGAACCCAAATCAGAGAAGTGCATCTTCATAGAATACCCAAAGGAAACTGTTGGGTACACCTTCTATCACAGATCCGAAGCCAAGATATTCGTTGCTAAAATGGATCCTTCTAGAGAAGGAGTTTCTCTTAAAAGAAGTGAGTGGGAGGAAAGTAGAACTTGATAAGGTAATTGTACCTTCTCACGAATTGTAAAGTAGTTCATCACAGAAATCAGTTCTAGTGATTCCTACATCAATTAGTGAGGAAGTTAATGATGATGATCATGAAACTTCAGATTAAGTTTCTACAGAACCTCATAGGTCTTCCAGAGTAAGATCCGCACCAGAGTGGTACGGTAATCCTATTATGGAGGTCATGTTACTTGACCATGGCGAACCTACGAACTATGAGGAAGCGATGATGAGCCCAGATTCCCCGAAATGGCTTGAGGTCATGAAATCTGAGATTGGATCCATGTATGAGAACAAAGTGTGGACTTTGGTGGACTTGCCCGATGATCGGCAAGCCATAGAAAATAAATGGATCTTCAAGAGAAGACGGACGCTGATAGTAGTGTTACTATCTACAAAGCTCGACTTGTCGCAAAAGGTTTTTTGACTAGTTCAAGGTGTTGAATACGATGAGATTTTCTCACTCATATCGATGCTTAAGTTTATCCGAATCATGTTAGCAATTGCCACATTTTATGAAATTTTGCAAATGGATGTCAAAACTGCATTCCTTAATGGATTTATTAAAGAAGAGTTGTATATGATGCAACCAGATGGTTTTGTCAATCCTAAAGGTGCTAACAAAATGTGCAAGCTCTAGTGATCCATCTATGGACTAGTGCAAGCATCTCGGAGTTGGAATATACGCTTTGATGAGTTGATCAAAGCATATAGTTTTATACAGACTTGCGGTGAAGCCTGTATTTACAAGAAAGTGAGTGGGAGCACTACAACATTTCTGATAAGTATATGTGAATAACATATTGTTTATCAAAAATAATGTAGAATTTTCTGGAAAGCATAAAGGAGTATTTGAAAAGAGTTTTTCAAAGAAAGACCTCGGTGAAGCTGCTTACATATTGAGCATCAAGATCTATTGAGATAGATCAAAATGCTTGATAAGATTTTTTTTTCAATGAGTACATACCTTGATGAGATTTTGAAGTAATTCAAAAAGGAACAGTCAAAGAAGAAGTTCTTGCATGTGTTGCAAGGTGTGAAGTTGAGTAAGACTCAAAACCCGACCATGGCAGAAAATAGAAAGAGAATTAAAAGTCATTCCCTATGCCTCAGTCATAGGTTCTATAAAGTATGCTATGATGTGTACCAGACCTATTGTATACCTTGCTCTGAGTTTGGCAAGGGAGTACAATTTTTATCTACGAGTAGATCACTGGAACAGCGGTTAGAAAATCCTTAGTGAGGACTAAGGAAATATTTCTCGATTATGGAGGTGATAACATGATCGTTGAGAATGATGTTGAATACGATGAGATTTTCTCACTCGTGTCGATGCTTAAGTCTGTCCGAATCATGTTAGCAATTGCCACATTTTATGATATCTGGCAAATGGATGTCAAAACTGCATTCCTTAATGGATTTATTAAAGAAGAGTTGTATATGATGCAACCAGAAGGTTTTGTCGATCCTAAAGGTGCTAACAAAATGTGCAAGCTCCAGCGATCCATCTATAGACTGGTGCAAGCATCTTAGAGTTGGAATATACGCTTTGATGAGTTGATCAAAGCATATGGTTTTATACAAACTTTTGGAGAAGCCTGTATTTACAAGAAAGTGAGTGGGCGCTCTGTAGCATTTCTAAAACTATATGTAGATGACATATTGTTGATTGGAAATGATATAGAAATTCTGGATAGCATAAAAGGATACTGGAATAAGAGTTTTTCAAAGAAAGACCTCGGTGAAGCTGCTTACACATTGAGCATCAAGATCTATAGAGATAGATCAAGACGCTTGATAAGATTTTTCAATGAGTACATACCTTGATAAGATTTTGAAGTAGTTCAAAATGGAGTAGTCAAAGAAGGAGTTCTTGCCTTTGTTGCAAGGTGTGAAGTTGAGTAAGACTCAAAACCCGACTATGGCAGAAAATATAAAGAGAATGAAAAAGTCATTCCCTATGCCTCGGCCATAGGTTCTATAAAGTATGCTATGCTGTGTACCAGACCTATTGTATACCTTGCTCTGAGTTTGGCAGGGGAGTACAATATTGATCTAAGAGTAGATCACTGGACAGCGGTCAAGAATATCATTAGTGAGGACTAAGGAAATATTTCTCAATTATGGAGGTGATAAAAGAGCCAGTCGTAAGAGTTACATCGGTGCAAGCTTTCACACCAATCCAGATGAATCTAAGTCTCAATCTGGATACATATTGAAAGTGGGAGCAATAAGCTAGAGTAGCTCCGTGTAGAGCATTGTAGACATAGAATATTTGCAAAATGCATACGGCTCTGAATGTGGCAGACCCGTTGACTAAACTTCTCTCACGAGCAAAACATGATCATACCTTAGTACTCTTTGGGTGATAATCACATAGCGATGTGAACTAGATTATTGACTCTAGTAAACCCTTTGGGTGTTGATCACATGACGATGTGAACTATGGGTATTAATCACATACAGATGTGAATATTGGTATTAAATCACATGGTGATGTGAACTAGATTATTGACTCTAGTGCAAGTGGGAGACTGAAGGAAATATGCCCTAGAGGCAATAATAAAGTTAATATTTATTTCCTTATTTCATGATAAATGTTTATTATTCATGCTAGAATTGTATTAACCGGAAACATAATACATGTGTGAATACATAGACAAACATAGTGTCACTAGTATGCCTCTACTTGACTAGCTCGTTAATCAAAGATGGTTAAGTTTCCTAACCACAGACATGAGTTGTCATTTGATTAACGGGATCACATCATTAGGAGAATGATGTGATTGACTTGACCCATTCCGTTAGCTTAGCACTTGATCGTTTAGTATGTTGCTATTGCTTTCTTCATGACTTATACATGTTCCTATGACTATGAGATTATGCAACTCCCGTTTACCGGAGGAACACTTTGTGTGCTACCAAACGTCACAACGTAACTGGGTGATTATAAAGGAGCTCTACAGGTGTCTCTGAAGGTACATGTTGAGTTGGCGTATTTCGAGATTATGATTTGTCACTCCGATTGTCGGAGAGATATCTCTGGGCCCTCTCGGTAATGCACATCACTATAAGCCTTGCAAGCAATGTGAATAATGAGTTAGTTGCTGGATGATGCATTACATAACGAGTAAAGAGACTTGCTGGTAACGAGATTGAACTAGGTATTGGGATACCGACGATCGAATCTCGGGCAAGTAACATACCGATGACAAAGGGAACAACGTATGTTGTTATGCGGTTTAACTGATAAAGATCTTCGTAGAATATGTAGGAGCCAATATGAGCATCCAGGTTCTGCTATTGGTTATTGACCGGTAACGTGTCTCGGTCATGTTTACATAGTTCTCGAACCCGTAGGGTCCGCACACTTAAAGCTTCAATGATAGTTATATGAGTTTATGAGTTTTGATGTATCGAAGGTTGTTCGGAGTCCCGAATGTGATAAAGGACATGACGAGGTGTCTCGAAATGGTTGAGACATGAAGATTGATATATTGGAAGCCTATATTTGGATATCGGAAGTGTTCCGGGTGAAATCGGGATTTTACCGAAGTACCGGGGGTTACCGGAACCCCCGGGGGCTTAATGGTCCATAGTGGGCCTTAATGGAGAAGAGGAGAGGTGGCTAGGGCTAGGACGCGCGCCCCTCCCCCTAGTCCGAATAGGACAAGGAGAGGGGGGCGGCGCCCCCCCCCTTTCCTTCCTCTCTCTCCCTCCTCTTTCCCCCCTTCTCCAAGTCCAACAAGGAAAGGAGGGAGTCCTACTCCCGGTGGGAGTAGGACTCCCCGTGGCACGCCTCCTCCCTGGCAAGCCGCCCCCTCCCCCCTTGCTCCTTTATATACGGGGGCAGGGGGCACCTCTAGACACAACAATTGATCTCTTGATCTCTTAGCCGCGTGCGGTGCCCCCCTCCACCATAGTCCTCCTCGATAATATTGTAGCGGTGCTTAGGCGAAGCCTTGTGACGGTAGAACATCAAGATCGTCACCACTGAGGGAGTCCTGGATTAGGGGGTATCCGGACAGCCGGACTATACACTTTGGCCGGACTGTTGGACCATGAAGATACAAGACTCAAGACTTCGTCACATGTCCGGATGGGACTCTCCTTTGTGTGGAAGACAAGCTTGGCGATCCAGATATTAGATTTCCTTCTTTGTAACCAACTCTGTGTAAACCCTAGCCCCCTCCGGTGTCTATATAAACCGGAGGGTTTAGTCCTTAGAGACACAATCATAATCATCATAGGCTAGCTTCTAGGGTTTAGCCTCTACGATCTCGTGGTAGATCAACTCTTGTAATACTCATATCATCAAGATCAATCAAGCAGGAAGTAGGGTTTTACCTCCATCGAGAGGGCCTGAACCTGGGTAAAACATTGTGTCCCTTGCCTCCTGTTACCATTAGCCTTAGACGCACAGATCGGGACCCCCTACCCGAGATCCGCCGGTTTTGACACCAACATTGGTGCTTTCATTGAGAGTTCCTCTGTGTCGTTGATGCAAGGCTCGATGGCTCCTTCAATCATCAACAACAATGTGGTCCAGGGCGAGACTTTTCTCCCCAGACAGATCTTCGTGTTTGGCGGCTTCGCACTGCGGGCCAATTCGCTTGGCCATCTGGAGCAGATCGACAGCTACGCCCCTAGCCACCAGGTCAGGTTCGGAAACTTGAACTACACGGCCGATATCCGCGGAGACTTGATCTTCAACGGATTCGGGCCTATGCCAGGAGCGCCGAACGGTCACGACGAGCACGACTTAGACCTGCTATCGGACAATGCTTGGGATATCACACCTGCAGGAGCTCCGGACCTAAATCCAGGGCAGATTGCGTCGTCCGAAGACGGGTGGATGGACCCCGCCCCGGAGGCCGCACACTCATCGGCGATAGAGCCGAGCACCGGCTTCACTCCCAAGGAAGCCTGTGACACCGGACCCCCGGACTTGTGTCCGACTGTAGGTTCCAGTCCGCGCACCCGCGAACCTGCCAAATCTGGTTGGGCTCCGGTAATGGAGTTCACCGCTGCGGATATCTTCCAGCACTCGCCCCTTGGCGACATGCTGAACTCGTTAAAGTCTCTCTCTTTGTCAGGAGACTCTTGGCGGAACTATGTCTGGCCCGAGTGGGAAGCAGGCGACAAGGGATTCGTTACCCACCCACCACCCACTTCATCACCATGATCGATGATTTAACTGATGTGCTTGACTTCGACTCTAAAGACATCGACGGTATGGACGATGATGCAGGAGAAGAACAGGAACCACCGCGCACGGGGCGCTGGATAGCCACCTCCTCATATGATATATATGTATGTTGGACACTCCGAAAGAAACCAATGGCGATGAGGCAATGGCGAATAACCCCTCAAGGAAGAAAGCAAAGCATGGTCGTCATCGGCGCCGCTCCAAGCCCCACCACAGCAATACCGCCACAGGAGACAAAAACAATCCGGATGGTGCCAAAGATGAATACAATCCCGATCAGCCTGCCTTTGAGTAGGCCAGACAGGCGATGGACGGATACTTGAGGAGGACAACTACACGCCCCCCTCCGAAGACGAGGTGAGCCTCGGCGACGATGAATTCGGCATGCCCGAGGATCCCGCAGAGCAAGTTCGCTTTAAGCGATGGCTTATGGCCACGGTGAAAAGCCTGAAAAAGAAGCAACAACAGCTCAAAACCGACCAAGATTTGCTCACAGATAGATGGACCAAGGTCCTGGCAACCGGGGAATACGGACTCGACCGCCCCACCAAGGGCTACACAAAGCACAATTCGCTAACTCAACCTGAGAAGGAGGTCCTAAATCCCACACCCCGATGCCAATACACCATGGTCCGGGGCAATACATAGGAAACGCGAGGCAGCATCCATAAGCCTCGACGCAACAGACTTAAGCGTCACAAAAATAATGATGATGACCAAGACAAGGGAGTTGGTGCTGAATTTCGTGGCCCCCAGTCTGGTCAGCGGGGAAAGAACAGCTCAGGCCCATCCGGCCCGGGCAGCATACTCGACCAACCATGTCAATTCATGGCACCCCAAGAGTAGCGGCCAAGCATACGAATAGAGAATGTCGGATCCTCAAAACAAAACGGCCGGCCGCGCGCTGGAAGCAATGAAAAGAGATCTCAAAAAATAAGAAGCCCTGACCACCAAACATGGCGAGGTCAAAGGAAGATCCTCCGCAGTACAAAAAAATGGTCGATCATCTCCGATCACATAGACTACCCGGACAATACCAGCCATAGCAACTTAATTGCACTTACCATCAACCCAATAGTTTATGGGTTCCATCTCACACGAGCCCCTATGGGCATAACGGGCAGCCCAAACTCGCTGCGCCAGGACAAAATTTGCCAGATAGGTATTGACCACTCGAGGATCAATCCCATTAATAACATCTTCTAAAAGATGTCGTCCTAGGTGCAAAGGCCAAGTTTTACAGGCCCACCACCCTGGAGGTTACCTTCGGACAACCAAACAAATACCATGCCGAAGAATAAGTCTTCGGCATTGTCCCCTTATACAGTAACTACCATATACTATCGGGACGAACCACGTTGGCTAGACTCAACGGGATACAACATTAGGCCAAACCCGCATGACATAGTCACAATTATGGGCAAGGCCGAACTCCACCCTCATAGTGGAAATCATACCGCCGCTGGAATAGCGAGTTGTGCCCATTTATCAAATTTCGATTTGGCAGCCAACTACCCGGACACCAACTGAGGATTCCGATCTACTTTATGGCATGATAGCCTGGTTCGTCCAGGCTCCGATCAGGCACCCGCGGTTCAACCACAATATGACATGCAGCTGCCCTTAAGCATTTGTCTTTGCAGACTGACTTTTGCGCAGAACAGGATTGGCGACATGGAATCAGCTCGGACGCATAAGGCGGGAACACATAAGTACCCCCCCCCAAGGAGATAGTCCGGATACACTTCGGATCCATACACAACCTCCTTCAGTCCGGCCACGACAGGTTCCGCCAGTACACCTCTTTTCATACGCATAAACCGTACTCATACGCATAGACATGTCACTCTACTAAAATAACACTCACCAGCCGTCGTTCCTCACTGACGCTCTTTTCTTCGTCATAACGGCACCCACACATAGTGTCATGCCCCACTATGCCAGGGGCTTCATAATACTCATAATATGGCAACAAAGTCCGGCCACCTTTTCGGTCGCTCGGCACACCGAACTTATAGCACTATATGCATCAGCTCTGAATCATGTCTTGGGTCATTGGTTGGGTTTGCCCGGCTCCCATGGTTTGGTACCTTATGTTCCACTCCATCGGCTAAGGTAGCGCTGGGAGAACTACAGCGATTGTGTCCCGGTTCTTCCGGACGAGCACCTCAGTAGAGAAAGTAGAAAACTGACTGTCATGATACAGCGAGAGCTGGTCAGCTGTTCGAGAGGTTGTAAAATCTTTAAAGATTTATTCCGCATAATGCCATTATAAATGCAAAGTGTGACGGATCGGTCTTCCAATCAGACACCGTTAGAGCCCCTCGTACGGTCTTCCGAACACCAGGGGCTGCGCCCACCATACTCGAATTCCTATGGCTAAGTGAGACTGATAAAGCCCTATAGTCTGATTGCCTAGTTCGCGGTGATGAACACCTCCTTCAAGGACCCAAAAATGGGACAAATAGTGTTCAGGTATGTCCCGAACACCCCCGTACTTTTTACGTGGTGGCAGAAGCCGACGACTGGCCAACTCTCAGGATTTATATATACCAAATGGCCGCACAGGAAGAAAAAAATGTTCATATAACAGGCAATAAACAATAAAAGTGCCAGTATCCCACATTACAAAGGACAGCATGACTGCCTTTAGGGAAATATAGTGTCTTTTGTACACTGATCCGCCACAAGGAGGGCTCCTTTCAGGACACCTTCATAGTATAATTCAGGCTTGCGATGCTCCTTACCCTCTGGCGGTCCCTCGGTCATCAACTTTTCAGCATCAAGCTTCCCCCAGTGCTCCTTCGCACGGGCAAACGCCATGCATGCACCCTCTATACAGATCGATCGCTTAATGACGTCGAGCCGAGGGCAAGCACCAACAATCCGCTTCACGAGTCCGAAGTACTGCTTGGAATTGGCTCAGCGGGCCACAACCGGACAACTAAGTCCTTCATGGCTAGTTTGGCTTCCTAGTGCAGTTCGACCAGCTGCTTCAGCTGATCGATAAAGGGCACCGGATAATTCGGCACCAAATACTACGACCAGAAATGCTTCTCCGCATACTTCTTCTCCTCAGCCCGGTAGAATTGGGCAGCATCAGATATGCTGCGCGGCAGGTCCGCAAACGCCCCTGGAGAAACAAGAATTCAGCTAGTTGCTTAGAGTTCCTCCCATTACTATGTAAAAATTGCTTTGAGTACAAAAGGCCTTACCAGCCGCAACCTTCCATGCCTCCTGAATGTCCTTCAGAGCACCTCGGGCTTCTTCCTGAGCATCATCTGCGGCTTGGAGAGCTTGGGCGAGTTCGGATTCTTTCCCTGGTAGACTCTGCTCCAAGGTCTCGCTTTTCTTCACTGCCTCCTGGAGCTCTCGCTCAGCTTCAATGACCCTGGCCTCGTGTTTCTCGCGAAGAGACTGCTCGGCGGCGGCCCTCTTGTCGGCTTCGGCCACAACCTTCTTCAGTGCCTCAATTTCGGCACTCGCTTCTAGAGCATACAATTCAAATATTTTCATCAGGCACAACTACTAATTCGTGGTCAACTAGGCAAAGGGTTTCGACATACCTTGCTTGTCCTCCAACTGCTTCTTCACGCGGACAAGTTCTTCTTCGGCCCGTTCCAGACTCTGCTTTAGTTCGGACACCTCCGCATTATGAGAGGCGATCGTCGCTACAGACGCCTGTTTTCAAACAAAGGGATATACGTCATTAACTGAGTCTCCTGCAATGCGGAAATTTGATCCACTGTCCGGCTCTCTCTCTTTCAACGGACAGTGCATCAAGGGCTACTACTCATACTATGATAATCTTCCAAAGGTTTCTAAAAACATACCTCAAAGCCTTTTATAAGGCTAAGGCAGGATTCATTCAGCCCGCTCTCAGCGGACCGAATCTTCTCAATCATCGCACCCATGAGGGAGCGATGTTCATCGACGATGGATGCACTTTTTAGCACTGTCGATAGACCGCCCGGCAACTCTGCTTGGACAGAGGTTGCTGGCGGAGCGGGCTTGCCTCTCTCTGTCAAGGGGGGCTACTCACCAATCCTGGAGCTTTAAAGGTCTCCACGACCGTGTCCGGATGCGGGCCGAATCCAAGATCGCCCCCGCCATCGACATTCATGGGAACCGCTGCTCCCGTGTATCCGTCCCCAGATATATGCCCTCCCTGGTCTGGGCCCGCTTGAGATGACACCTCGGTGTCGCGCCTAGGCTTCGGGGAAGGGGCCTCTGGAGGCGTCTCAGTCTCCAGGGCATCTGAGCTCAGTGAATCCTCCGAGGAGGACTGTTCGGCGCGAGACCTCGCCAGGCTGCACAAAGTATGGCAACAGTTAAACTACTACATCCTAATAACCCCGGGCGCGTATGCATGTTTGGATTTCGTGTACTCACGACTTTACCAGGGGCTGGGCCCTGGGATCCCACTCCGGGCTGCTATTGGCAGCCATGGTGGACGCCTCCGGGAGGGAACCTTTCCCCCTCTTTGGCGATTCGGCCTCCAGGGATGAGGAAGCCGTCCTTTTCTTCCCTCCCCCCATGGAGGACTCGTCTTCTTCCTCCTCCTCTTCATCTTCGTCTTCGGAGGAGGGATGATCGCTAGAGTCTTCAAATTTTGTGTTTGAAGCGTCGCGGCGATGGAGGCCGCTCCGGGTCTTCTTGACCTTCTTGGAGGCCTCTTTCTTTGGCGCCTCGTAAGGCGCTGGGACCAGCATCTTCGTCAGAAGAGGCCCCGTCGGTTCCTCTGGCAGCGGAGCCGGACAGTGAATCCGCCCCACCTTCTTTGTCCATTCCTGGGATAATTGCAGAAAGCACAATAAGGCATCTCCCTGGGGATACGCCAGCTAAACATGGATAGACAGAACATAGCAATGACTTACCGGACTTGCGGAGCGGGACAGTTGATACCCGCGGTCTTCGGCGGAGCCCCGGCTTGCCGGACTTGAAGAGCACCTTCCAAATATCCTTGTGTGAGGAGCCGTAGAGCTCCCGTAGGGTCTGGTGCTCAGCTGGATCATATTCCCACAAGCCGCAGGCTCGGTGCTGGCAAGGGAGAACCAGGCGAACTAACATCACCTGGACTACATTGACAAGTTTGACATCCTTGTCTACCACGCTCTGGACGTGTGTCTGGAGCACCGACAGCTCATCAAAGGAGAACCAGTTCAGGCCCTTCTTGGGCCAGGACGTAAGCCGCAGCGGGGCTCCGGATCTGAATTCAGGAGCAGCGGCCCACTTTTTACCACGAGGCTCGGTGATATAGAACCACTGCTGCTGCCACTCCTTGACGGAATCATTGAAGGTGCCCAACGGCCATGTGACCTTGGGCATCTTGCTCACCATGGTGCCGCTGCACTCAGCATGCTCGACGTTAACCACCTTGGGCTTCACATTGAAGATCTTCAGCCATAAGCCGAAGTGGGGCGAAATGCGGAGGAAGGCCTCACACACGACGATAAACGTCGAGATATTGAGGAAAGAATTCGGGGACAGGTCATGAAAATCAATCCTGTAGTAATACATGATGCCGCAAACAAATGGGTGGAGGGGAAACCCAAGCCCGCGGACAAAATGAGGAAGAAACACGACCCTCTCATGGGGCTCCGTAGTGGGGACGATCTGTCCCGCCGTCGGGAGACGGTGGCCGATTTTCTTGGCCAAGTACCCGGCCTCTCGGAGCTTTTTGATATCCTTCTCTCGGACTGTAGAAGCCATCCATTTGCCTCTTGCTCCAGATCCGGACATCTTCGGTGAACCTCCCTTCGATGGAGAAGACGAGCGCTTGGGCACTAGGGCTCGAGCAAAGGGGAATGGGCGAGCGGAAGGGAAAGGCATGGGTAAAGAGGAAGAGACCTTATCTCTTTATAGAGGTGATAAAAGCTTTTGCGCCTCCCCACTTGCCTAGTGGAACCCGCTCGTTCCCCACTCACGACGATTAACGGTGCGGTTGGGCTGCCCGTGCCCGTATTAATAAAAGCCTCGCGATAAGGGGAACACGATCTCTGCTTCGACAAGACATGCCCGGGAAACCGCCTCACAATATGTACGGTGGTTGGTTGTGGAGAGACGGTTCAATAATGACTTGACCATGGTGTTATGCCATGTTATCTAAAGATGCCAGCAGGTTATATTTTTGGGATATCGTTCTCCCCATGATGGCATGTGAAGATCGTCTTGCAGATCCGGACACGATTTATGTGTTCGGTAATTACTTTGGAGTATTCGGAAGATGGAACCCGCCTTGCAATGCCGAAGACAATCTACGCGCCGGACTCATCGTCATTGAAGCCTGGGTCAGGGGCTACTGAGGGAGTCCTGTATTAGGGGGTATCCGGACAGCCGGACTATACACTTTGGCCGGACTGTTGGACAATGAAGATACAAGACTCAAGACTTCGTCCCGTGTCCGGATGGGACTCTCCTTTGTGTGGAAGACAAGCTTGGCGATCCGGATATTAGATTTCCTTCTTTGTAACCGACTCTGTGTAAACCCTAGCCCCCTCCGGTGTCTATATAAACCGGAGGGTTTAGTCCTTAGAGACACAATCATAATCATCATAGGCTAGCTTCTAGGGTTTAGCCTCTACGATATCGTGGTAGATCAACTCTTGTAATACTCATATCATCAAGATCAATCAAGCAGGAAGTAGGATTTTACCTCCATCGAGAGGACCCGAACCTGGGTAAAACATCGTGTCCCTTGCCTCCTGTTACCATTAGCCTTAGACGCACAGATCGGGACCCCCTACCCAAGATCCGCCGGTTTTGACACCGACAACCATGCCGTCATGCTGACGAAACTCTCCCTCGACACTCGGCTGGATTGGAGTTCGAGGGACGTCATCGAGCTGAACGTGTGCTAGAACTCGGAGGTGTCATAGTTTCGGTGCTTGATCGGTCAGGCCATGAAGACGTACGACTACATCAACCGCGTTGTTCTAACACTTCTCCTTTCGGTCTACGAGGGTACGTGGACAACACTCTCCCCTCTTGTTGCTATGCATCACCATGATCTTGCGTGTGCAAAGGAATTTTTTTTAAATTACTACGTTCCCCAACACATCATTGTGCTAACACTTCTGTTTCACAGGTAAAGTCTAAAGGCTATGAATATGTGCATTATTCTTCAAACCATTACATTCATAAGTCCTCGAAGAATTTCTCTGCTTATTCATATGCTTATCCTAACCCCTCTTCTGTTAAACGAAGTGCACTGGCTTCAATGCCATCTTTTTCTTATGGAGCTCGCAGTATGATGAACTCTTTGGCACCCCTTCAAATGTGGGTGGTGAAGAAAAAGAACTAATCTCTTATGCAGGGTTAGGTCTCCAGATGAACTTAATCGTCTGAAGAATTTGCTGGAGACCTGAATGTGCTTGAATGGACGCAAGCTAATCATGAAGAAATGAATTACTCAATTCTCACGTCCTCATAATTGCTATATCTGTTACTGCTGATGAAATTGATATCATATTCTTCACTGATGAAGTATATGAGTTTGTAAGTTGCACCAATTCATCTACAGGATGAACAACCCAAAGCTACTAAGTGGGTCCTCGATAGTGGATGTACAAATCACATGACCTGTGACAGGAACTTATTGATGGACACTACTTTATCTCCATCTCATCTGAAGCATATCACCTATGCTGACAAAGGCAAAAGCAAGGTATTGGGTCTAGGTAGGGTTGCGATCTCAAAGGATAGACACATGGACAATGTCATGCTTGTCGAGTGCTTAGGATTCAACCTCATGTCTATCTCAATGCTTTGTGATCTTGATATGGTTGTCGTCTTTGGGAAATATTGTTGCATTGTGCTAATGCAATCTGACAATTCCAAAGTCTTCGAAGGCTTTAGGAGAGGAGACTTGTATATTGTTGATTTCTCTGCGGGACCACAGCCTACCACATGTCTACTTGCAAAAGCTTCAGAAGGCTGGTTATGGCATCGATGACTTGGTCATGCTGCGATGAGGAACTTGCATACACTCGCGAAGAAGAAGCATGTCATTGGCATCGAGGGTGTCAAATTCCTCAAAGATCATCTTTGTGGGGCTTGTAAGGCTGGAAAGGTAACCAGGGCCAAGCATCCCTCGAAGACTATCATGACCACTTCTCGTCCCTTTGAATTACTTCACATGGATCTCTTTGGCCCTACTCATTATGCCATGTTCACTAATTATGCATCATTATATGGCTTTGTCATTGTTGATGATTATTCTCATTATACCTGGGTGCATATCATCACTTACAAAAATGAAATGCAGGAAGTCTTCAAACGATTTTCCTCAAGAGAATCTATGAACTTAGGTGTGAAGATCAAGCATATCAGGAGTGATAATGGAACCGAGTTTAATAACACGGTTCTCGATGAATATCTTGATATACTTGGTATTACTCACGAGTTATCTACTCCCTATACTCCTCGGTAGAATGGCGTCGTAGAGCACAAGAACATAACTCTTGTTGAGATGGCTCGCACTATGCTTGATGAATACAAGACTCGACAATGTTTTTGGCCAGATGCTATTGATGTTGCATGCCACATCATCAACAGGGTATATCTTCACAAATTCTTCAAAAATACCTCATATGAACTCCTCACTGACAAGAAACCCAATGTTAGTTATTTCAAAGTCATCGGTGCTAAATGCTGGATTAGAGATCCTCACCATCACTCTAAATTAGCACCGAAAGCACATGAGGGTTTTATGCTTGGTTACGGAAAGGACACATCACAAGGTTGTTGAAATTGTAGATGTGCGGTTCGATGAGACTAATGGCTTGCAAAGAGAGCACCTACCTCCTGTGCTAGATGAAATGTCACCTGAGAAATCCATCAAGTTCAAGGCTACTGAGGATGTCATCCCTACCAAAGAATCTGCTGAAGAAGTCATTTCGGATCGTGAAGAAAATCACGTTGGTGCTACTGAAGAAAATGGCCTCGAAGAAATTGTTGGGACAAATCAAAGTCGTCAACCTGCTCATCCTCGCGTTGCAAACAAAGTGCAGATTGAGAGAATCATCAACGACATCAACGCACCAGGTCCTCTCACGCGCTCAAAAGCTTCATATTTGTCTAACTTTTGCGGGCATTTTGTGTTTGTCTCTATCACAGATCCCACCAAAGTTGATGAAGCATTCATGGAATCTAAGTGGATTCAAGCTATGCAAGATGAATTGCATCAATTCGAGCTCAACAATGTGTGGGAGCTTGTCAAGCGACCAGACCCATGCAAGCACAACATCATCGGCACCAAATGGATCTACCACAACAAACAAGATGAAAATGGCCTTGTGGTGAGGAATAAGGCTCGTCTTGTAGCTCAAGGCTACACACAGGTTGAAGGAGTTGATTTCGATGAAACTTTTGCACCTGTTGCTAGACTAGAAGCTATTCGCATATTACTTGCTTATGATAACCATCATAATATCATCTTACATTAAATGGATGTGAAAAGTGCATTCCTCAATGGTAAGCTTGAGGAAGAAGTATATGTTGCTCAACCACCAGGTTTTGAGGATCCAAAATTTCCAGATCACGTCTACAGACTCAACAAGGCCCTCTATGGCCTCAATCAAGCACCTCGGGCGTGGTATGATACATTGAAGGAATTCCTCATGAAGAAAGGCTCCAAACCCAGTTCACTTGACCCAACTCTTTTCACCAAAGCATATGATGATGAATTATTCGTGTGCCAAATATACGTTGATGATATTATCTTTGGCTATACTAACCAACATTACAGTGACGAATTTGCCTATATGATGAGTGAGGAATATCAAATGTCCATGATGGGAGAGTTGAAATTCTTCTTAGGTCTTCAATATCGTCAACAACACAATGGCATATTCATATCCCAGGAGAAATACCTCAAGGATGTGTTGAGAAAATTCAGCATGCAAGATTGCAAAGGCATCAAAATCCCTATGCCCACAAATGGCCATCTATGCACCGATGAAAATGGTAAAGACTTCGATTAAAAGGTATACCGATCCATGATTGGCTCTTTATTGTATCTATGTGCATCTAGGATGGATATTATGCTTAGTGTTTGCATGTGTGCCCAATTTCAAGCTACACTGAAGGAACCACGCCATAAGGTTGTGAACCATATTCTTCGATATATAGCTCACACTCCAACACTTGGATTATGGTATCCCAAGGGCTCTTCTTTTGATCTCATTGGATATTCTGAATTTGACTATGCTAGTCATCGGGTGGACTGCAAGTCAACATCAGGCACATGTCATTTCATTGACGATCCTTGGTATGTTGGTCCTCGAAGAAGCAGAACTACGTATCACTCTCTACTACTGAAGCTGAGTACATCGATGTTGGATCTTGTTGTGATCAATTGCTATGGATGAAGCAAACCCTCAAGGACAATGGCATCAATGTGAAGAATGTGCCACTCTACTGCGACAATGAGAGAGCTATCAAGATTGCTCACAACCCAGTTCAGCACTCGAAGACAAAGCACATCCAGATTCGTCATCATTTTCTTCATGACCATGTGTTGAAGGGCGACATCTCCATCGACCATGCAAATACTGAAGATCAACTGGCCGATATCTTCACAAAGCCCTTGGATGAGAAGAGATTTAGCAAGTTGCGGTGTGAGCTAAATATCTTAGAATCTTCGAATGTTTTTTGAAATGGACACGCATCCTAACACTTATGCAAATTTGATGACTTAGATGTGCAACACACGAAGTAATGTTTTTCTTCAACCAATGAAGACTAACCCTCTAAGTGTGAAGAAATTAATGAAGAATTTGATTCTCAGAACCCTACGACAATTGTACGCGGTGTCTGAAATCATCATTCTTATACGGTGGGTTACGCCACCAACCAAAGTTGAAAATCTACAATTTGACTTTCTGCAATTT
>NC_041385.1:342872698-342949413 GCF_002162155.2 Triticum dicoccoides
TATATATATGAGTTTTTCACGTCCTCTACAACATTCACTTATAGCTAATTCTTCAAGTTGCTTTTTCAACCAAGTGAATGTGATCGGACCCGTTCCCCCTCTATGCTAAACTCAACCCAGTCCGTTCACAAATTCTTCATGTTCATTCTATATGAAACCCGGTCAAAATCTTCACTGTGTCCTTGACAGCTGAAGAATTTGCGAATGGAACATTAAAAAATTTCATATCTAATTTTTCAGCTTTTGCCACTCAAATCCTTCCACATCCCACGACTGGATTAAACAACTCACCCATGATCTCCACCTCTCTATACGTGGGTGACACATGTCGCTAGGATAGCAAGGGTCAGGGGCACGTTCATCCAAATTCTTCGGACGAACAATTTTTCACTTCCTTATAAATACCCCTCCCCTTGCACCTCAGTTCATTCACTCCGCTCGACCTCTCTCTCTCTCTCCCACTCGAGCTCTCTAACCTAGCGCCGCCGCTAATCTCCATCGTCGTCGGTGAGGAAGAGCTTAGCTACCTCGACCTCGTCACCGTCGTACTCGCGCCGGCCGCGGAAATCTTCACCTCCGCCACCGCCATAGTTGTCTTCCTCCGCCAAGTTAGGGCGTGGAAGATCTGAATGGACGAGCTTCCACAGTTCATCTCTCTGTTCATCGTGTTCTTCATCAAGGGTAAATAAAACTCGCTTTTACTGCCCTCGTTGATTCTCATTATTTACACAAAATCTTCAAAAGGTGTTTATTCTTCAATCTTCACATTCTTAAACACCACGGTTGCATCTGTTCTTGATCTTTCTCTCTAAGATGTACTTTTCTACAAGATTCCTCAATTGCGTGGATTTCCAATCTGTACGACTCTGGAACCTAAGACAAGAACTCTTAGTGAAATTCTTCAAGACTCCTTGGTCAAATTCCTCAAACTTGATTCCTTTTGAAAACAAATTCTAAGAACGCATATGACCTCTTCAAATTCTTTGCACCTATAGTCTGTTCATAGGTACACATGTCTGCTGCTGAATCACTAGCTTCTCATCAACTTAACTCATTTGCAGCGTTCCTCGAAGAAAAACTGCATACTTCCTCAGAGAAATCTATTGTTCAAAATCCTTAGCTGAAGAATATGACTGAAGAAAAGCGTCCTCAGAAGGGAGGCATGAGGCCTGAAACTAACACTGTGTTTGAAATCCCTAAAGATATTTATGTAGATTATTGCACTCCTGATGAGGCCACTCATGGCAAGGAGAATAAAAATCAATGCAAGGTGCGCATTCGGCAGATTGAACGAAGATGGGCACAGGAATGGAGGGAGTACCGCTATGTCACTCCTAAGTATATGAAGAAATTCACAGTAAATCCTCCATGCCCAAGACCTCCATTGGCACCAGGCCAAGAAGCCGATCCTTGAGGTTGAGGAATTTCCAAAAGAATGGACCAAGCGCCAAAGGAAATTGGCTAAAGTAGCAAAGGAGGCAGTGAAGAAATTCAACGAAGATTCCTCTTCCGCTGCTGCTGCTGGTGAAGCCTCTGCTAGTCAGCCTAAGAAGGCTATGAAGAAGATGCATACATGATGCCGCACCAGAGGCGGTACTCTTTCGTATCTGCTCAACTTATTTATCGCGGCAAGAAAATAGATTGCCACTGTTTACTGGGATTTCTTGTCCATCACTTAGTATCTTACTTGTTAGTTCAAAGCAAACATTGGTTGCGAAGTTGCCTTCGTCCGGTTTGCACCTTCAGATCCGCCATGGCATGCTCAACACTATACTCGCAATGCTTATGGTTTTCCCCTTTTATACTCCACACTAGTTAAATGACAGTAAACTAAATTTCAAACTTGGGTCAGTCGATTTTTGAGAGCTCGCCGGAGTTCGCCGAAGGGAAGGAAGGGGATCGGGTGGGGATGGTGGTTGTGGGGGGCGGTGGCCTGGCGGTGGTGGGGCCTCACCGAATGAAGAAACTTGACGTAGGTGGGGGCGGGGTGGGGGTGGGGTGGCGGAGGAACACAGGCGATGGGGGCGGTTCAGGGGAGGGCGGGGGGTCGGGGCCGGTGGTTCGGCCGGCAGCCCGTGCGGTGTTCTGTAGGGGAAGAATCAGAGACAAGGAAGAAGAAGGGTTTGGATACATAGGATCTTCATCCAGCCGCCTGAAATGGTCGACTGACCCAAATGACGAAAGTCACGCGACTTGCATGCACACATTCCTTTATATTCAGTACCATCATCCTAGCTGCTTAGCACTGCTCCTCAATCCATCAAGCTAAACAACGTGCCACTCATAATTCCAAACTTGTTGCTCAAATACGAATCTGATATGATGCTGATATTACTAAAATAGATAATGTTTAATTGGTCACCTAATGTTCCTACTTTACTTTCAAAAAGCACGTGCACCACATATAGAGAGACAACAGGGACTTGCATTCTTAATGCACTCTAGTTCATCATGTGTGGGCACTATGCAACGAACATTTTATTATCCAAAATATGCTTGCTCTTCTTTAGCATCTTCCTCTTCTATTCTTCTTTAATAAGTACTCCCTCCGTTCCTAAATACAAAGTCTTTGTATAGATTCCACCATGGACTACATATGGAGCAAAATGAGTGAATCTACACTCTAAAATGTATCTGTATACATCTGTATGTGATCCATAGTGGAAATCTCTACAAAGACTTATATTTTGGAACGAAGGAAGTATGATAGTAGTATAGTATGTTCCTTGTAGTGAAGAGGAGCAGGGACATTTGCGGTGTAGAGGTCTATTCGGTGGGTTGTGATGGACACTTTCAACTCTTCCGGCCTCTTTGATTCATAGGATTTTGTAAACATAGGAATAGGAATTGTAGTGGCCTGTCCACTTGAATCCTATAAGATTAGCAAGGAAATGCGGGGAGCTATGTTGCCTTTGAGAGTTACACTGGTATTACCAGTACCGCACCTTCAATTGAAGACAGTTGGCATCCTAAGCCTTTCTAGCCGTACCGACAATGGTAGCCTATATTTTCCAGCAAGTTCCACTTTCCGGATTTTACTTGTGATGCTTACAGTTTTCCCATTATATCTACACTATGATCTGTGTAGCTGCTTTGTGTCGCACTAGTAGTAGTCCACTCTTGAAGCTAAACAACACACCAATCATAAGTCCAAAGATTACTTCTTCAAATACGAATTGTGATACGATACTGATATTAGTTAATAGACACACATTTAATTGGTCAGCTAATGCTCCCACTTGATTTTTCAAATGCATGTGGCCACATATAGAGAGATGGCATGGAATTGCATTTCTTTGGGCGCTATGATTCATCATGAGTGGACAACCAACATTGTATGCAAAGAAGCAGAACCTCAAGAATATGCTTCCTCTTCTGTTCTTTAACATGTTCCTCTTTTGTTATCTGTATTTAGTATGTACAGTATGTTCCTTGTCGGGAAGGGGAGCAGGGACATCTGCAGTCAACAGCTGATAGAGCTGGCATGTATGTGATCGATAGGCTTTCAATTAGTAGCGGCAATTCAACACCGTATTTTCCAGCCAGCTTCACTTTCTCAATTTATATATGCTGGTTATGGTGTACCACTTTTATGTACACTACGATCTGCCTAGTTGTTGTGTGCTCTTGTTATCATGGTTTGGCAATAAACTCTCCATGCAGTATATTATGAACCTATCATCTGCCAACTATCCTTACTTCTGGAGCCTTTTCTGTGTACTTGTGCCAGATTATATTAATGCACGCACCATATTACAACACACATGGGCTCTCTCATTAGAATCCAGTGATAGCACACAAGGGTTTACAGGGAGCCCCTATATTAGAATATCCTCTGCAGTACAAAGACAATCTCACTACTATTTATGTTTTCATGCTTCTCAGATATTCTACATAATCACAATGAATATCAGAATGCGCGCATCAGAAGAATATTGTGGAACACTGCAACGACTAACAAAATTGGCACCGAGGCATTGAGTGCCATTCCGAATACAATGAAACTCATACGCTCCCGACCTGCAGATTCTTGTTTAGAATATGATCCTAATGACTATTCTGACCTCGAGGAGTCGAAGGCAGATGGCCTATCCTGTTCACCCATCAAGGTGCCTGTTCTAATTTGGAAAGTTTTTATTGATTGCGCCTATCTTGCATAACGTGTCTTGCATTTCTTCTACTTTGTTGCACCGCCATCTTCTTAGTTTACTCATCATATATGTCAAGATGCCATGCCCATCCATTATCAATACATATTCCATCTGTCATCATACCATGTTATTCCACTCAAATGTTGTTCCTGTGCATCAGACATCAAAAAGGAAGAGGGTGATTGTCGAACCTGAAGGAGCACTGGCAAAGTCCTTGAAAAATGTGGTGGTGCCAGAGAAATCAGACAGCACCCCACTTATATTGGCTCTACAGCTAGTGACACAAAACGTAGGACCAACTCCAGCAGACTGTACCCATATTTCACTAGCCCCACCACTAGCCCCACCACATAGGACCTGCACTCCAGCAAAAGGTATGCCTATTTCAGTTGCCATAGCATCAGCCATACCACAGAAAAATCCCACTCCAGCAACAAGTACAGCAAGTCCATCGGCCGAAGACCTATCTCAACTGTAGAGACGGCTAATTCCTGTAGATTGGAACCCCATTCCAGTTATTCCTAGTATAAAAGACAATGTTTTCAATGTTGTTAGGGACTACGTGCATATATTCCCATCATGGGAAGATTTTAGTGAAGACAAACAACATTTTCACATCTTCATGTCCCACTTACGTGTAAGTGCTATTATTCATGGTAATTATTTTACTGTTTTTTGCTGATTGAACACATTAATGATTTACATTACATTGTTGTAAGTAGGCGAGGGTCAATCTGGATAGTCATGACAAGCAAAGCTTGCTTGCGCTTTTCAAGGAAGCATTGCAGCAGTATCGGTGTTACCTAAGCAAATCACACTTTGATGGCAAGTCTACAAACGAATTTCCGATGAAGTCTCTGTGCTAAATCTAGAAGACATTGAATGGAAAAACCTTGTTATGCACTGGTCTCATTCCCAGGATGAGGTACTGTGTATGATATCACATGACAATTTGAACTTCTACTTTTCCGCATGTGCCTTACGGATCTCTTTTGCAGGAAATCTGCTCGAAGAATGTCGTGGAATTAACACGTCAAATATCCTAGCGGAAGGACTTAGTCGTGGAGCCATCGCAACGAGATTAGCTTAAAGCGGTTAAACCGGACAAAAGACACGGGGAGTTTATACTGGTTCGGCCCCTTGCGGCGAAGGTAAAAGCCTACGATCCAGTTGTTGTGGGATTGATTTCTCTCAATGAGCAGGGAGCGAATCTGCTTTACCTATCTCTCGAGTTGTTGTTTCTTGTTCTTGAACCGCCGCCGGGTCATCCCTTTATATACATAGGTTGATGCCTGGCCGGTCTACAGAATCCCGAGGCCGGCTCATACAAGTGTCCGGCTCGGTTTCTTCCTTTCCCTAACTTACGATACAAGCTATCCATCTATGGCGGTTTACTACTATGGGCCCTAATCCGCCATTGGGTTCTGGGCCTCTAAGATTTAATGGTAGAGCGCCATACTCCTTGTCTTCATGGGCTTCAATATAGATGAGCGTAAACCGGCCCCTCCTGGGCGGTTTACACTCAGTAGTTATATCCCCAACATTAGGCCCCAGATTGATTTGAACCTGTTCATGTCAATCTTCAATACTTAGGAAAATTCCCTGAACATCTTCCTATGATCCTTGTAAACCGCCATGACATCTTCTCGATGTGAACTTGGTAAACCGCCATGACGTCATCTTCTAAAATTGCAGTAAATCGTCATGACGTCATCGCTGTATAAAAAACTCATAAATATTTCCATTTTATTAATTGTCCTCCGAAAACCGAGGCGACAGTTGTGCCCCATTCTCCGTTTCAGGCTCCTGGATTCCCGCGCTTGCCTTACTTATCCATTCGCCTTATAAATAGGAACAGAAGGTCTTTTCCTTTTCCCCTTCCGTGCTTCTTCTTCCTCCTCGCAACTCCCGAGACCTACAGCTCCGCCGCCGCCCTCGACTTTCAGGCTCTGCATCATCATTGGCCGCTGCATCAACCTGAACGTACCAGAGAACTACGACCCTTCTCCGCCGTTCCTACGAAGCCAGTAAGCCTTCTTTTTCCAACCCTAGATCTGCATTAGGGTTTCATGCCTTCATCGGTGTTCATCAGTGTTCATCAGTGTTTACTGCTTTCTCTTACTGCCCATTGTATCCTGATGAACTTAATATCTTTCTTGTGCGGCCGAAACTATAGTTTACTTTTCCTCACCATAGCGTCCTTTCGCCTATGAACATATCCCATCTGAATCTTTGTTGTTCTGCTGTCGCCAATTTTAGGCTTTGAATTTGTTCCTTTTCCTGAACTGCGCTAGATCCGTAATTATTATACCAACTTGTAGAACCTGTTCGTGCAATACTTAAGAGAATTTCATAGCTGTCCCTTTTGCACCATTGCAGGCGGTTTAACTATTAGAAATTGACAATCCGCCAGATACCATTAGCCCTCTCTTAAACCGCCATCTTTGCTTAATCAATAGTATCTGGTTTAATCGTGCACATATGCTCTTACTAAATCCCCCGGCTTGACACCGGTTTATGCATATCAATCTTTAACCGTGAACCGACATTTCAACTTCCTTTACAGTTTGTCATCAAAAACGGCCAAACAATTCTCCTCTTGCAATTGGGTTCCTTCCCGGATTATAGAAGAACAACTTACTGGGTATGTTGTAACTGGCGCTTTAGCAAAGAAAGACGTCATTCATTGGAGAGTCCCGGGTATTGAAAACCCTCCTGAACCTCAAGATGGAGAGGTAGTTGTGTTTATGCTGCATCTGGACCAAGGGTTTAGCCCTCCCGGATCAAAAAAATTATGTGATGTACTTGCTAACTTCCAACCCCACCCTCAAGACATTGGACCGAACTCCGTGTCCAACATTTGCAATTTCCAAGTGTTCTGTGAAGTTTATCTGCAAGAAGAACCGACTGTTGAACTTTTCAGAGATTTCTTCCACTTGAACCACCGTACTGAATTTACCGACGGCCCCAATACTGAACTTGGCGGGGTGTCGATTCAAAAAAGGAAAGAAGTCAATTTTCCTCATGCTAAACATCACAGCCACCCCAAGGATTGGAATTAGACGTGGTCCTACTGCCGGAACACTGCTCCTGCTGATGAAAATCCTCTGTCGGGTTATCGTGCTTACCGGCTCAACAATGATCATCCACTGCCTCAACGGCTTACTGCTAGAGAACGATCAACGTATGCACCACAACTTTCTAAGCTCCATGCTCTTATGCCAAACGGTTTAACCGGCATTGACCTTGTCCGTTGCTGGGTTTCATGGGGTATCTTGCCCTTAAGACGTCGCACCAGATTGATGTACGAATATACTGGGGATGTCAAAGATCCTCAATGGCACACTGAAATACAGATGACTAATGATGAGATAACTTAGTCTGTAAAAAAGATGCTAGATGAATCGATATCTGCGTGCAGCAAGACCGGGCTGCGTCCATTTTATGCCTCCAACAAACCGCTAGCTGTAAGAATTTATCCTTCTGCTTTTTAATTTGTCTCCCTTTTAACACTTTCTAATAGCCTTCTGTTTAACCTTACAGGACAAAGAGCCGTTCTAGAAGAGGACGGCAAAAACACAAGACAAACCGGTGAGAGCTCCTTGTGGTAAGAGCAAGGCCACAAAGAGGCTAGCAAAAAGGAAAACCGCCAAGTCCTCTGATCCGCCCGAGGATGTTGATGACTCAGAACCAGAGGTAGAACTTGACTCTCTTGGTTCATTTTTCATACATCTTATTGACAATGACCATTATCAGGATGATACGGAAGCCAGCCGTGCTGACCATGTAGAGGTAATCTCCCTTTCCTCCAATTTAGATCTTGTGCCAGTACGAAAACTCCATCGCGCAGTCCGGAAAGTGAAACGTTCTCATCCTCTCACTCATTTGGATCCACACTTTTCTTTGAAGACACAGCACCCTGAAGCTCGTCGCACAACCCGGCACAGTGGCCAACAGGTTACCTCCTCCGGTTTACCAGACACATCGGTTCGGAAACACCGCACAGAGGTCTCTTGTTCTTCTAATAAATCTTATCCCTTGGCGGGTTGCTTCCGATACCCTCTTAATCCGTTTGATTCGAATTATCAGGGAACTTCCAATTCATCCTCTGGCGACTCATCAACCACATAGCTGCCTCCCCTTAAGACCATCCCTGGGTAAGTATAGTTATTTTAGTTTTGCTTTCTTGCACTGGTTTACCATATTAAACTCTGTTATTTGCAGCGCCAAAGCTCGCCTCAGCAAACCCAAATTGAGTGCTCCCACTGAAGAGAACCCATCTTTTGAACTGGAGAGGACCTCAGAATCTGCTGACGGGGATACTGACATTGCTCTGGATGATCCGGTGCCACAAGGTCAGGACACTTATGTTGATCCTCCAGTAGTTAACCCGGCTAGTCCTCATGTCGATCCGCCTAGCCCAACTGCCAATCCTCCAAGTCCAGTTATTGATCCGCCGAGCCCAGCCAAAGCCTCTGATAAACTGGTGAGCCCAAATAAGGCAACCGATGATGTTGTGATTACCGGTTTTGGCCACACTTCTCCTAGCAACCCTGTCGCTTTGTCAAAGCACAGTGCCAAAACGGAATTTGCTGATGTAGAGAAAGGCAAATGGAAGGCTGATTTGTCCAGCTGTGCTCATCTCAATGCTCAGGAACTCCACTCTGGATACTTAAACCGCCTGTATACAAGTCGTGATTATGAGGCCGGTTTAGTCAATTTGATGAAGGAGAGCTATGAGGTATCTTCAATTTCAAAACACTATAAATTTTCCTTTGTGCTTTATATTAACTCCATTGTAGCCCCCAAGGGCCGGTTTATCTCTTCAAGATGAATCGGGACTTTGATAGAAAAGACTTCAACTGTGTAGCCCCCAAGGGTCGGTTTATCTCTTCAAGATGAACCGGGACTTTCTGTTGCAAAGCTAATCTTTGTTGAATTCCTTCACCTCCGATTTATCTGATCAATTAAGCATTAGCCCCCAAGTGCAAAGATTAATACTTGTATTGAGCCTTGGGACTTAAAATATCAGTCAAAGAAGCAATCCGCATTAGCCCCCCAAGTGCCAACTGTATAACTTGTTATGTGCTTGGGACTTTTGAGAAAATATTAACAAATGATTTGTCTGTTGCGGGCTGACTTGAGCAATAAGGATACCCAAATCACCGATCTTCAAGAAAATATTAAGTCCCAGCAAGCAGAAACCTCCAAAGCCAAAGATGAATTGAAGGGCGCTTTAACTGCCATGGAGCAATTAAAGGATGGCTTCAAGAGCGAGCGGGCAGAGTGGGAAACTGAGAAAGCTGCTCTGGTAAAATGGGCTGAAGATGCTGAAGCGGCTCTTAAACCGGTGGCAGAAGAGCTAACTGGTTTAAAGCGTCAGGTCAATGCTATGACCTCTGCTATATTTGGTAAGCACTCTTTTCAAGAGCCTTTCTCAAACATCTTTGAAACTGCTGGTTTAACAACAAATTCTTAAACCGTTGCAGGTAGCCGTGTTGCGCATTTGGGCTCAGATATGTGGATGAAGTTGAAAGCAGCTTATACTTTGATAGAGCAATTGTATACCGATGCTCAACGAGTCATCAGCGTAGCCTCATACAACAAACCGGCGCCAACCTTCATCAAGGATACATTGGCCAAGCTATCTATGACTCCTGCTCAGCTAGAAGAGGTAAAGCGATCTGCTGCCAGGGCTGGCGCTTTATCAGCACTTACTCGGGCCAAAGCGTGGATAGCTGATCTTGATCCGGAAGATATCGGACAGGGCTATCCTAGCCAACAATAAGATGGGTCAGAATTTGACAGTGAAGCCCTCAAAGCCTTGATCAAGGAGATGCGCCCGCTTGCAAGCAGATTGGCCGAAGAAGTTGACTTGTCTGTCCATCAGTCCAGCTACGATGCAGACAACAAACGGGTTGATCCAGCTGTAAAAGAAGTGCAGAACCTTAACCCACCAATCCGTAAGCACACCTATGCCCCTGACGTTGAACCGTCCAATCTTATAAGCAACAAAGCTATCTTCCAAGCCTTAACCGGGATTGATTGGGACACTATTGACTTCTAGCCACTAGATGGGGAGGAGGAGGTTGAACCGACGCGGGATGATCCATCAACTTCATGTCAACCTGGTGACAAATCATAATCCGGCAGCTGGCTTTATTTCCGCATATTGCGTTCTAGGCAACAAACAATTATTCTTTTGGGCATCAAAGCGCCTTGTAATAGGCTAGTTGAAATACTTTGATCTTCTGCCATCGTGCACTGCTACCTGACATTGTGTAATCCGGTATGATTGTTGATATGCTTGCTTCATGCGCCTTAGTACTTTTTATAAAATCCTGCCTTCTACATTTGAGAAACTTAAATATGCCCTGGCGGTTTACCGCCGGACGGGTTATGATACCTAATACAGAACCAGAATTTTTATAACTAAGGATTGTAAAGCAATGAAATATGAAATATATCATACCTGTGATATTGAATCATGTCGTTGGTTTACCAACTTGTGTAGTAAGGGTGATAACCCAAATCTTGAGTGTTAAAAAACTCCCACCATGTTGTGCTGGTGGATAATAAGCCATGTCGGGTTATGATAAACACCGGATGATCATCCTGGCGATTGATAGTCAATGCCATACCTGTGCTAGCAGTTGATAGCTGGAAGCTACGCCGGGTTAAGAAACACCGGGTTGATGTAATGACGTATAGTCGGGCCGGGTCAATAAACACCAGTTTAACTCAAAACCTTATCAAAAGAGATAAAACTTTGCAAAAACAAAATCAAATAAAAATTTGTAGTCGAGGCTTTTCAAGGCCTGCCAGGCCCAAATTCGAGGCTTTTCATGGGCTGCCAGGCCACTGAGTTAAACCATTTGACAAAGCCTTTTAAGATGGGCCTCCAATTAACCAATCGTTGTTTTAACTTTGACAAGTTCAGGGTCTGTATAAGATTGACTTGTCAAACATTCGACGGGTCATACCAGGATTACTTGGACAAGAGTGGCTTACTTGATGAAGGCAGGTTAACCCAGGGTTTTAGGTGAATACACCAGGCTTCCAAGCTGTGGCTTGATAGCCAATTACAAGGGTCCTTTCAAACTCTTTGTTGCTTTGCACAAAGAGTCCCCAAGTAACTTTGTGAGTTGTGCTCAATGGGTGCCTATGTTTGACCTGTGATTAGCAACAAGACTCTCTTTGGCCCCTTGGGTGTGAAGCTCTCAAGCTTTGTTGTGGCATGATAGCCGGTTTAATGGACAAATAGGACGTCGCTTTATAAGCAGAAGCCCCCTTGTAACCAAGGAATATCGGAAGAACGGCAGAGGCCCTGCTTGTAGCAAGGATGACGGTTTATTATATTGATCATAATATATACATTGTCAAAATATGTACATAATGAGAGCCTATGGCTCAGGTGTAGTAAGGCCGTAGATGAGCGATATTCCACGGCCGACGGGTCTCCTCCTCCGATTTGCTTGAGTCTTTGTGCTCTTGAACGTCGATGAGGTAGTATGATCCGTTGTGCAGATTCTTTCTGACCACAAAGGGCCCTTCCCAAGGTGGGGATAACTTGTGCATATCGGTCTGATCCTGGATGAGCCGGAGCACTAAATCGCCTTCTTGAAAGGTTCTTGTTTTAACCCGGTGGCTGTGATAACGCCGCAGGTCTTGCTGATAAACCGCCGAACGAGCCAACGCCATGTCCCGTTTTTCATCTAACAGGTCCAGTGCTTCTTGTTGTGCTTGCTCGTTGTCCGCTTCAACATAATTGGCAACCCGGGGCGAGTCATGACGAATATCACTTGGGAGTACCGCCTCTGCCCCGTAAACCATGAAGAAAGGTGTATAACCCGTAGATCGTTTTGGGGTGGTGTTTATGCTCCATAATACAGATGGTAATTCCTCCACCCAACAACCCGGCGTCCTCTTCAAAGGAACCATAAGCCGGGGCTTGATACCCTTCAAGATTTCCTGATTAGCTCTCTTAGCTTGACCATTAGACTGGGGGTGAGCCACGGACGATACATCAAGTCGGATGTGATCTCGTTGACAAAAGTCCTCCATCTCGCCTTTGGAGAGGTTCGTGCCATTATCTGTGATGATGTTGTGTGGAAAACCAAAGCGGAAGATCACCTTTTTGATGAATTGAACCGTCGTGGCTGCATCACACTTGCTTACTGGCTCCGCTTCAACCCATTTAGTAAATTTGTCAACCACCACCAACAGGTGGGTCTTCTTATCTTTGGATCGCTTGAAGGGCCCTACCATATCAAGCCCCCAAGTAGCAAACAGCCAAGTGATTGGAATCATTCGTAGCTCCTGAGCCAGAACATGAGCTCGTCGTGAGAATTTCTGACAACCGTCGCATCGCCTCACCAAGTCCTCAGCATCAGCATGAGCCGTCAGCCAATAGAAGCCATGACGAAAGGCTTTTGCAACCAAAGATTTTGAACCGGCGCGGTGACCACAGTCGCCTTTGTGGATCTCACGTAGAATCTCACAGCCTTCTTCAGGAGAAACACAGCGCTGGAACACACCTGAGACACTGCAATGGTGTAACTCGCTGTTGTGAATAACCATGGATTTGGATCACCGGATTATCTACCTGGCCAAAACTGCATCTTCTGGCAACTCGCCCCGGTTCATATACGCCAAATATGGAACCATCCAATCTAGAATAATGTGTAAAGCGGCCACCAATTGTGCCTCCGGATCAAGAATAGCGAGGTCCTCCTCTGTAGGCAACTAAACTGACGGGTTGTGCAAGACATCCAGAAAGGTATTGGGCGGCACCGGTTTACGCTGAGATCCCGGCCGGCTTAAAGCATCTGTTGCCTCATTTTTGCGCTAATCAATATGCTCCACTTGATAACCTTTGAAGTGACCAGCGATAATATCCACCTCTCGTCGGTAAGCCGCCATGAGTGGATCCTTGGAATCCCAAGTACCTGATACTTGCTGGGCCACCAGATCGGAGTCTCCAAAGCATCATACCCAGCTGAAGTTCATTTCCTTGGCCACTTGAAGACCATGGAGTAGGGCCTCGTACTCAGCTGCATTGTTAGTACAAGGAAACATTAAGCAAAGAACATAACGGATTTTATCACCTCGAGGGGAAGTAAGGACAACTCCAGCCCCCGAGCCCTCCAATTGCCTGGAACCATCGAAGTGGATAGTCCAGTATGTGCTGTCCGGTTTGTCTTCCGATGCTTGCAACTTTGTCCAATCATTGATGAAATCCACAAGGGCCTGGGACTTAATAGTTGTTCGGGGCATATATTTCAAACCGTGTGGTCCAAGCTCAATAGCCACTTAGCAACCCGACCAGTTGCCTCCCTGTTCTGGATTATATCCCGCAAAGGAGCGGAACTGACCACTATGATGGGATGGCCTTGAAAATACTGTTTAAGCTTCTGACTTGCCATGAAAACCCCATACACCAGCTTCTGCCAATGCGGATATCTTTGCTTTGACTCAATGAGCACTTCACTGATATAATAAACCGGCCTTTGAACCGGGTATTCCTTCCCAGCCTCCTTGCGCTCCACCACAATAGCTACGCTGACAGCCCGGGCATTAGCAGCCACGTATAACAATAGTGGCTCCTTATCAACCGGAGCAGCAAGAACCGGCGGTTCAACCAACTACTTCTTTAAGTCCTCGAACGCCACATTAGCAGCATCACTCTAGACAAAATTGTCTATTTTCTTCAACATCTGATACAGAGGGATCGCCTTCTCTCCCAACCTGCTGATAAACCGGCTTAGAGCCGCAATACGACCCACCAGCCGTTGAACATCATTGATACATGCCGGTTTGGCCAGAGACATAATAGCCTTGATCTTTTCCGGATTAGCCTCAATGCCCCTGTTAGATACTAGAAAACCCAAGAGCTTGCCTGCAGGAACACCGAAAACGCACTTGTCCGGATTGAGCATCATCTTATAGACCCGATGATTGTCAAAGGTCTCCTTCAAGTCATCTATCAGTGTCTCCTTCTTCCTGGATTTTACCACAATATCATCCACATAAGCATGAACATTGCGCCTAATCTGAGTATGAAGACAATTCTGCACACATCGCTGATAAGTTGCCTGGGCACTCTTGAGCCTAAAGGGCATAGATACATAACAGAAGGCTCCAAAGGGAGTGATGAAGGTTGTCTTCTCCTGGTCCTTAACTGCCATTTTGATCTGATGATAACCAGAATAAGCATCCAGGAAACTCAAATGGTCACAACCCGTCATAGCATCAATGATCTGATCAATACAAAGGGGAGCAAAAGGATCAGCCGGACAAGCCTTGTTCAAATCCGTGTAATCCACACACATTCACCAAGTGCCATTTTTCTTAAGCACTAGCACCGGATTAGCCAGCCACTGTGGATGAAAAACTTCAATTATAAACCCTGCTGCTAAGAGTCGGGCTACCTCCTCACCAATAGCCTTGCGCCTTTCTTCATTGAAATGTCAGAGAAATTGCTTGACCGGTTTAAACTTAGGATCAATATTGAGATTGTGCTCAGCGAATTCCCTCGGTACACCTGGCATGTCAGAAGGTTTCCATGCAAAGATGTCCCGGTTCTCATGGATGAACTCGATGAGCGTGTTTTCCTATTTCGGATCCAGAGTAGTACTGATACTAAACTGCCTGGATGAATCGCCAGGAACAAAATCAACCAACTTAGTCTCATCAGCCGGTTTGAACTTCAGGGTCGGGTCATGTTCTGTGGTGGGTTTCTTCAGAGGAGTCATATCTGCCGAATCAACATTATCTTTGTAGAACTTCAACTCTTCTGCTGCGCAAACTGACTCAGCATAGGCCGCATCACCCTCTTCACAGTCCAAAGCGATCTTACGACTCCCGTGCACTGTGGTGGTCCCCTTATGACCCGGCATTTTGAGCTGCAAATAAACATAATAGGGCCTTGCCATGAACTTTGCGTAGGCCCGCCATCCAAACAGGGCGTGATATGGGCTCTGGATTTTCACCACCTCAAAGGTCAAGGTTTCTGACCTGGAATCATGCTCATCATCAAACACAACCTCCAAAGCTATCTTGCCAACCGGATATGCTGATTTACCTGGTACCACACCGTGAAAAACAATGTTTGACGGTTTAAGATTCTTATCCGTCAATCCCATGCGATGGAAAGTTTCATAATACAGAATGTTGAAGCTGCTCCCTCCATCCATGAGTACCTTGGTGAACTTATAACCCCCCACCTGAGGTGCCACCACTAAACCCAGATGACCCGGATTATCAACCCGGGGCGGATGATCTTCTCTGCTCCACACGATGGGTTGTTCAGACCAACGTAAGTAACGGGGTACTGCCGGCTCAACAGTGTTGACTGCCTTCTTGTGAAGCTTCTGATCGCGCTTGCACAAGCTCGTGGTAAAAACATGATACTGCCCACCATTCAACTGCTTCGAGTGACTCTGATAACCTGATTGCTGTTGATTCCCCTGATTGTTCTGCTGGTATTGACCACCTTGGTTGTTCTGGTTACCCTAATTACCCTGAAATCCTGAGTTTGAACCGCCTCCACCATAACCCGGCCCGTGAGACCCTGGACCTGAACCGCCAGATGGACCCTGATCATACTGGAAGAGATCAGAGTTTTTGAATTCCCTCATAATGAAACAATCCTTCCAGAGGTGTGTGGCTGGAACCTCCTTCGTCCCGTGCTTTGGGCAGGGCTGGTTTAACAGGCGCTCCCGATTCATGCTTCCACCACGCTGGGGCGGTTTACCCCTACGATGCTGCGCATTGCCCTGCACATTGGTGTTAGCCACAAAATCCAAATTGTCTGCTTTACGCTTACCATTATTCCCGTGGCTCACCTGGTTATGCTGTCCTTTTGTGCCGGCATTCTTCTTCCCCTTCTCCGGCTTCTCTTCGTCGAAATCGGGATCCTTGGTATTATCAGAATCGGCATACTTAACCAGAGCTGCCATGAGCTTTCCCATGCCGTTGCAATGACGCTTGAGCCGTCTCAATTTCATCTTCAGCGACTTAAACCGGCAATTGCCCTCCAATGTTACGATTGTCGTATTAGCATTGATGCGGTCTGACGAATGCGGGATTTTGGAAACCCGTCGCACCCAATGCATTGTTGATTCGTTCTCTCCTTGAACACAAGTAGCCAGATCCACAATTGACATGGGTTGCTTGCATGTATCCTTGAAGTTTGCTATAAACCGGGCCTTCAACTCGTCCCAAGAACTGATCGAGTTGACGGACAAACTCTTTAACCAGGTGCGAGTCGTTCCGTCTAACATCATGGTGAAATATTTCGCGCACGCCGCTTCATCCACATCCAGCATCTCCATTGCCATCTCACAACTTTCAATCCATGCTTCGGGGGGTAAATCGGCGGTATAATTAGGCACCTTACGTGGACCTTTGAAATCCTTAGGTAGCCGCACATTGCGTAGAGCTGGGATAAGACACGGCACTCCCCAAGAACTGAAAGCCAGCCCCCGTTCAACTGATGCTGTTGGTTGAACCGGAGCGGTTTGATGATTCTGGTATTGCGCTGCCAACTGTGCTGCTAACTCTGCCTCCCGTCGTGCTCTGCCATTATTTACCACATCCTGAGCGTTCAAACCCCCGTGCACCGGATTAGGCCCTCGAGGGGCGTCACGGTGTCGCGCACTGCTCGACATAGCTGGTTCGTCAATGTGCCTACTATAACTCTTGCTTGGCCGAGGGGTTGAATGTATTCTGTCTCGGCTGTAGGAATAAGCCTGCTGCTGCACAATAGCGGTTTGAAGAAGATCCCTGGCCCGTCGCGTTCCAACCGCCGCCAGCGAATCACCCTTCGTCGGAATAGCTGCCAAGCGGGACACCGCAGCAATCATGTTATCCAAAGGGCTAGAAAAGTGACCCGGCGGCATTGGTACATATTGCGGCGGGTTATCTGATCATCAATGCGGGTCCGTCACCCGTGGCTGACCCGGCGCTGCCCTAGGTGCCTCGGCCTGGTTCACCGCTGCCGGATTACTTGGCCCGGCTCCTGGTGTATTGAAGAGATTAAATCCTTCGTAAACCAATGGTAGATGAGACCGGTGCTTCCTCTTCAGTACTTCGTTCGACGCGTTCTGATCCAACATAAGCCGGTAATTCTGCACCTGGATCTGCTGTGACTGAGCATCTAAAGCGGCCCGCTCTTCAGTCATCCTGGCTTCCTCAGTCACCAAGTCCTCCTTGGCCTAAGTTATCTGATCCCTCAGCTTTGTGACCTCCATGTTATGCTGATCCTGAGTCTCCGGGGTGACTGTCGTGGTCAACAACATCTTCAGAGCATCCAACAAACCGAAAAGAACTTGAGCCGGCCGGTGCACAGGGCCTCCTGCCCTGGTTGCCGATTCGGAAATCATTGTTGCCGCAGATGAAGATTGCAATGTGGGCTGCGTACCGGCCATGAAGATTGCAACCCGGTTCGGTGGTTCAAAGGGGCCCGGAATACTGTCGCCATCGGAACATCCCCCAATCCGGCCATCTTGCAATTGGTACAGCGACTCGGTTTCCCCAGTGCATGATTCGCCATCTAAGTAGATGGTCGTCTCACGGTCGGACACCGGTTCAGATTCCGCACCATGGATGAATCCTATGAACGCACGCTTCACGGCAGGCTGAACCCGGGCAGGACTTGCACGCTGAGCCGTCTCGACGAGGTCGGTGAAGATGTCCGGCTCAGGCCCTGGTTCACCGACCTGGCTAATGAAAATGTGAATTCCGCCAAAGGGGACCCGGTACCCGTACTCAATTGAGCCGGCCTCGGGGCCCCAGCCTACGCCGTCGATGTAGAGCTTGCCGCGACAACTCTTGGTCATCCGGCCGACCGCGTATCCCTTGAGTCCTTCAAAGTTGCCCTTTAAGAACTCGAAACCATCGTGCGATAGCCCCACGGTGGGCGTCAACTGTCGTGGAATTAACATGTCAGATGTCCTAGCGGAAGGACTTAGTCGTGGAGCCATCGCAACGAGATTAGCTTAAAGGGGTTAAACCGGACAAAAGACACGGGCAGTTTATACTGGTTCGGCCCCTTGCGGTGAAGGTAAAAGCCTACGATCCAATTGTTGTGGGATTGATTTCTCTCGATGAGCAGGGAGCGAATCCGCTTTACCTATCTCTCGAGTTGTTGTTTCTTGTTCCTGAACCGTCGTCGGGTCGTCCCTTTATATACATAGGTTGACGCCCGGCCGGTCTACAGAATCCCGAGGCCGGCTCATACAAGTGTCCAGCTCGGTTTATTCCTTTCCCTAACTTACAATACAAGCTATACATCTATGGCGGTTTACTACTATGGGCCCTAATCCGCCATTGGGCTCTGGGCCTCTAAGCTTTAATGGTAGAGTGCCATACTCCTTGTCTTCATTGGCTTCAATATAGATGAGCGTAAACCGGCCCCTCCTGGGCAGTTTACACTCAGTAGTTATATCCCCAACAAGAATTCCAGTTTGAAAAGGATGACAGGATATCACAAATATGATGCCCGCTGCTTTTCTCTTGTTATTACCTATTGTCCTGTATCACTGTACTTGCATTCATACCTGGTTCATTATGTGACAACAGTATGCATGATATCTAACTTATCAATTGTGCGCTCCAAATTATCTCATCTGTATTAATGATTACATTAGTGTAGAATATATCCAATGCCAATGAAAAAGTTTAGCTCTGCATTGTTCTTGTAAGTACATGTTGTCCTTTATCAATGTACTTATATTGACAACTAGTTGTTCATGTACCATCACTCTGTAGCTTATTTTCCTTTGCCCTCCATTGTCTACACATCAGATCTATATTTACTCTTACCATAAGGTTGGATAACACCGATGGTACTGAAGAAGTTTAGCTCTGCATTGCTCTTGGTTGTACCTTCTGCCTGTATCATTGTACTTACATTTATAGCTACTTGGTTATGTAGCATCACTCTTCATCTTATCTTAAATATTCTCATTTCTTTCTTATATTATCACATCTATATTTACTCTTAACAAAATGTAGAATAAAGGCAATGCTTATGAAGAAGATTTTGTGGTAAACTTCTTTAATTGCCCCCCCCCCCATCAGCATGGACAAGGGCTTTATAGAGCCGGTCTTCACCACTAATGTAAGTTTGTCCTTCTCAAGCCTTCAAACTTTGTTGTGTATATTTGGTTAGGCATGACCGGAAAAGCTGTTCATGTTTGGTGTTTGCATCAAATTGCATGTTTAAAGTTTATTATGTAGTTCATAAACAAAAGTTTGTCCTTCTCAATTTAAGTTTTCAGTTGTACAACCAAGTTCCTTCTTCATACCATGTAAATTAAACTATACAGAGCAAGTGATCTTCTTTTGCACTGCATGTATGCTTCTGTTCTTGATTCGTAATCCAGTGGTGTGGTGAACCTACCCAGTACAGCACAATGTCATATTCTGCAATGTCATAACTATGAACAATGTCATAACATTCTACTATTATTAAACCGTCTCTCTATTTGCCAATCTGAAATGGGATAAATTGACAGCACATCAACCATTGATACTTACGAGTTCTTGATCTGTAGTCCAGTGGTGTCGTGAAGCTACCAACTCCTTCACAATGTAATTTCCTGGCATGTCTTAACCTGAATAATACCATATTGTGTTAATGCTATTTTAAACTATGTCACTTTATTTGTCAATAAGAAATGTGATGAATTGTCAGTACTGATACTTATATGTGCAAAACCTATCATCTGTATGCTTGTTTCTCTTTCAGAGTGGGGAGGATATAAGTGTCAAACAAGCGTAGTCTCATCAGCTTGTGCTGCAGCTCCCGAGCAGGGCTAACCTTTCTTGAACTCTATTGAAGTGCTGTCGGTTTTGTATATTATTTTGTCGGCATGTTTATTTGCATTGGTGGCGGTCTTTGATGCCCAGTGTATGTAATCTGTTGTCTGCTTGTGCTTTATTATCATAGTGGCAAACTTTGATGCCTAGTGGATGTAATATGCCATAATTTCTTTATTGTATAGTCTAGGTTTTTTCTTATTCACGATGCTGCAGTTATCTTACTATATATATATATATCCTGTCTTCGCTCCATGAAAAGAAAATCACCCAAACCGTAAAATTACGGTACATAATCGGGCCGTCATGCAAGTCACTATGTATGGCCCACATCGTGGGCCCAGTCATCTTGGTCCGTTAACATGCTTAAATGTAAATTGTCCCACTAGTAGTTTCGGGCCTTTAATAGGTCGGGTAAACCGCCGGCCCTATTTTCGCAAGAAACTTCAATGGGCTTTTAGTAGGCTGAAAAGTAGGTTGGGCCTGAAACATGTCGAATAGATCACAGCAGTGGCGGAGCCAGCTCAGCCGGAGAGCCGGGGCAAAGTAAACTACACTCTCGTCTATTGGTTGGTTGCCCCTACAAAACAATGGCTAGCTCTCCATTTACTACTATTGTTTAAACTAGGATCAATGGCAGAGCCCGGGCAGCTGCCCAGGGTAGCCGGGAGGTGGCTCCACCACTGGATCATGGGCTGATAGCACGCCGAGATAGACCCCGGCCCATGATTGTGCCAATCACATCATGGGCCGTTAACATGCCAAAATTGTCTTGGTCCTTGTTTGGCCCAATCAGATTATCGGCTGTGCGCAGGCCGGATGCAAAGCGGGCCATAGTTAGGCCCAACTATATGACGAGCTTTTAACATGCCGAAATAAATATAGAGACGAAATATTAAACGGGCCTTTAATAGGCCAAAAATAATATTAGGTTGTATTATTAAATGGGCCTATAGCAAACAGAAATCCTAACCGGGCCTCAAGTGGGCCCAAAAGCACAGGGTCCAGTTGACAGGCCGAATCTGATATGGGCCATAATTCAGCCCAAAGGCTCTTAAAGGGCCGGATCTGATATGGGCCATAATATGGACCACGCCGTATCTGATATGGGCCCTTATTAGGCCCAAAACATGGCAGACTGTTAATGGACCGGATCAAATATGGACCGACATTTGGCCCAAAACATGGCAGGCTGTTAACGGGTCGGCCCACTAGTGTCTTCAAAATCTTGTGGGCCTTTAGCTAGGCTGGCCCATTATGGTCTGCAAAATCTTGTGGGTCTTTAGCTAGGACGGGCCATTATGATCTACAAAATCTTGTGGGCCTTTAGTTGGGCCAAACCATTTAATCTTATGGGCCACTTTTGGGCCGGTCCACGTGTCAACATATCATAGGCGCATCTCGCCCATTGGATGAGTGACATATATGCCAATGCGGATCTGACACGTGGTTCCGTCGGCCAATAAGAACTTTACGTGTGGAAAATCGCCATTGGTCGTGGCTGTTAGCAGGTTATCGGATCCAAAACCGGACCCGATAGCTTAACGGCGACCCGTTACGATGGCGTGTCGGTTACCCTTGACGAAAGCACTTCTATGACACGGCATTTATTGTCATGGAAGTGGACACTTCCGTGATGATAATTTTGGTATTGTCATGGAACACTTCTACAACAGCACAGGTATGACTATCTTGATTCTGTCATAAAATTGTCATGGATGTACATGCATGACAGAAAACATGACCTACTGTGACAAACACGTATCATCACAGAAGTGTATTTTTTTGTAGTGCTCTAGCCACGTCAGACATCACGGTGAAAGTGCCTCTCGTGCCATCCTCCTTCATTGACACCTTCTTGGTTGCTGGTGGAGCTTCCTTGGTCTTCTTATTCTTTCCGGCAGAGCTCTCTGGCACGTCCTTAACGAGTGCGCAACACTACGAAGAGGTGTGCTTCCTGGAGTCCTTGTCAGAGGTCTTATCGGACTTCTTGTTCTTCCCCAAGGAGCTTTCTCGGCAGGACCAAGTGCCTTGCCGAAAGATGCTGCAACTGCTTCCCGATAGAGCTTGTCACCACAGCTGACTACGTCTTTCTTGTCGGAGTGGATGGTGATGACGCTCATCGACCCAGGCATTTGAGCATGTTGTAGGCATAGTGGGATGCTGCCATGAACTTTGCCAACGCCGGGCGACCAAGAATTCCACTATAAGGCAACGGAATCTTGACGACATCGAAGACGATCTTCTTTGTCCTGTAGTTTAGCTCACTGACAAATGTCACTGGCAAGGTGGTCTTTCCCCTTGCTTGGCTTCTTCCTGGGTTGATCCCCTGAAAAATTCTCATTTCCTTGAGATCTTCCTCTGGAATATGCAACCTCTTGATCACATCCGGTGAGATCAAGTTCAAGCCAGCCCCACCGTCAACTGACATCTTTGTGACTTTGAGGTTACAGATTGTTGATGAAACCAACAACAGCAAACACCCGACTACAGTGGTGCGATCAGGCCATCAGGGTGGTCCTCTGAATCAAAGATGATGGGTGTGTTGGACCACTTGAGTGGCTTTTGCATCTCCATCACCGGTTCCGCTGCATTGATCTCATGCATCCACTGCTTGAGATAATGGTGAGAGGAGTGCAAAGATGCACCTCCGTCAATGCACATGGCTTTAGTTGCTTTCTGGAATTCTTGCTCGTTGAACTCCTCTTCATCCTCGTCATCATGTTCATATTCCTCCTTCTTGTCGCGTCCTTGAGCAGGTTTCTCCTTCTACTGCTTGGCCTTGCCGCGATGGCCTCCGCAGATCGCGGCCACCATGAACCTTCTTGTCGGACCCTCCAGCATCATCTTCGCCTTTCTCCTTTTCGCGCTTCTGGTACTCCTAGAGATCTTGGCCGTTGGTGCGGCGGATCTTGCAGTATGGCTTGTTGGGGCTCTTCGTCTTCTCGCTTTCCGTGGCCTCATGAGAACAAGTGCATCCGACAACCTCCTTACTGGAGCTCTCGGTCTTGGGCGGCTTTGGAGTTGTCGGAACCCTCAACTGCCATCACTGCCTTGTCCTTGCACTTCATGTTGCGCTTTTGGCCTTTCTTCTTCGGGTTGATGCATCGTCATCTTCAGAGTCAACCTCAGCACCAGCATCTTCCCTAATAAGTCTCCTCCCCTCTTAAGCGTGCGCATACTTGTCAGCCCACGTGTACAGCTTGTTGATCGTCCTCACCTTCTATATGCTCATCGCTTCCTGCATCTTGCGATTGCGCACATTCGTGTGGAATGAGGCAATCATGGCAGCGGGGTGCAGATCAGGGATATTGCGGTGTACGTGGCTGAACCTCTCTACATACTTGCGGAGAGACTCCCCCTCCCTCTGTGGTATTACATGGAGATCATTGGGCTGGCTGGGAACCTTGTGGCCCCCAGTACAGGCACCAACGAACTCATGGCACAGACCTGGCCAGGATGAGATAGAGTTCTTCGGTAAGTTCATCAACCACGACCTCATGTTTGGCTTGAGCGCCAACAGGAAGTAATTGGCGAGAATCTTGTCATCTCGTCCTTTAGAGGCTTGCACCGTGATGGTGTAGATGCCCAAGAACTCGGATGGGTTGAGCTTGCCATCGTACTTCTCCTGCAGCTCTGGTTCGAAGGTACGGGAGGACGGCCACTAGACTTGTCGCATCTCATGATTGAACGTTGGGCACCCCCACCTCATAAGGCAGGCACCTAGGGTAACCAAGCACAGGCTCATAAAGAATGGGTCCCGCGCTCATGTCGGATTGATGATGCGCTTCCCGTCTCTGCTCGATCTTGGTTCGAGCATCCTCAACATGTCGTTCTCAAAGAACTTGGCATTGGTCTTGGCGGCCCTGCGGATCAAACAATGTCATGGACACGTCATCATGGGCGTCGAACCGCTAGCTCTACTGTTGTTGTTGCTGTCATGGAGGGGATTGCACCGTAAGTGCACCGCCTTCAGCCGGCTCGCCAGCAGTGCGCACTAGCGCAATGGGCTACTGATGCGAGGGCCCCGCCTGGTGCGGCTTGTCATTGTTGGCGAAGCTAAGGAGGCTCTGTATGGAAGCTCTCCACTCCTTCATCTCTCTACAGTAGGAGGAAAGTCTAGGAGCATCTAGGCTCATGCTAGGGCCTCTGCCGGCGTGTTTGGCATGGAGCGGTGCGAAGAACGAGCGGAGCTCTTACTCCTCATAGAGTCAGAAGGAACTCCGTCCCGCTGCTACCTCTTGAGCTTGCGTTGGTTTTCCCTTGAAGAGGAAAGGGTGATGCAGCAAAGTAGCATAAGTATTTCCCTCAGTTTTGAGAACCAAGGTATCAATCCAGTAGGAAACGATGCACAAGTCACCAAATACCTGCACAAACAATCATGAAGTTGCAACCAACACAATAAAGGGGTTGTCAATCCCTTCACGGCCACTCACAAAAGTGAGATCTGATAGAGATAGATAAACGGTAAAGTAAATATTTTTGGTATTTTTGGTTTATAGATTGGAAAGTAAAGATTGCAAAATAGTAGATCGTAAACTAGCAAGATGTAAACAAGATTCAATAATATGGAAAAGAAACCTGAGGGCAATAGGTTTCACTAGTGGCTTCTCTCGAGATAGCATATATTACGGTGGGTGAACAAATTACTGTCGAGTAATTGATAGAAAAGCGCATAATTATGACGACATCTAAGGCAATGATCATGAACATAGGCATCACGTCCGTGTCAAGTAGACCGACTCCTGCCTGCATCTACTACTATTACTCCACACATCGACTGCTATCCAGCATGCATCTAGAGTATTAAGTTCATAGAGAATGGAGTAAGGCATTAAGCAAGATGACATGATGTAGAGGAATTAACTCAAGCAATATGATGAAAACCCCATCTTTTTATCCTCGATGGCAACAATACAATACGTGCCTTGTTGCCCCTACTTTCACTGGGAAAGGACACCGCAAGATTGAACCCAAAGATAAGCACTTCTCCTATTGGAAGAAAGATCAATCTAGTAGGCCAAACTATACCAATAATTCGAAGAGATTTGCAACAATATCAAATTATGCATATAAGAATTCAGAGAAGAACCAAATAATATTCATAGATAATCTTGATCATAAATCCACAATTCATCGGATCTCGGCAAACACACCGCAAAAGAATATTACATCGAATAGATCTCCAAGAACATCGAGGAGAACTTTGTATTGAGAATCAAAGAGAGAGAAGAAGCCATCTAGCTAATAACTATGGACCCAAAGGTCTATGGTAAACTACTCACGCTTCATCGTAGAGGTAATGGTGTTGATGTAGAAGCCCTCTGTGATGGAATCCCCCTCCGGCAGATCGCCGAAAAAGGCCCCAAGATGGGATATCATGGATACAGAAGGTTGCGACGGTGGAAAAGTGGTTTCGTGGCTCCCCTTGATGTTTTTAGGGTATAGGAGTATATATAGGCGAAGGAACTAGGTCAGGGGAGCTACGAGGGGCCCATGAGGGTGGGGGCGCGCCTACCCCCCTGGGCGCGCCCTCCTGCCTCGTGGTCGCCTCGTTGCCTCTCCGACTTCATCTCCAAGTATCCTGGTTTGCTTCCGGTCCAAGAAAGATCATCGCGAAGGTTTCATTCCGTTTGGACTCCGTTTGGTATTCCTTTTCTGTAAAACTCTAAAATAGGCAAAAAAACAGAAACTGGCATTGGGCCTTCGGTTAATAGGTTAGTCCCAAAGATAATATAAGAGAGCATACTAAAGCCCATTAAACATCCAAAACAGATAATATAATAGCATGTAACAATAAAAAATTATAGATACATTGAAGATGTATCAAGCATCCCCAAGCTTAATTCCTGCTCGTCCTCGAGTAGGTAAATGATAAAAACAGAATTTTTGATGTGGAATGCCACCTAACATATTTATTCATGTAATTTCTTTATTGTGGCATGAATGTTCGGATCCGAAAGATTCAAGACAAAAGTTTAATATTGACATAAAAACAATAATACTTCAAGCATACTAACAAAGCATTCATGTCTTCTCAAGATAACATGGCCAAAGAAAGCTATCCCTACAAAATCATATAGTCTGGCTATGATCTATCTTCATCACACAAAATATTTAATCATGCACAACCCTGATGACAAGCCAAGCAATTGTTTCATACTTTTGATGTTCTCAAACTTTTTCAATCTTCACGCAATACATGAGAGTGAGCCATGGACATAGCACTATAGGTGGAATAGAAGGGTGGTTGTGGAGAAGATAGTATCACATCAACTAGGTGTATCAACGGGCTATGGAGATGCCCATCAATAGGTATCAATGTGAGTGAGTAGGGATTGCCATGCAACGGATGCACTAGACCTATGCAGTTCAGTGATGTGTTCCGCGGGATCACCAAGGTTGTTCTGGGCAATGGCTCATCCTCCCTGTTCTGGAAAGATGCATGGTTCGACGATCGTGACACCCCTCTTATGGAGCTCTACCACAAAGCCTTCTCTTTCTGCCTGAATGAAGATGAGCCCGTGGTTAATATTCTGACTGCCTCTGATCCCAGCCTGATCTTTCACCTACCTCTACCATGCAAGCTAGACAGGAGATCAGAGATATTCAGTAGGGGTCCATGCATGTTGTGCTTGACAGGGCTTGCAATGATTCTTGGGTTTGTAACCTTGGCGGGTCTTTCTCCTCCAAGAGATACTATGATTACTGTTCAAGGGGCACGGTTGCTGACGAGGCCTTTGGGTGGTTATGGAAGGCCAAGAGTCCAATCAAGTTCAAAATGTTTGGTTGGCTGTTGATGGTCGATCGTCTGAACACTAGAAATATGCTGAAGCGTCGGCATTTTACTGTAGCTGGGAACATTTTCATGTGCATGCTCTTTCGAAGCCCTCCTGAGGAAACCGTCGAGCATCTCTTCTTCAACTGCCCGTTCAGCCGACGTTGTTGGGACAAAGTTGGCATGCTCTGGCCAAGCTCTGGAAATAGACTAACCCTGATACATGCTGGCAAAGAGGGTTGGCGCCGGCCGTTGTTTATGGACATTTTCCTGCTGGCGGCTTGGAGTTTATGGAAGGAGAGAAACAATCTTTACTTCAGGGGAATTCCACACTCTTTTGACTCGTGGCTAGCTAGGTTTAAAGAGCTCTTGGCTTTATTAGTTCACAATTGCAAGGAGGCCCTGCGTCCCTCCCTGGAAACCTACATGCAAAGCTTGTAGTTGCTGCCTAGATAGAATTCTAAAACACATGGTCGGGGGGCCTCACACCCCACTTGTAACAATGTTGTATTTGGTCCCTTGTGAGTAATACAAAGTCAGTGGGAGCCTCTCCCACTGTCGTGCAGTTTCAAAAAAAACTAAGTGGGTGTGCATCCAACTTGCTTGCTCACGAAGACCTAAAGCACTTTGAGGAAGCCCATCATTGGAATATACAAGCCAAGTTCTATAATGAAAAATCCCCGCTAGTATATGAAAGTGACAACATAGGAGACTCTCTATCATGAAGATCATGGTGCTACTTTGAAGCACAAGCATGGAAAAAGGATAGTAGCATTGCCCCTTCTCTCTTTTTCTCTCATTTTTTTATTTGGGCCTTCTCTCTTTTTTATGGCCTTTTTTTTGTCCGGAGTCTCATCCCGACTTGTGGGGGAATCATAGTCTCCATCATCCTTTCCTCACATGGGACAATGCTCTAATAATGAAGATCATCACATTTTTATTTACTTACAACTCAAGAATTACAACTCAATTCTTAGAACAAAATATGACTCTATGTGAATGCCTCCGGCGGTGTACCGGGATGTGCAATGAATCAAGAGTGACATGTATGAAAAGTTATGAACGGTGGCTTTGCCACAAATTCGATGTCAACTGCATGATCATGCAAAGCAATATGACAATGATGAAGCGTGTCATAATAAACAGAACGGTGGAAAGTTGCATGGCAATATATCTCGGAATGGCTATGGAAATGCCATAATAGGTAGGTATGGTGGCTGTTTTGAGGAAGGTATATGGTGGGTGTATGGTATCGGCGAAAGTTGCACGACACAAGAGAGGTTAGCAATGGTGGAAGGGTGAGAGTGCATATAATCCGTGGACTCAACATTAGTCATAAAGAACTCACATACTTATTGCAAAAATCTATTAGTTATCGAAACGAAGTACTACGCACATCCTCCTAGGGGGGTAGATTGGTAGGAAAAGAACATCGCTCATCCCCGACCGCCACTCATAAGGAAGACAATCAATAAATAACTCCAACTTCATCACATAACGGTTCACCATACGTGCATGCTACGGGAATCACAAACTTTAACACAAGTATCTCCCAAATTCACAACTACTCTACTAGCATGACTCTAATATCACCATCTTCATATCTCAAAGCAATCATAAAGAATCAAACTTCTCATAGTATTCAATGCACTTTATATGAAAGTTTTTATTATACTCATCTTGGATGCCCATCATATTAGGACTAATTTTATAACCTATACAAATTACCTGCTGTTCTTAAAGACTCTCAAAATAATATAAGTGAAGCACGAGAGTTCAACAATTTCTATAAAATTAAGCCACCACCGTGCTCTAAAAAGTATAAGTGAAGCACTAGAGCAATATTGTCTAGCTCGAAAGATATAAGTGAAGCACATAGAGTATTCTAATAAATCATGATTCATGTGTGTCTCTCCCAAAAGGGGTGTACAACAAGGATGATTGTGGTAAACTAAAAATCAAAGACTCAAATCATACAAGACGCTCCAAGCAAAACACATATCATGTGGTGAATAAAAATATAGCCTCAAGTAAATTTACCGATAGACAAAGACGAAAGAGGGGATGCCTTCCGGGGCATCCCCAAGCTTAGGCTTTTGGTTGTCCTTGAATTTTACCTTGGTATGCCTTGGGCATCCCCAATCTTAGGCTCTTTATTCCAAAGTCCATCAAATCCTTACCCAAAACTTGAAAACTTCACAACACAAAACTTCAACACAAAATGTCATGAGCCCCGTTAGTATAAGAAAATAAATCACCACTTCAAGGTACTGTAATGAACTCATTCTTTATTTTTATTGGTGTAAAACCTACTGTATTCCAACTTCTCTATGGTTCGTACCCCCCGATACTACTCATAGATTCATCAAAATAAGCAAACAACACGCGAAAACAGAATCTGTCAAAAACAGAACAGTTTATAATGATTTGTAACTTTCGAATACTTCTGTAACTCCAAAATTGGTGGACGTGAGGAATTTTTTTTATTATTCTTCTGCAAAAAGAATCAGCCTAAAAGCACTCTTCTGTAAAACAAGACAGCTATTCTCGTGAGCGTAAAAGTTTCTGTTTTTTACAGCAAGATCGCATTGACTTCACCCAAGTCTTCCCAAAGGTTCTACTTGGCACAAACACTAACTAAAACATAAAACCACATCTAACCAGAGGCTAGATGAATTATTTATTACTAAACAGGAGCAAAAAGCAAAGAACAAAAATAAAATTTGGTTGTCTCCCAACAAGAGCTATCGTTTAATACTCCTAGCTAGGCATAAAAACAAGAATAGATCTAGGTATTGACATCTTTGGTATGCAATCCATAAGTGGCTCTCATAATAGATTCATAGGGCAATTTAATTTTCTTCCTAGGAAAGTGTTGCATGCCTTCCCTTAACATAAATTGGAATCCAATGTTTCCTTTCATATTAACAATTGCACCAATCGTTCTAAGGAAAGGTCTGCCAAGAATAATAGGACATGTAAGATTGCAATCTATATCAAGAACAATGAAATCTACGGGCACATAATTCCTATTTGCAACAATAAGAACATCATTAATCCTTCCCATAGGTTTCTTAATGGTGGAATCCGCAAGACGCAAATTTAAAGAACAATCATCAAATTCACGGAAACCTAGCACATCACACAAAGTTTTTGGAATCGTGTAAACACTAGCACTCAAATCACACAAAGCGTAACATTCATAATCTTTAATCTTAATCTTAATAGTAGATTCCCACTCATCATAAAGTTTTCTAGGGATAGAAACTTCTAGTTCAAGCTTTTCTTCAAAAGATTGCATCATAGCATCAATGATATGTTTAGTAAAAGCTTTGTTTTGATTATAAGCATGAGGAGAATTTAACACGGATTGCAACAAGGAAATACAATATATCAAAGAGCAATTATCATGATTAAATTCCTTGAAATCCAAAATAGTGGGTTCATTGCTACTTAAAGTTTTGACCTCTTCAATCCCACTTTTATCAATTTTTGCATCTAGATCCAAAAACTCCGAATCATTGTGACGCCTTTTAACTAAAGTTAACTCATCTCCAGTCCCGTCTTTATCAAGATTCATATTGGAAAACAAATATTTAATAGGAGTCACATCAATCACTTTTAGATCTTCATCATTATTATCATAAAAACTAGAAGAACACGCTTTTACAAACCAATCTTTTTTTGCACGCATCTTAGCGGTTCTTTCTTTGCACTCATCAATGGAAATTCTCATGGCTTTGAGAGACTCATTGATACCATGCTTAGGTGGAATAGATCTAAGTTTCAAAGAATCAACATCAAGAGAAATTCTATCCACGTTCCTAGCCAACTCATCAATCTTAAGCAATTTTTCTTCAATCAAAGCATTGAAATTCTTTTGCAAACTCATAAATTCTTTAACACTATTCTCAAAATCAGAGGGCATCTTATTAAAATTTCCATCAGAATTGTTGTACGAATTACCATAATTATTAGAGGAATTACTAGGAAATGGTCTAGGTTTAAAATTTCCTCTATACGCGTTGTTACCAAAATTGTTCCTACCAACAAAATTCACATCCATAGATTCATTATTATTCTCAATCAAAGTGGACAAAGGCATATCATTAGGATCAGAAGAAACACTTTTATTAGCAAATAATTTCATAAGTTCATCGATCTTTCCACTCAAAACATTAATCTCTTCAATCACATGGACTTTTTTACTAGTGGATCTTTCAGTGTGCCATTGAGAATAATTAACCATAATATTATCTAGGAGTTTAGTAGCTTATACTAAAGTGATTTCCATAAAAGTGCCTCCCGCGGCCGAATCTAAAAGATTTCTAGAAGCGAAATTCAATCCGGCATAATTTTTTGTATAATCATCCACAAATTCAAACCATGTGTAGGGCATTACGTATCATTAATTTCATCCTCTCCCAAGCTTGTGCAACATGCTCATGATCAAGTTGCTTAAAATTCATAATATCGTTCCTACGGGAGATGATCTTAGCGGGAGGAAACGACTTAGAGATAAAAGCATCTTTGCACTTATTCCATGAATCAATACTATTTTTAGGCAAAGATTAGAACCAAGTTTTAGCACGATCTCTAAGCGAAAACCAAAATAGCTTCAATTTAATGATATCATTATCCATATCTTTCTTCTTTTGCATATCGCACAAATCAACGAAGTTGTTTAGATGGAATGCGGCATCTTCACTAGGAAGGCCAGAAAATTGATCTTCAATAATAAGATTCAACAAAGCGGCATTAACTTCACAAGATTCAGCATTGGTAGTAGGAGCAATCGGAGTGCTAATAAAATCATTGTTGTTGGTATTGGAAAAGTCACACAATTCTGTATTATCTTGAGCCATCATGACAAGCAATCAATCCAACACACAAGCACATAAGAAGCAAGCGAAAAGAGACGAACAGAAGAGGGGCGAAGAAAAGGCAAAGGTTTTCGAAAATCGTTTTAGAAGTGGGGGAGAGGAAAACGAGAGGCGAATGGAGAATAATGTAATGCAAGGGAGAAGAGTTTATGATGGGTACATGGTATGGCTTGACTTGGCGTAGATCTCCCCGTCAACGGCGCTAGAAATCCTTCTTGCTACATCTTGAGCTTGTGTTGGTTTTCCCTTGAAGAGGAAAGGGTGATGCAGCAAAGTAGCGTAAGTATTTCCCTCAGTTTTGAGAACCAAGGTATCAATCCAGTAGGAGACGACGCACAAGTCACCAAATACCTGCACAAACAATCAAGAACTTGCAACCAACGCGATAAAGGGGTTGTCAATCCCTTTACGGTCACTCGTAAAAGTGAGATCTGATAGAGATAGATAAACGGTGAAGTAAATATTTTTGGTATTTTTGGTTTATAGATTGGAAAGTAAAGATTGCAAAACAGTAGATCGGAAACTAGCAAGATGTAAACGAGACTCAATAATATGGAAAAAAGACCCGCAGGCCATAGGTTTCACCAGTGGCTTCTCTCAAGATAGCATATATTACGGTGGGTGAACAAGTTACTGTCGATCAATTGATAGAAAAGCGCATAATTATGACGACATCTAAGGCAATGATCATGAACATAGGCATCACGTCCGTGTCAAGTAGACCGACTCCTGCCTGCATCTACTACTATTACTCCACACATCGATCGCTATTCAGCATGCATCTAGAGTATTAAGTTCATAAAGAACGGAGTAACGCATTAAGCAAGATGACATGATGTACAGGAATTAACTCAAGCAATATGATGAAAACCCCATCTTTTTATCCTCAATGGCAACAATACAATACGTGCCTTGTTGCCCTTACTGTCATTGGGTAAGGACACCGCAAGATTGAACCCAAAGCTAAGCGCTTCTCCTATTGCAAGAAAGATCAATCTAGTAGGCCAAACTAAACCAATAATTCGAAGAGACTTGCAAAGATATCAAATCATGCATATAAGAATCCATAGAAGAACCAAATAATATTCATAGATAATCGTGTTCATAAATCCACAATTCATCGGATCTCAGCAAACACACTGCAAAAGAATATTACATCGAATAGATCTCCAAGAACATCGAGGAGAACTTTTATTGAGAATCAAAGAGAGAGAAGAAGCCATCTAGCTAATAACTATGGACCCGAAGGTCTGTGGTAAACTACTCACGCTTCATCAAAGAGGTAATGGTGTTGATGTAGAAGCCCTCTGTGCTTGAATCCCCCTCCGGCAGATGGCCAGAAAAGGCCCCAAGATGGGATCTCACGGGTACAGAAGGTTGCGGCGGTGGAAAAGTGGTTTCGTGGCTCCCCTTGATGTCTTTAGGGTATAGGAGTATATATATGCAAAGGAACTAGGTCAGGGGAGCTACAAGGGGCCCACGAGGGTGGGGGCATGCCTACCCTCCTAGGCGCGCCCTCCTGCCTCGTGACCGCCTCACTGCCTCTCCGACTTCATCTCCAAGTCTTCTAGTTTGCTTTCGATCCAAGGAAGATCATCATGAAGGTTTCATTCCGTTTGGACTCCGTTTGGTATTCCTTTTCTGCAAAACTCTAAAATAGAGAAAAAAACAGAAACTGGCACTGGGCCTTCGATTAATAGGTTAGTCCCAAAAAGAATATAAAAGATCATATTAAAGCCCATTAAACATCCAAAACAGATAATATAATAGCATGGAACAATCAAAAATTATAGATACGTTGGAGACGTATCACCCGCCCCTGCAGCCATGGCCTATTTGCCGACAGTCTTGTGTGGGTGTTGGCCCCACACATCTTGAGAATGATGTGTACGGGCTTTGCCATGGCGGTGTCTGGAGCCACCGACGGCGTGGTGCTGCTCGTCGCACATGACATGAGATGGTCGTGGCGTGTGCACCGGTCTGGGAGTCTTGGATGTCACTGAAACGTCTTTGGAGGCCGTTGCACCGCCCGTAGGCTTCGTTGCTCCGTCTTAGACGTGGCAACAGCTGGATTCCTGCTCATCCCGCTTCGGACGATGCCGCTCACCTGGCTTGGGTCGCTAGAGCATCGTGACCGTTGTTCTGCGCCCCCGCCTCCTCCGTCGCCTCCTCCACCGCCACCCGTATGCGTAGGCGTTGGCGTCGGTAGCTTGGACGTAGACGGAGCACCCACCGTCGCACCCTTCTTCTTGGGTGCCATGACAATGCAGATGATGAAACTGACGCGTAGATTGTTGAATCAGGTTCGTGCAAGCTATCCCCCTGCCTGGCACACCAAAGATGTCATGTGTACAACGAACTATGGGACCAGCAAAGGCCCCTTTGTGGTTTGACTTGGGAGATCAACAAGCACAAAGAGCATAATCAACAATCTACACGAGAGATTTACCCAGGTTTTGGCCACTGTATCGGATGTGTAGGCTTCTAGGACTGCCGAGCCAAGTGCTCCCACTGCACCATTGCTCAAAACCAAGACTGGTCAAATGAACTATCTCCTTCAAGCTACTCAGGGGATCGAGCAGAGTTTGGCTGACCTCACACAGAACCACGAGAGTCTTGAGAGGATTATTGAGGCGAAGTTCTATGATCTGGACATCAAGGTTACAGAGATGCAGACCACCACTGAGAGAGACTGAAAAAGAGCTGGATGAAGCCAAGGCACAATCCAGTGATGATGATGAGCACCATGGCACATGTCTTCCCATTACCACTCAGTTCCATACTATGCCCAGATCAACAACAATACTAGTCACTTCCAGAGCCACGGTCTCAGCTCCGGCTGGTGCATCTACGGTTGCTCCTTCAGTGCCTCCTATTGTGTCCACACCTCCAGCTCATCAGACTTCAGCAGAGATCTTTGCAGAAACTCTTCTCTCCACTCTGCCGTCTGTGCACACCGACGCTGCAAGTCAGAGGACTTCACCACGAGGAGCTACCGGAGATCGAGCCTAGAGCGACGATTAGCTCTATACTTCTTCGAACTTTTTGGTACTTGTTACCAAAGGGGGAGAATTGGTATAGATCATTAGCTTCGAGAGAGAGTGTTTTTACCTTTTCTCATTTGGTTTCTTGAGTTTCATGCTACTTTGAGATACTTTTGTTTGATGCATGTATGAGATTAGGTTACTTTGTGCTTGATCATACCATACTTTGATGTGATGCTTACTTAAATATCTATTCACACTGGTACGTGTCGGTGCTATACAAACGGTTTTAAACCCCTTTCCGCGACGGCATTCGGAACCGTTGCCTAGTGAGTGTGGGCGATTAGGGGGTCCTTCGCACATGACCCAGAAACCGTCGGGGATATGCCCTCCTGGAACACACGCTCGGCAAAATGAGGTCGTGTGCGACCGGCGAGCGAGCAAATACGGTTATAAGTACAGTAGCGCTAAAAAGATACAATTATACAGGCGAAATCATTTCCAGTTGTAAGTTCATCCCACACAGTCAGTCCCCGCGAAATGTTTCCGTTCGTACATACATCCCACACAGTCGCTGCAAGGAAAACGTTTCCATTCATAGGTACATCACACACAATTTTCCCCATTAAATCATTTGTGATGGCCTTCCCATCGCACACAATATTCATAATTTTATCATTTGCATTATTGAATGCATCACACACGGTGCGTAGAAGAAACTGTGTGCGTTGCCTTAGGTTATCGCCCACGGTATTTTCTCAATAACCATTTGCAATAGCAAAAACCAATTAGCAGGCTAATTGCCTATTATTAAGAATCCATTTATTAATCTAATTGACATTCATATTAAACACATAATATATTTCATTCCCATATTAAGGAAGCAGGATTTCATAATTGAAATACATCAGAGTACAACATGATATAGCTTCAGCACTCAGCTACCCCATTACATAACTGCATCAGCACCAAATTTCACGTGCAACATCTAGAACCTTTCGGAATTAGCATCATAACGGTACATAGACAGATGCATCTCATCGAGAAAATTGCTAAAGCGGAAGGCGAATATTGAGCATTCATTGATGTTGAAGGTCTTTGCAACTTTAGGCCAGTGCCTGTGGATGATTGACCGTCCATCCTTCGTCCTCTTCAGGAACACTTCAATATTGAACCATGGGTGTTGTATGAAAACCTTCCTCGCTCCTGTCCATACAGGTGGTTTGAGAGGTAATCATTAGTGAACTATTTTTGAAAGGCCTGAAAACAAGGATGTGCATAAATATCTTCTCTATATTGGAAATGGGGCAAAGGAATAAAAAAGACAAGGTATAATAGTATACAATAACAGAATGTAGCCACAACAATTGAACATCGCATTGCAGAATTGAACCAAGCAGTTAACTAAACACCACAACAAATGAACCAACTGTTAACTGAGCACCACATTGCACAAATATAACATACTCCTAATAGAAGATCAGACAGTTAACCAAACCAAGCATGCTTAACAACTTGGAAATATAGCAATTATATTTGTTTCTCATGTATTTAGTACAGCCAAACTCGATTTATTTCTCACATGGTATACAATAACAGAATGCAGCCACAACAATTGAACATCACATTGCAGGATTGAACCAAGCAGTTAACTAAACACCACAACAAATGAACCAACCATTAACTGAGCACCACATTGCACAAATATAACATACTCCTAATAGAAGATCAAACAGTTAACCAAACCAACCATGCTTAACAACTTGGAAATATAGCAATTGTATTTGTTTCTCATGTATTTAGTACAGCCAAATTCGATTTATTTCTCACATGGTATACAATAACAGAATGCACACACAACAACTGAACATCGCATTGCATAATTGAACCAAACAGTTAACTGCTACATCTTGAGCTTGCGTTGGTTTTCCTTGAAGAGGAAAGGGTGATGCAGCAATAGTAGCATAAGTATTTCCCCTCGGTTTTTGAGAACCAAGGTATCAATCCAGTAGGGGGCTCCTCAAAAGTCCCACGCACCTACACAAACAAACAAAGAACTCGTAACCAACGCAATAAAGGGGTTGTCAATCCCTTCACGACCACTTGCGAAAGTGAGATCTGATAGAGATAGTATGATAATATAAATATATTTTTGGTATTTTATAATATAGATAGAAAAAGTAAAGATGCAAATAAAAGTAGATTGAAAGCTTATATGATAAAAGATAGACCCGGGGGCCATAGGTTTCACTAGTGGATTCTCTCAAGATAGCATAAGTATTACGGCGGGTGAACAAATTACTATGGAGCAATTGATAGAAAAGTGAATAATTATGAGATTATCTAGGCATGATCATGTATATAGGCATCACGTCCGTGACAAGTAGACCGACTCCTGCCTGCATCTACTACTATTACTCCACACATCGACCGCTATCCAGCATGCATCTAGAGTATTAAGTTCATAAGAATAGAGTAACGCATTAAGAAAGATGACATGATGTAGAGGGATAAACTCATGCAATATGATATAAACCCCATCTTTTATCCTCGATGGCAACAATACAATACGTGCCTTGCAACCCTTATTGTCACTGGGTAAGGACACCGCAAGATTGAACCCAAAGCTAAGCACTTCTCCCATTGCAAGAAATATCAATCTAGTAGGCCAAACCAAACTGATAATTCGAAGAGACTTGCAAAGATAACTCGATCATACATAAAAGAATTCAGAGGAGATTCAAATATTTCTCATAGATAAACTTGATCATAAACCCACAATTCATCGGATCTCGACAAACACACCACAAAAAGAGTTACATCGAATAGATCTCCACAAGAGAGGGGGAGAACATGGTATTGAGATCCAAAAAGAGAGAAGAAGCCATCTAGCTAATAACTATGGACCCGAAGGTCTATGGTAAACTACTCACAACTTATCGGAGGGGCTATGGTGTTGATGTAGAAGCCCTCCATGGTCGATTCCCCCTCTGGCGGAGTGCCGGCGAAGGCTCCAAGATGGGATCTCACGGATACAGAAGGTTACGGCGGTGGAAATTGTTTTTTGTTGGCTCCCTGGATGTTTTCGGGGTACGTGGGTATATATAGGAGGAAGAAGTAGGTCGGTGGCCGCCCGAGGGGCCCACGAGATAGGGGGGCGCGCCCTGTAGGGGTGGGCGTGCCCTCCACCCTCGTGGCCGCCTCGGCTACTTCTTGGCTTGCACTCCAAGTCCTCTGGATCACGTTCGTTCCAAAAATCACGCTCCCAAAGGTTTCATTCCATTTGGACTCCGTTTGATATTCCTTTTCTTCGAAATACTGAAATAGGCAAAAAAAAAACAGCAATACGGGTTGGGCCTCCGGTTAGTAGGTTAGTCCGAAAAATGATATAAATGTGTAAAATAAAGCCCATAAACATCCAAAAGAGGTAATATAATAGCATGGAACAATAAAAAATTATAGATACATTGGAGACGTATCAAGCATCCCCAAGCTTAATTCCTGCTCGTCCTCGAGTAGGTAAATGATAAAAACAGAATTTTTGATGTGGAATGCTACCTAGCATAATTCTCAATGTAATTTTCTTTATTGTGGCATGAATGTTCAGATCCACATGATTCAAAATAAAAGTTCATATTGACATAAGAAATAGTAATACTTCAAGCATACTAATCAAAGCAATCATGTCTTCTCAAAATAACATGGCTAAAGAAAGTTATCCCTACAAAATCATATAGTCTGGTTGTTGCTCTATCTTCATCACACAAAGTATTTAATCATGCACAACCCCGATGACAAGCCAAGCAATTGTTTCATACTTTAGTAATCTCAAACTTTTTCAACTTTCACGCAATACATGAGCGTGAGCCATGGACATAGCACTATATGTGGAATAGAATGGTGGTTATGGAGAAGACAAAAAGGATAAGATAGTCTCATGTCAACTAGGCGTATCAACGGGCTATGGAGATGCCCATTAATAGATATCAATGTGAGTGAGCAGGGATTTCCATGACTGGAGCTATAAATGTATGAAAGCTCAACAAAAGAAACTAAGTGGGTGTGCATCCAACTCGCTTGCTCACGAAGACCTAGGGCATTTTGAGGAAGCCCATCATTGGAATATACAAGCCAAGTTCTATAATGAAAAATTCCCACTAGTATATGAAAGTGACAACATAGGAGACTCTCTATCATGAAGATCATGGTGCTACTTTGAAGCACAAGTGTGGTAAAAGGATAGTAGCATTGTCCCTTCTCTCTTTTCTCTCATTTTTTTCTTTTTTTCTTTTTTTTCTCTTTTTCTTTTTTTCTTTTTTTTTCTTCTTCTTTTTTTCTTTTGGCCTTTCTCCTTTTTTTTGTAAAGTCCAAAGTCTCATCCCGACTTGTGGGGGAATCATAGTCTCCATCATCCTTTCCTCACTGGGACAATGCTCTAATAATGGAGATCATCACACTTTTATTTACTTACAACTCAAGAATTACAACTCAAAACTTAGAACAAGATATGACTCTATATGAATGCCTCCGGTGGTGTACCGGGATATGCAATGAATCAAGAGTGACATGTATGAGAATTATGAAGGTGGCCTTGCCACAAATACAATGTCAACTACATGATCATGCAAAGAGCAATATGACAATGATGATGCGTGCAAATATAAATGGAACGGTGGAAAGTTGCAAGGCAATATATCTCGGAATGGCTATGGAAATGCCATAATAGGTAGGTATGGTGGCTGTTTTGAGGAAGGTATATGGTGGATGTATGGTTGTAGCGACCCGATCCGAATGGATCAAGTCTCTGTGCTTAAGTGTCATCCCTGGATCGGTATGCTGACACACACAGTACTCAAGGATTTATAACAGAGGTAAATCACATGTATAAAATCACGTAAATACTATTACATCAATCCAAATAGCGGAAGTAACAAGGTTGTGGATTCCCATCAACACCAACGGTAAAGTTGAGTGTAGAAATCATAACCCTAACGTATCACTTACTCGTCGTAAGATCCTGCAACATGAGACGTTGCAGCCACAAAGGGTCAGTACATTGAATGTACTGGCAAATTCACACCATAGAGCAATGATGAATAACAACTATCACTACATGCATATTTGGCTCATGGAAAGCTCTATGGTTACAGTGTTTTTGCGAAAAGCCAATTTTTCCCTACTGGAAAGGAATAAATTTATTTAACTATCATGGTGGTTGTTAAACATTGAGAATGGTTGACAGCATTCTCAATCCCAATTAAGTAACATCATCGTTAAAACCCAACAAGATTAATTAAAGTAACATGATGAGATTCACAGGAAAAATCCAAGTACTAGATACTCAAGATGTCCATAACCGGGGACACGGCTAACCATGATTAGTTTGTACACTCTGTAGAGGTTTGCGCGCGGATGACCGAGACATAGTCTTTCAGAAGCGCTAGCACCTTACGATGGGTAGACCGTACCAACCTACATCCCCTACATCTGCTAGTCTACCACTATAAGAGTTCGCACGACTTAGTCAACCATGCTAGAGCCCATAATAGCATGTGGCTGCACACAGAAGTTTCTAGCATGAATAATCTTATGATCCCTTTGAGCCTGGGTGGCGGTCCAAAACAAATAGGCAATCCTGGAATACCCAAGTGCATCAATCCACCCAGATGTGTATTAAAGTTGCCACCTTAAATAAACCATCTATTAACAATCTCACATCTGTCATGGAAATTCACTCACCCAATCTACGTCTACTAGCATAGCATGGCATAATAAGCAAATGTAGAAGTAACTCCCAAAGGTTTGATAATAAAACAAGTGATAGGTACTACCTCATCTACTTCCCAAAACCCACATATTAATCAGATCCTAATCATGCAAGTGTTTGAGGTTTGAACTAATGCAATAAAAACTGGGTAGTAAAGAAGTATGATCAAAGTGTGAACTTGCCTTGTACTGTTGATGAAGATGATTTGCACTCATAACTCCTGATAGTTCTACTCGTCACACTCTGATCAATCTATTGTAAGCAAGCAATTGTAACCACACATAAGCAATCACTCAAAAGATTGGAAAGAACAAAGAAAACAATTCGGAAAACATCAAAACCAATCAAATAACTCTTGCAACATAAAACAATTTCTAACAGTACCAAAGTTATATGAATTTGGCCTTATCAGAAAGTTTAGGTCAAGAGCTTCGATTTGCAAAAAGAATCACTCAAATCGGAGTTATAAAACTCAAGTTACAATCAAACGAAGTTTAAATACAAATTTGTTTGAAATCAAATTTTAAAGCTTTCAAAAACATGTTTAAGTTGCTTTACTGGATAGAGGAGAACATAACGAAGAAGTGGGCATTGGTTTCGTTGGATTCCGACTAATGAGTAAAAAGTTGTGAGCGTTTGAAAACCAGGGGCTAAACTGTAAATAATTATATTCATGGATAGGTCCCTGTCGTAAATAAACTGAAAAAGAAAATACTAAATAATGAACGTTCACTGCTGAACCCTAAACTATGAACGTGTTCGCTCCAGAGGCTTAGACCACGAATGTTTGCTAAATAGAGGATACCGGTTCGAAGAAAAAAAAACTATCCTAGATCTAATCCAGGCCGTAGAAGGGGAAACGGACGGCCGGGGTAGCTCCGGGGCGTACCGCGGCGGTGGAGGTCGACGTCACCGGAGAAGACGGCGGCGGTGGCGGCGGCTTTGAGGGGGCGGCGACTCCGGTGGTCCTCCGGCGTGGCCGTGGGGTCGGGAAGAAGCGGCGTGACGCGACGGTGACGATGGTGGTGGCGGCAGCGGTCGGGGGCGACGGAGTGGAGCGGGCGGCGGTGGCTGGATCTCGTCGGAGCGACGGCTTCCGCGAGCGCGGCGAGAGGTGCGGCGTGGCGCGAAAAAGAGAGAGAGGGGGTCGGGGCGGAGGGATTTATAGGAGGGGGGCGACGGTGGCGTGGAGGAGGGGCCAAGGCGGCGGGGTGGCCGGGTCGGTCCCGGCGGCACGGCGGCGTGCGGGCGGCGGACTCCCGCTGGAGCTCGGGGACGGGCGCTCGCGTGGCTGGGCTGGCTGGGCCTGGCCTGGCTCGGCTGGGCCGACCTAGTCGGGAGAAGTTCCCCTTTTAAAAAAAAGATTTTCCAGACAACAAAAATAATAACAACAAACTAAAATAAAAATATTATATAGGCATATAATATATCAAAATTTGCAGAAAAATATTTCCTACAAAATGAACATTTTTATAGCATCAAATAAAGTTCACACTAATTTAAATAATTCAAACAGTGCTACTGCTCTAATAAAATACAACAAAAATCATTTTAAAAGTACCAAAATTAATTCAAATTTATTTCTCTCCAATTTTCTGATGTAGGGAATCATGTTACCCTATTTTCCATATATTTTATTTTTGGACAAAAATAATTTGAATAAAACTCAAATAACTCCAAATTGAAAATAATTTCCAAAAAGGATTTTAAATTTCATCCTTTTAAACTCCCAACTCATATTTCATATGTTTTGAAGAATTCATTTTATCTTCTCTCATGAAAATCATTGGGTTGCATAAAGTTTCTGAATTGGAAATATTTCCAAATGAAATTCAAATATTTTCAGAACCCTTTTCATTTTTAAATGGAAGAAGTCATGTCATCTTCTCTCTAGGGTTTTGTATCTGAAAAGAATTTGAATTCATGGAGATCATAAATGAAAAATAAAAGTTCGGGAAAGTCCTTTTATTCCCTCTCATTTAACTTTCAAAAGTTTCGAATTTCACTCAATTTTCACACAATCAATCAAACAATCAATCAAATCTATCTATTTAATATAACATTCCAAAATTTAGAATTCTGGGATTTTACAATGGTACCGGCGAAAGTTGCGCAGCACAGGAGAGGCTAGCAATGGTGGTAGGGTGAGAGTGCGTATAATCCATGGGCTCAACATTAGTCAAAAGAACGCATATACTTATTGCAAAAATCTAGAAGTCATCAAAAACAAAGTATTACGCGCATGCTCCTAGGGGGATAGATTGGTAGGAAAAGACCATCGCTCGTCCCCGACCGCCACTCATAAGGAAGACAATCAATAAATAAAATTGTGCTCCAACTTCATCACAATACGTGCATGCTACGGGAATCACAAACTTCAACACAAGCATTCCTTAAATTCATAATCACCCAACTAGCATGACTTTAATATCACCACCTCCATATCTCAAAACAATTATCAAGTATCAAATTGATCATAGCATCCAATTCACTTCCTATGATAGTTTTTATTATACCCAACTTGGATGCCTACCATTCTAGGACCAATTTTATAACCATAGCAAATACCATGTTGTTCTAAGAGACTCTCAAAATAATATAAGTGAAGCATGAGAGACTAGCAATTTCTACAAAATTAAGCCACCGCCGTGCTCTAAAAGATATAAGTGAAGCACTAGAGCAAAAACTATGTAGCTCAAAAGATATAAGTGAAGCACATAGAGTATTCTAAGAAATTTCAATCAAGTGGGCTTCTCCCAAAAGGTGTGTACAGCAAGGATGATTGTGGAAAACTAAAAATCAAATACTAATATCATACACGATGCTCCAAGCAAACCACATATCATGTGCTGAATAAAAATATAGCTCCAAGTAAAGTTGCCGATAAACAAAGACGAAAGAGGGGATGCCTTCCAGGGGCATCCCCAAGCTTAGGCTTTTGGCTACTCTTGAATATCTTGGGGTGCCATGGGCATCCCCAAGCTTAGGCTTTTGCCACTCCTTATTCCATAGTCCATCAAATTTTTACCCAAAACTTGAAAACTTCATAACACAAAACTCAACAGGAAATCTCATAAGCTCCGTTAGTGAAAGAAAGCAAAACCACCACATAAGGTACTGTAATGAACTCACTCTTTATTTATATTAGTGTTAAACCTACTGTATTTAAAGTTCTCTATGGTTCATACCACTTAATACTAGCCATAGATGCATCAAAATAAGCAAACAACACACGGAAAATAGAATCTGTCAAAAACAGAACAGTCTGTAGTAATCTATAACTAACGCAAACTTCTGGAACTCTAAAATTCCTAGCAAAATAGGAAGTCCTGAAAAATTTGTCTATTGATCTTCAGCAAAAAGAATCAACGCAAAATCACATTCGTGTGATTTAACAAAACTAATTTCGTGAGTGCAAAGTTTCTGTTTTTCAGCAGAATCAAATTAACTATCACCGTAGTTTATCCTATAGGTTCTACTTGGCACAAACACTAATTAAAACATAAAAACACATCTAAACAGAAGGTAGAAGCAAAATTTATGACTAAACAGAAACAAAAACAAAAAACACAAATAAAATTGGGTTGCCTCCCAACTAGCGCTATCGTTTAACGCCCCTAGCTAGCATAAAAGCGAAGATAGATCTAAGTAGGGCAATAATAATAAGATAGATCTTGAAAACTCATCTCATATTCTCTACGTTCGGCAGCAAGTTTTCTTTGAGGCAAGCAAAAGTAATCAAAAGGGCTAAATCTAGTGGGACAAAAGTCCCCAAGATCAATCACAGGAGGAACAGGTTCCTCCTTTGGCCCTTCATAATGCACAACTAATTCATCATTATAAGCATTTTTTGGCAAAATTTCGTGAGCCTATACTCAAGAGAGTATCCTAGCTCATTATTTCGAAGAGCAAAATCATTATTAAGTTCAGAAATTCTATCAACTAGGACATTGGTAGGAACTTTTTTTCTAAGGTTTTCATTGAAAGCAACATAGTCCAAAGATTGAAAACGCCTAATTTCCTCTTGATCAAAGAGGATCGCCTCTATGGGAGGACGACCGGCGTCCACCATATAGTGCGCAAATATTGCTTTGGCCTCTCTTCTTATAAATCTAAACTCATGAGTCAAAAAGATAGTAACAGCACGCTTAACAGAAGAATGCTCAGTATTAGAAAATTCTAGGAAAATTCTTTGTATGCAAGGATGCATATGCATAAATTGTCTTTCAAGTTCAACTACAAGCATAGCGACATCATCCGCAATACTACTAGTTCTATGAAGAATAGAACCACCCATAGAAGGTAAAGCACCGGCACAAGTAAAGAAATCTTGAATAACACATTTTCCAATAATGTTACCACTACCGATTCGAAACTTTTTAGTATGCAAGATAGGGGGTTCTTCAGCAGGAGCATCTGAATTTTCCATGTTATCATTATTATCCATATCAATGATAATATCCCCAATTTCAGACATAACGGCAAACAAAAGCGAGGAAGAAGAAATCAAGCGAAAGAGAGAGAGGTTGGGAAAGAGAGGGCAAATAAAACGGCAAGGGTGAAGTGGGGGAGAGGAAAATGAGAGGCAAAAGGCAAATAATGTAAATGCGAGGGAGATGAGTTTGTGATGGGTACTTGGTATGTCTTGACTTGAGCGAAGACCTCCCCGTCACGGCGCCAGAAATCCTTCTTGCTACGTCTTGAGCTTGCGTTGGTTTTCCTTGAAGAGGAAAGAGTGATGCAGCAATAGTAGCGTAAGTATTTCCCTTAGTTTTTGAGAACCAAGGTATCAATCCAGTAGTAGGCTCCTAAAAAGTCCCACACACCTACACAAACAAACAAAGAACTCGCAACCAACGCAATAAAGGGGTTGTCAATCCCTTCACGGCCACTTGCGAAAGTGAGATCTGATAGAGATAGTATGATAAGATAAATATATTTTTGGTATTTTATAATATAGATAGGAAAAGTAAAGATGCAAATAAAAGTAGATTGAAAGCTTATACGATAAAAGATAGACCCGGGGGCCATACGTTTCACTAGTGGCTTCTCTCAAGATAGCATAAGTATTACGGTGCGTGAACAAATTACTTTCGAGCAAATGATAGAAAAGCGAATAATTATGAGATTATCTAGGCATGATCATGTATATAGGCATCACGTCCGTGACAAGTAGACCGACTCCTGCCTGCATCTACTACTATTACTCCACACATCGACCGTTATCCAGCATGCATCTAGAGTATTAAGTTCATAAGAATAGAGTAACGCATTAAGAAAGATGACATGATGTAGAGGGATAAACTCATGCAATGTGATATAAACCCCATCTTTTTATCCTCGATGGCAACAATACAATACGTGCCTTGCAACCCTTATTGTCACTAGGTAAGGACACCGCAAGATTGAACCCAAAGCTAAGCACTTCTCCCATTGCAAGAAAGATCAATCTAGTACGCCAAACCAAACTGATAATTCGAAGAGACTTGCAAAGATAACTCAATCATACATAAAAGAATTCGGAGGAGATTCAAATATTTCTCATAGACAAACTTGATCATAAACCCACAATTCACCAGATCTCGACAAACACACCGCAAAAGGAGTTACATCGGATAGATCTCCACAAGAGAGGGGAGAACATGGTATTGAGATCCAAAAAGAGAGAAGAAGCCATCTAGCTAATAACTATGGACCTGAAGGTCTGTGGTAAACTACTCACAACTCATCGGAGGGGCTATAGTGTTGATGTAGAAGCCCTCCGTGGTCGATTCCCCCTCCGGTGGAGCGCCAGCGAAGGCTCCAAGATGGGATCTCGCGGGTACAGAAGGTTACGGCGGTGGAAATTGTTTTTCGTTGGCTCCCTGGATGTTTTCGGGGTACGTGGGTATATATAGGAGGAAGAAGTAGGTCGGTGACCGCCCGAGGGGCCCACGAGATAGGGGCGCGCCCTGTAGGGGTGGGCGCGCCCTCCACCCTCGTGGTCGCCTCGGCTGCTTCTTGGCTTGCACTCCAAGTCCTCTGGATCATGTTCGTTCCAAAACTCACACTCCCGAAGGTTTCATTCCGTTTGGACTCTGTTTGATATTCCTTTTCTTCGAAATACTGAAATAGGTAAAAAAATAGCAATACAGGCTGGGCCTCCGGTTAGCAGGTTAGTCCGAAAAAAGATATAAATGTGTAAAATAAAGCCCATAAACATCCAAAAGGGGTAATATAATAGCATGTAACAATAAAAAATTATAGATACGTTGGAGACGTATCATTAACTAAACACCAAAACAAATGAACCAAACATTAACTAAGCACCACATTGCACAATATAACATACTCCTAATAGAAGATCAGACAGTTAACCAAACCAAGCATGCTTGACAACTTGGAAATTGCACCCTAAAGAATTGAACATCACATTTGCAGAATTGAACCAAATAGTTAACTGAACACCACATTGCACGACATATAGAACATATACACTAGAGCAGAAGATTGCATGGTAAAAGTAGATAGCATGATTCACTAAAATTTGTTAAGGAAAGGCAGTATCTAGCAAACTGAACATGGGTCCTTATAGTGAGCTAATAAGACAAGCTACTCATTGTCAGAGATATCGATGACGATTGTCTCCTTGGACATGGAAGAGGGCGAGGCCTCCGCATCGTGGGTGCCCTCGTCATAGTGGTGAGTTGACTGAGCCGCTCCGGGCACCAACCTGCCAGCTCTCGAGATGAGGTAAGCACGTGCACGCTGAGAAAACACCTCGTAGTCTTCGTCGAAGGCACTGATGGTGGCCTCGAGAAAACGACACGAACTGTCGTTTAAAGCAGCCAACCGCACCGCGGCATTGGCACGCGAGGCGTCGACGGTGGCCTCGATGGCGAGGTGCTCCTCCAAGATCTAGGGGTCGACACGAATGGCAGCCATCGCAACCTCATCCGCGTGTGCGACCGTGATTTGCTTTTCCGATGCCAAATGCTCCTTGAGATCCTGGCTATACTGTGTGCACCATGGCTTAGGACGGTGCTTATTTGATGGAGGGGTCGGTTATTTGGGTGGAAGGTGTCGCGCTTGCGCCAGCCGTCGGGGCATGTGGGATGTGGAAGGAGGAGGAGGACGGGGTTCGGGTGTGGATTACCTGCCTAGATAGGCGAGGCCGAGCAACATGAAGGAGGGTCGCCGGCAAGGAGGCGGCGCTACAAGCAAGGAGTGAAGGTTTCAACTTTGAAAGGAAGGCGAAAATAGGGGAAATGTGGCTTTTGGTAAGGGGGGAGGTAGATATTTCCACGGAAGCCGAAAATTTGGAACCGCTTCAGCAAAAAAACTGGCGCGCAAAGTTTCATCAGACACGGTCCCTTATTCAGAGCGGGTTGTGCACTGTAGCCGACGAACCTTCTCGAGTAAGCCATAGGTGTACTATACACCGACGGTGCTCCAGGATATTTTGTACTGCATCTCACACGGTTGGTGATAATAAACTGTGTGGGATCTATTTGATTTTTCATCTTGATTTGAACTACATAATGGGGTCACAGCTGCAAAGGATGGTGTTTGAATTGCTAGAACTTCTATCTGTAGTGAACATGCAACTATAGGTGTGTCGTCAAAACATTTGGAATTATTTAGGGTTCGTTTGGACATTTTTATACGGTAACTTGGTTTTCTAGGAATTTTAGGTGCACAATTCAAAATTAAACCACATGCACATGCTCCGGTGCACCAAAATGGGTTATAAAATGATATATGTGTCCATGGATTGATGCTTACATCTCATTTAAGAAATGGGGATGAATTTCAAACACCACGGCACCATGGCTCTCCGGCAAATGTTGAGGTGCTTGCTTTTGTAATTCTAGTAAATACAAAACTCGTCTGAAATTCATGAACCTTGGCATGTTATCATGGAACGACATCAAGATGCTAGGGTAAAAAAATGTTGTCCCATTTGGGCCAGGTTATGGTATATATAAGCGTCTCCCAAACCAAAGCTTCTCTCACAACAAGCATGATGGTTTCGGCAGGGAACATTTCACCTTTCTCGACGAAACGATACCCGTTGCATCTTCTCGATTTCAATTTTTTTTCTAGTGTCAACATAGAACAACAGGGGTGTTGTGTCAATTTTTGGGATTTTTCGGGGTTCGCTTGGATATTCATGTGCATAATTCAAATTTGAACTACATGCACATGCTATAATGCATATAAATAGTTGAAAATTCAAATATGTGACCTTGGTTGCATGCTTAATTAGGTCCCATGCAAGAAATGAGAATGAATGTCAAACACCCTGCCATCGTCAGTCGGCCACAAACATTGAGATATATACCTGGTTTTTAAATTCTTGTAAATCCAAAGCTCGTCTGAAATTCATGAAACTTGCCATGGTAAAAACTAATGCGTTAGCAGCATCCTGCTATCATGGAGTGGCATAACATGCCATGGTAATTTTTTTGTCCCATTTGGGGCAGGTTTGGGTATATGCTTCTCACAAACCAGAGCTTCTCACAACAAGCATGATGGTTTTGGTAGGGAACGCTCCACCTTTGGGGACAAAACGATGTCCATTGCCTCTTATTGCTTTCAAAAAAAAAATCTCGTGTCAACATAGAATAGCAAGAGTGTTGTGTTAATTTTTGTGATTTTTCAGGGTTCATTTGGACATTTTTATGCATTAACTGAGTTTTCAATGCATTTATGTGCATAATTCAAATTTGAACTACATGCACATGCTCCAGTGCATATAAATTGGTTGAAAAATCAAATTTGTGTCCTTGGGTGCATGCTTAGGTCCCATGCAAGAAATGAGAATGAATTTCAATCACCCTGCCACCGTTGATTGCCGGCAAAACGTTGAGATACCTAGTTTTTAAATTCTAGTAAATCCAAAACTCGTCTGAAATTCATGAAACTTGTCATGGTATCATGGAGCGGCATCAACATGTCGTGGTAAATTTTTTGTCCCATTTGGGGCAGGTTTGGGTATAAGCTTCTCACAAACTAGAGCTTATCACAACAAGCATGATGGTTTCGATAGGGAACGTCCCACCTTTGGGGACGAAACGTTATCCATTGCCTCTTATTGCTTTCAATTTTTTTTCTCGTGTCAACATAGAACAACAGGAGTGTTGTGTCATTTTTTGTGATTTTTTGGGGTTTGTTTGGACATTTTTATGCATTAACTGAGTTTTCAATGCATTTATGTGCACAATTCAAATTTGAACTACGTGCACATGCTCCAGTGCATATAAATTGGTTGAAAAATCAAATTTGTATCCTTGGGTGCATGCTTAGGTCCCATGCAAGAAATGAGAATGAATTTCAAACACGAGGGCACCGTAGATTCCCGGAAAAACGTTGAGATACTTTGTTTTTAAATTCTAGTAAATCCAAAACACGTCTAAAATTCATGAAACTTGGCATGGTATCATGGAGCGGCATCAACATGTCGTGGTAAAAAAAATTGTCCCATTTGGGGCAGGTTTGGGTATATGCTTCTCACAAACCAGAGCTTATCACAAGAAGCATGATGGTTTCGATAGGGAACATCCCACCTTTGGGGATGAAACGATATCCATTGCCTCTTATTGCCTTCAAACTTTTTCTCGTGCCAACATAGAACAACAGGAGTGTTGTGTCAATTTTTGTGATTTTTGGGGTTCGTTTGGACATTTTTATGCATTAACCGAGTTTTCAATGCATTTATGTGCATAATTCAAATTGAACTACATGCACATGCTCCAGTGCATATAAATTGGTTGAAAAATCAAATTTGTGTCCTTGGGTGCATGCTTAGGTCCCATGCAAGAAATGGGAATGAATTTCAAACACCAGTGCATATAAAACGTTGAGATACTTTGTTTCTAAGTTCTAGTAAATCTAAAACTCGTATGAAATTCATGAAACTTGGCATGCTATCATGGAATGGCACCCGACATGCTGTGGTATTTTTCGTGTCCATTTTGAGAGAAGGCGCACTCGAATAATGACAGCCAACAAAGGCATTTTGAAAAGATAACAGCCACTTTAATATCTCAAATGTTTGTATAATTCAAACCGTGTGCGTTCTGTTAACCACTCACGTGACGCCATGTGTCTTGGTTTTAATGTCTATAGGAGGTGCCGTGTAGACAGCTGCTTGACTGAACGGGAGGCGTACGAGCGCAGTCCGGTGCGCAGGCTCACCGGGAATCGTACAAGCTGTTCAACGCAGGATCTGTGCATCTCTTCAATGCAAGCGGTTCAGATTATGGTATGCAAATTAAAGCCAGACTTCGGCGCTAAGACAAGAGACACTGTGATTTGTCAAAATATGCAGCTAAAAATCAATAGCACTATCTTTTTTTTGCAACTAAAATTCAGTAATTAATCATAGATTTCATTCATACTAGAGATTAAGTAGTTGTTCTCACCGGGAAGCGAGACAGCCTTGGACCGCCGCCCGCCTCACTCACACTGGTCTATATTAATGGTGTCGTTGAGCGGCTGCACCCCCCATCCTCACCACACACACAATTCCTCTCTCTCTGCCCGTATCCTCGACGCTGCTCTGAGTCCTCAAAGCCGTCGGTGTACGAGGATGCTGCCGAAGCGCCCCATCGGAGGGAGTGGTGACGCCAGGGCTGCTGAAGCACCGGAGCACGGCGTGAATATGGAGACAGATGTTTCCGTCGCTGCCGAGGTGGAGAATGAGGCTGCCAACAAGCGGAGGCGGGTCGATAAAGAACCGCAAGCGACTCCATCAGGCCTAGACTTCATCAACAACCTCCCCGATGATATGTTGATAGTTATCATATCCCTCCTCCCAATCAAATATCGGGCGAGGACAGCTGCCCTTTCCTAGCGGTGGCGCCCCCTATGGCTCCTCACCCCTATCGACCTCCTCGACGCCCACAAGCTCTGCCATGGCTATCGCCAAAGCTTGGATGCGTTCTCCCAGATCCTCGGCAGTCACCATGGCCCAATCAAAGGCGTTATCACGGGCAAGTTCCATTCCAATGGCAAGGACCGAGCGAAGCTTAAGGAGTGGTTCCGATCCCCCACCATAGATCAGCTCGAGAAGCTCAGTTTTAATGATGGGCATATGCGCTTGCTGCCAACGTCCGCGCTCCGCTTCGCGCCCACGCTGCGCCTCGCCAAGTTCATGAACTGCCATCCCCCCTTAATGACGCGCCCGCTCTTTTTCTACCATGACTGAAGCACCTCGAGCTCGTGCCATCCGCATCCCAAAGGATGACATGGAGCGCCTGCTCCGTGGCTGTACTGCACTCGAGTTCCTTCGTCTTCAGGCGATGAATTGGTCGAGTACCTTGCACATCACCTCCAGGACTCTCCGGACTATTTATGTGTGTTGCTGGTGCTGCAACGAGAGATCACAAAAGGTGGACCACAATATGGTCATCCAGGACACACCTTCACTTGAGAGATTACTTGTAGTTGATCAACAAGGTCCAACAAGAATCAATGTCATTTCTGCGCCAAAATTGAAAGCGGTGGGCTACTCGTCTGTCAAATACTACAACTTTCAGGTACAACAGTCGCCTTATACCTCTCCTTCTTGATATCAACGTTATTTCCAGTTTTGAAGATGTATGTTCGTCTGTCATCCAGCGAAGCTTCACCCAGACTCTGGGCACAGTGAAGGTCTTGGCACTAGAATCTGTCGGCCCCAACCTGGACCAAGTTGTCAGTTGCCTAAGATGCTTTCCGTGCCTAGAGAAGCTATATATCGAGGTGATGTTCCTTTCCTGATAAATGTTAACCATAAGGGAGTTCAATTTTTTGCACCTTTTCCCAAGTTTACAATGACAATGTACTACGATTTCTGAAGGAATTTTGGAGGATTTTAGGACATACACCCCCACCCCATATTGGTTGCTTCATTCATATGGTTACAATCATCCATAAGCATTTCTCTTTGGATTCATCTATACTAGTTTTCTTAGGGAATTTTTCATCCCATCCAACCTCTTGTGAAGAAGGCTACATGTTTCTAGATTGTAATCAAATGCCTATGTTAATCATGCCAGATCGAAGATGGCACATTGGTGCATTTTACAAATCCTGCAAACCAAATGGGCGTGTAGAAGTGTTCAAAACTGCATGTAGGCACTAACACGTTCTCTTCTTTTACAGATAATAATAGGCCTGGAGGCGGATAATGTTTATAACGACAATCATATCGAATGCCTGGATCTGCATCTCTCAAATATTACTTTGAACTCCTACCGAGGGACCTTACCGGAGATTACACTCGCCAGGTTCTTTCTTGCCAGAGCAAAGGTACTGAGGATACTGATGTTGAACACGCATTTAATTAGGAAAGATGAATGGTATGATTATCAGAGCCGACAGGTACTGCGGAATGGAAGTGCCTCCAAAAATGCCAAATTTCGTATTGGAAGAGCATATGGCAAAGCAATTGGAAGTCATTGTGTCAAACCCATACATGACTTGTCAGCAGTTGATCCCTTTTCAGAAATGACGCGGTTTGCAATGTTTGAATTCGGGCATTGTAATCTTTGAATTTGAACCTTGCAATATTTATGATATTTGTTATATTGAACCGTTTTTATTCTCTTGTCTCAACGCAAATAGTTCATCCGAGTGAACTGTATGCCATATATCGCACACACCTTCATCTGGCTGCCCGTTTCTGTTGTTACGCCTCATCACAAACAGTTCATCCGAGTGAACCGTATGCTGTGTATCACACACGCCTTCATCTGGCTGCCCATTTCTTTTGTTCCTCCTCATCGCAAACAGTTAATTGAACTGAACCGTATGCCCTGCATCGCACACGGAACCAAAATCTGAACCGTGTTTGATGCATACGTCATCACAAATGTTTTGGACATTTTTGACGGTTCTCTGACACCACCGTTTGCGATTATTGCATCACACACAGTTTCTCGAAGGGTCTCTGATCGTAGTGTCGTGTTAGCAGCATCCTGCAGTAGTGTCATATGATCTTTATATGATCATTCACTTGTTTGATTAGTGATGCATGCTTATTACATTGCAATCATATAATTTTGAGCGCTCCATCAAGACGTATGTGACATGGAAGAGTGACCCATGATCCTAATTGATTGTGCATTTGCATTCAAATGCAAATTTTTAATAATGCACAAATTTAGGGAGAGCTCTTGGTTATAACATACTTCTCAAAGCGACGATGCATTTCATTCATTATATCATTTGTCGAAGCATTGATCTATATGTTGTCATCAATTACCAAAAAGGGGGAGATTGGAAGTGCGACTAATCCTCGGGTGTTTTGGTAATTAATAACAACATATAAGTCATTGGTCTAATGCTAATTGATAATAGATTTAAGAGAATATCAATGCTTAAGGACAAGAATTGTCAAAGCTCCAAGACTCTACATTTTTTTAAGTGATCCAAGATCGCATTGAGTCCATGGGAAAGCCAATATCATTAAAAAGGGATGAGATTTTGATCATGACTCAATTGCTCAAGTGCTTAGTGATATTGCTCCAAAAATCCTCAAAATCCACATCACATCTGTCCAAAACCCTAAAGTATCATCTCGACCCCACCGAAAATCTCTATCCTGGACTCACCGAGTTGATCACATACACTGCCTAAGCCCAACCGTAGCATTTTGGTTCTACCGATATGGATCCCGGTCTCACCAAGATGGCGTTACCAAGTTTCTGTTGTGAAGTTGCTTCATTTCATAATTACCGAGATGAAATGACCGGAACTACCAAAATGTGGTCTTTCCCTAGCCATTGCACTTCGATCGCACCAAGATGTTCTAATCGGTCTCATCGAAACATCCAAAGTTCGAATCTTTTACACTAGTCGATCTCACCGAGAATTCGGTTCGGTGTCATCGAGCTGGGTGAAAGACTTGTAATGGTTGGATCTTTGGGTGAAGGCTATATATACCCCTCCACCCCACTTACTCTCTAAGAGATCCATCAGAATGAACCACTACTTCCACTACTCATTTCTGATAGAGAACCACCTACTCATTTGTTGAGATCAAGAGATTCCAATCCTGCCACTTGAACCTTGATTTCTAGCCTTCCCCAAGTTACTTTCCATTTAATCCCTCTTCTACCAAAGCCAAATCTGTGAGAGAGTGATTGAGTCTTGGGTAGACTATCATCTGAAGCACAAGAGTAAGGAGTTCATCATCAACAACACCATCTATTACCTTTTGGAGAGTGGTGTCTCCTAGATTGGTTAGGTGTCACTTGGGAGCCTTCAAGAGATTGTGGGGTTGAAGCAAAGAGTTTGTAAGGCAAAGAGAGTAAAGGTTGAAGCAAAGAGTTTGTAATGGGCGTAAGCCTTGATGGAAAAGACAATGTTACTTCTTCGTGAACCCTTCGTAGGTGGAGCCCTCCGTGGACTCGCGCAACCTTTACTCTCGGTGTGTTGAAGTCTCCATCAACGTGGATGTACGATAGCACCACCTATCGGAACTACAACGAAAATCTCCATGTCTTCATTGCGTTTGATTTCTTTGATATTTTCTTTATATTCATATGCAAAGTCTTTGCTTTTCGCTACTCAACTCTTGGACTTGCATGCGTAGGGTGTACTTGACTTGGTAGAATTGCTAAAACTTGCCTACAACTAAAACTAGGAAAAGGATAAGCCTTTATTTGGTCAAGTAGTCTAATCACCCCCCTTCAGACATACTTGCAATCCTACAACGTGGTGCATCAGGATGTACAACCGGTCCCTTGGCCTGCCTATCCTCCTCCGCGGAACCAGCGTGAAGCTGGTCAGGCCATGCGATGAGCCGATCTCATGGTCATGCTTGGCCTTGCCCTTGCCGAAGAATCCAGCCATGTCATATAGGGTTTCTATCAGCTGGCGAGAGAGTACACGTGACCAAATGTGGACGGGAGTGGGGAAGAGAAGTGGATGAGGCCACCCCCGCCCGCTTGCAATTTAAAAGAGCGTGGACTCTCGACGCTTCCACTCGCTGCCATGCGGGCTCAAATTAAGTGGGCAGTATTGACTATAACCGTGGTGGTGGTTGGTCAGCCAACAAATGGGCCCGAGATGGACAACGAGTGAACACGCGACGCGTCCGTCTCGTGTCCGTATGGACACAAATCAGACGCAAATTTGATCCTGAAATGCATTCGGCAGTCAGGCCGACATTTTCGTCGGTTTTAATCCAAACGAACATCGCAGATCATATGCATGGGTTGGAGTTGCCGTAAATGCCTCAGATGACGGTCTTTTTCGCCGCCTCAAATGTCTAACACAGATATCTAACTTCTGCTGTCAGCATTCCACCAACCTCACCTCCACCATCAAGCACAACTTTTACAATCAGTGTGATGGCAGCAAATTTCGCTGTGAAGACCCCTCACCATCAAGAGTGCAAATTCCATTGGGAGAAACCTCCCGTAGGCACGTACAAAATGTACGGATGCCGCGTACTTTCGGCTGTTCTTCGGAACGGAACAGTAAGGGAGAAGCTTTGGAGGGGGTAGCCGAAGTGTCTGATCACGCATCTAACACTGCAGCGGCGGAGGCTATGGCGATTCGGAGGGGCCTCCAACTATTACATGATATTGCTTGCTCCAGAGTTACCGTGGAAGCTGATAGCTTGGAGATTATCAATGCATGTAATGGAATTAGTGATGTTTTGGCACCATATTCAGCTATCATGGCAGATTGCTTCCAAATTGCTCATGGAATATCATCGGTTTGATTTCAGTACTGTCCTAGGAAGCCAATGGCTTGGCAAATTTTTTAGCTAGACACGCTTATAACAATAATTCAATGTATTTGTGGGATAATGATACACCTACATTTTTGATTACCCATGTACACTGAATTCGCAATAAAGTGACAAGAGGCTTTTCCCTAAAAAGAAAAACCTCACCCCCACCAACCCTAGAACCTTTGCGCTCTCTTTCTTCACACCTCCAGTCCTCCACCCACCCTCATTTCCCAGTCGCGTACGTGGGCAGTTCACACCAACCCCCACCCTGATCGCCCGCATCTGCATCGGGAGCGTGAAGGAAGAAAAAATAGGAGGACATGACGCTGCTGTGTGTGCCGCTGGTGGGGCGGACGGTCGAGGAGATGAAGATCGACGCGGCGGCCGCAGCGGCCGCAGGGGCCGACCTTGTCGAGATCCGACTGGACTACATCGAGGGGTTCCGCCCGCGGGAGGACCTTCCACGTCTGCTCCACAGCTGCCCACTCCCCGTTCTTGTCACCTACCGGTTCGATCTCCTCTTCGCCTGCTTCTCGATCCCCGGTTTGGTTGTTTTGAGATTTCGCGTCCGTGTTGCAATATTCGGAACGGGCGTGCAGATACTTGCGAATAATCAAATTCGGAACGGGCGCTCAGATGCTGCTCACCGGCCTGGAGTGTTCCCTTGCTTGCTTTTGTGCATCATAGCTTTTGTGTTGTTTTAGTTTTTTTTTTGAACATCTCACCGTATATTAGTTAGCAAAAAATATTCACACAACGGAAATTGCTAATGAGCTCGAGCTCCATTGAGCCATTGGTTTGAAAAAAAAAATCAAAAATCAATTTTTTAGGTTTCGAAAAATTCTGAAAAACACACACATACATATGGATGTATACTACTCCCTAGTGTCAAAAGACGTTTTATATTTTGATACGGAGGAGTACTTGTCTGCAAAGTTTCATGGTGAAATACTTTTTTGAGTTAGGTACACAAAAATGACAAAACCACGTATTTCTAGCACATGATCTTTTTTTGGGTACAGCTCACATCAAAACGTATTTGGTGATGAAATTTGAGGCACATCTAATATAGCTCTCTAAGTACTTGTGTATTTGTTTTCAGATTTTTTTTAAACTTAAAAAAGTTGATTTTTGAATTTTTTTGAAAATTTCGGGCTCAATCTCGCACATGAGGGAACGTCACCAAGCACCGTATGCAGCACCTTATTAGGGTCCCTCCTAATCAGTTTCGATGCAAGAATCAAAACCTTGTGATCTCAAGCTTTCCAGACAGATTTTTTTCTAGACACATTAAATAGAAAAATAAATTTATGGTAGAAGCCCTTTACGGACATGCACTTTTTGATACTAGCAAAAGGGTCCGTGCGTTGCAACAGGTACAAAATAAATAAATTTTAATAAAACAGTTAGCACCTTCCTTCATCATTGCTTGTGAGTCATATGCATTGAGATTAATTATGAAAAGAAGCCTAATTATTCTAGTTCTAATGGTGGCAAAATTATGGCATTGACAAGAATATGAAGCACCATATGAAAGGTATCAATAAAACAGGATGCCAGCGGAAATGTGAAGATCAAACAATTTCATATGTCCAGCTGGCTTGCTAAATCATTTTATACAAGGATGCTGTGAATAACTGGTCAGGTTAATTAGTTAAATAGTTAACAACAAACAGTAGTTTGTTCTTGTTTGTAAAAATTACAGGATGCGAATGCTTGCCATAGAGCTCATGATGATTTAACGTTAGATCTCAACATACACATAAAACTAAGTATGCAAATGATTACATTGAAACAATAGAACAGGCCCCAAGATGTTGCCGATCTGCTCCGACGAGTTGTGATTATAGAACGAACTAATGCTGGTGGTCAATGAGGCATGGGTAGCACCAGTTGGATCATTCCTGCAGAGCTTCAAGCATGGCACGAACACTACGTACCTGATGCAACACTTGCTTGTAGTGGCCATGGACAAGAAAGAAAGTTCATGAGTAACTTTGGGTCTTTGGTGTCATTCAGAATGAAACAACATAGAAGTTGTTATGACCGGCATATACTACAGCCCAGGCAGTTAGGGGCCTGGCCTAGTTATCTTACTGTTATTAAGGGCTTAGCCTAGTTATTGTATTTGGAGATTATATAAACTCATGTAAGGACTCGTTTGAAGTTAAGCAGAAGCAATCATATTTGCTTGGCTTCCTGAACGGAGCCGGGAAACCTAACCCTAGCCGCCGCGTCCTGCTCCCTCTCTCTCTCTCGCACATGTGACGACGGCACCCCAGCGCCGACGACCTCGCCTTCCTCCTCGCCAAGCCCCCTTCCACCCCTACAACCTACGAGCTAGACCTGGTAGGATCCCAGATCCTATCAATCTGGTATCAGGTGTCTCAGGCTCGATCATGTCCGCGCCACCGCCCACCTCCTCCCTCCCGCTGCCGATCGCCTCTTCATCGCCAATGACCACCGCGGCCAGCACGCCGGCCTTGACCGGGCCGGTCTCCTCCGCCGCCTGGACGCCACCCGCGCTCGCCCTCGCCGTGCTAACCCCGGAGGAGATGACGGCGACGCTCCAGGACCTGACTCAGGCGGTCCAGGGCATCCGCACCTTCCTCGCGGGGCACTATGGGCTGTAGCCGCCCGCCCCCGTCACCACCATCACGGGGCCGCAACAGCTCCCGTGGCAGCCGCCACCACCGGCGACCTCCGTCGCATCCATCATGCCGCTGCCGCCGCCACTGGCGATCTCGGGGCCGGGCCTTCCGTCGACGGCGCCCGGGGTGCCCATCCACCAGGTCCGTTTCCCCTCGTCGCCATCTCCGCTACCGGCCTGGCTCGCCGGGTCCATCGAGCCGGTTACACGATGGCCTCAGGACAGCCGCATGTGCTGTCACCGCCGGCGCCGCCCCCGACCATGCAGGTCGGCGGGTCCTCGGGTGCCGCGGGTCCCTACTATGGTGTGGACGGGCCCCTTTTCCATGGCGGTACTCTGCAGCCTGCACACTCGGCGTCGTTGCCCTTGCTGTTCCGCACGGATGACACATACCCGCCCGTCGTCCACGCCCAGTCACCGCCGAGATTCTCCAAGCTGGAGTTCGCGACCTACGACGGCACCGTCGACCCCCTGAATTGGCTCAACCAATGCGACCAATTTTTCAGGGGGCAGCGCACTCTCACGTCCGACCGCACCTGGATCGCCTCCTATTATCTATGAGGCGCCGCCTAGACGTGGTATTACACCCTTGAGAGCATGCCACCATGGGAGCTTTTCCGTGACCTGTGCCTCTTGTGCTTCGGTCCGCCTATACGCGGGAGCCGTCTGGCGGAGCTTGGGCGCCTTCCGTTCCTCACCACAGTGCAAGACTTCGCCGACCGCTTCCAGGCACTGGCGTGCCACGCCCCCGGCGTTTCGGCTCGTCAGCGGGCTGAGCTCTTCGTCGGCAGCCTACCGGACCACATCCGCGTGGACGTGGAGATGCACGGGCCACAGGACCTTCAGACGGCCATGTTCTACGCCCGCGCTTTTGAGCGCCGCGCGGTGGCCATCCAGCAGGCGTCACCGCCCCGGGCCGCCGCCCTGGCCGGAAGTTCCCCTGGCTGGAAGTTCTCCTGGAGGGTCGGCCTGCTCAGGCTTCCGCGGCGCCCCTCGCCGCGACCGCGGCGCGCCCGTTCCGCCGGCTCACCCCGGCCGAGCAACTCGAGGGTCGCCTCCAAGGGTTATGCTTCAACTGCGATGAGCCCTACGTGCCCGGCCACGTCTGCCCGCGACTCTTCTACCTGGAGGCTGCGGACTACATTGAGGAGGACACCGCCGCTGCCGGGCTCGGCGACCTGCCCGCCCTAGCTGACGTGGAGGTGTTTGGCGCCCGTTGATCACCTCGAGGAGTTCCGCAAGCGCTTCCCCGCCTTCCAGCTCGAGGATGAGCTGTTTGTGCAGGCGGGGAGAGATGTTATGACCGGCATTTACTACAGCCCAGGCAGTTAGGGGCCTGGCCCAGTTATCTTATCGTTATTAGGGGCTTAGCCCAGTTATTGTATTTGGAGATTATATAAACTCATGTAAGGACTCGTTTGAAGTTAAGCAGAAGCAATCATATTTGCTCGGCTTCCTGAAGGGAGCCGGAGACCTAACCCTAGCCACCGCGTCCTGCTCCCTCTCTCTCTCTCTCTCTCTCTCTCGCACACGTGACGACGGCGCCCCAGCGCCGGCGACCTCGCCTTCCTCCTCGCCAAGCCCCCTTCCACCCCTACAACCTATGAGCTAGACCTGGTAGGATCCCGGATCCCAGATCCTATCAGAAGTCAACACACTATTTTGAACACCAAACTTGATATCTTACCAATCCTTCTCTGTTGGAGCAGGACCATGTCAGGAATTTACGCACAACTATGTGACACTTGAAGATGATAGGGAAGAAACTAACACGCCTGTTATAGATGGCACAGTTGCGCTCTTTCCCTGCACATGTAGTTCTTTGCCAAAACAGTTTAAACAACGAGTATGTAGGTACACACGAACTGTGGAATCCCCCCAAAGTCAATCTGTTCACCTAATAAGTGGATGATTATGATACTAAATTCAAAAGCATACTGCCAAGTTGGTAGCAGTTCGACTGAATTAAAATACAAATTCATGCAAGATGCGAATTACCTGATACAAAAACCACAATTTTTTTTTCAAGGATCAATTGTGGACCAATTATGACATGAGGCAGATCTGACCCTGAGAAAGAAAATTTGAAAGGGCCTTGGATGTCACTGACTAATCTCATGAAGAACTATTACATTTGCGGTCATATCATATATCGATCAAACATCATTATTTAGAAATGACATATTTCACAGCATCTAACTGTGCCCTTAAATTTGAAATCACTAATAGTAAGAAGACATGTGCTGAAGTAACAATTGTACGCTATCTAGCTTCCGCTCCCTGTGGCATTGGCCCCCCATGACAGGAATCAGGAAAACCACACACAAAAAGTCAATTAATGCTTTTGGGAAAATTCATCAAACAACTAACTCCCAGTTGTTGTGCCACCACTGCATCATAAGAGCAGTTCATTTTGTGTACATCATAGAGCATCTACACAGAACATGATTCATGTACATCATGCTGAGGCCAATAAACTATTGAGTTTAAACTGATGGGAAAGACATGCACTTCAACAAAATGCACTGCATCATAAGAGCAGTTCATTTTGTGTACATCATAGAGCATCTACACAGAACATGATTCATGTACATCATACAAAGGCCAATGAACTATTGAGTTTAAACTGATGGGAAAGACATGCACTTCAACAAAAGCTTGAACTTGGTAAATTTAAGGGAGACAACTGTAGTTGCAGCTGGATCGCAATGAACACAGTGAACACACAGGAGATTTTGCTTAGCAGACTGATTTGCTGCTTTTCTGTATTTCTCCGCTATTTATTCAGAGTACAGAGAAGTGGCGCTAGTCCCCTGGCTACTGTGGCCTTGACCCGCTCCTTGCTCTGTGCCATCCCATGACCAGCTCATCGAGGCCGCTAACTACTCTAACAGAAAGCAAATAAACCGGCTAGGCTGATACATAGCCTACCGGGCGTTATTTCTGAAGAAATGGAACGCTATCAAAGATACTAGGTGAAAACGCTGCCATGGCAGTGATCTGGAGAACGGGGTTAACCAACAATGACTATAGTAAAAGAACTTCTTATATAATAGTCATATTGCAATCTTCTAAATACAAAGTGCAGCAGAGGCCTCCCAAGCTTTAAGAGAAAGGTCTAAGTAAAGCCGTTTCATTGTCATTTAAGCCATCACCTCCAGCGCCTTACCGAGTCACCTGTTGGACTGTATTGCCGTGGTGGCTCGTTGTTGCAAAATATAACTAATTTCCACTGTACAACTAAGCACCATGATGCCTTACATAAATGCTGTGCATATGTGTCTGTTTTTTGCAGGCCTAACTGGGAAGGAGGTCGCTATGATGGTGATGATGCCACTAGATTTGAAACACTCTATTTAGCTATGGAACTAGGTGTAGACTATGTTGACATCGAGTTAAAGGTTTGTTTACACATTGGAAATTTCCTGATGCGCACCATTTTGTGAATACTGGATAATGTAATATGGACAAATTCTGCGGATACATGTCAATGTCATGTTAGTTTGCACAAGACATTTCATGATTAAACTTGTTCCTAAATGTAGATTAGTAAAAAGAAACAAGTATTACATATGGAAAGAAACTCTGTTTTGTTCTCTTTCTACAACTGATGATACAATGGTTTTGCTACTAGATTTGTTAGCTGGTGTGTTAGATAATCATATGAATACTCTCATGGCCAACATATTTTGTTATGTTGCAGGTTGGTGACAAATTTGTTGGTTTTCTTTCTGGTAATAAGCCAGATAAGTGTAAACTTATTGTTTCTTCACATAATTATGAAAGTACCCCATCCTGCGAGGATCTTGCAAATCTTGTAGCCAGAATACAAGAAGTTGGAGCTGACATAGTTAAAGTTGCAACAACTGCTACAGACATTGTTGATGTGTCAAGGATGTTCCAAGTGATGGTGCACTGCCAAGTAAGTGACAGTTTCTAGAATCCAAGAATGATTTCACTATTTCCTCCCAGAAACGCGTGTCTGTCTTGTATATTCAGTCCTTATGTCTTTTGATTGAACTTGGCCTTCTCAATATTGAAGATGTGCTCCGTAGAACTTGAAATTTAACTATGGCCCACTACTGTTAAAAAAATGAATTTCTACAGTTGTGCTTCAGTTAAGCTAGATGAACAGCACCCACCTGTATGTACTGTGCAAGAATTAGTTGGTCCATTTCCCTGTATGTTCAAATAATAGTTTATTCAATATAGAATAGAAGATTGAAGAAAAACAAGCTAGCTGTCTTAATTTGTGAAATTTTCCCTGTCCTTACTTTATTAACTAGCTACCTTTGTGTCCATCCGGTTTGTCTGCTGAACACGGTATTTTGGCAAATACGGTATCACTTCTTTTTTGTAAATACGATACTTTTAGTAATACTGCATTATCAAAATATTTTGGTATGATCGTCGTAAATACCATATTTACGAAAGTCGACATGGACATTGAATTAAAATAGTCAATAATCGCATATTTACATGTCACTACTCTCTAACCCATTGGTATGTTTATTTAGTGATTGTAAGTTAATAAGCGTCCATCGTGTTAATGCCATAATATAATTAGTTCTACAGTTTTTTCTTTCTCAAATTCAAGTGATAACGACAGTAGTTTCTGCTATTTTCCCAACTACTATTACTTATAATCAGCAAATTAGCACTTTCCATCTTGAAAGAATTAATATCCTACAGAGAACAAGAGTTAAGGTACTCAACAGCTGTTTCATATAATCCTTTATCTCTGCTAATTTAGATTTGCACCCAGCGGCATATGCTCTCGCGCTAAAGATATAATTGCCAAATTTTTAAAATTACTGATGATAATGTCTGTACTTTCTGCCCGTACAAATTTCGTGAAAACTTTGCATTTTTGTGGCCTGGGTGAAGAAAATAAATCTGGGGACCAAAAGATATAATCTGCTATTTTTTCGATCTTATTATTCATTTATCTTGGCTTTAAAGCTTGATATTATTGATCAGAAGCCAAACATCAGTTTGGCTAATTGCGCTAGCTAATCTGATATGCACTTACATGCTAAGTAGTTAAGCTACATGATTTATTAATTCATGCCGGCCTATACATTGCCATTTCACTGATTAATAGAAATGACAGGTGCCTATGATTGGATTGGTGATGAGTGAGAGAGGTTTGATGTCAAGGGTGTTATCCCCAAAATTTGGTGGATATCTTACCTTTGGAATACTTGATGCTACAAAGACATCAGCATCTGGGCAACCAACACTTGAAGAATTATTGGACATTTACAATATAAGGTGTATAGGACCTGATACAAAAGTTCTTGGTCTTATAGCCAACCCAGTAAAGCAGAGCAAGAGCCCAATTTTGCACAATAAATGTCTACAGTCTGTTGGATACAATGCTGTTTATCTTCCACTTCTGGCAGACGATCTTGCTAGATTTCTTGACACATATTCAGCTCCAGATTTTTCAGGATTTAGGTACTAATTCTAATTCAGCAAAGTGGAAAAAGAATACATTACTAATCTGTAGGATTGCTTAGAATGAAATGATTATTTTGCTATGATCTTGATGAGCACGTGGCTGTGCATATTGGAAATAATCCCTGAAAGACTGAGAAATCTATCAGAGGTTTCCACCACATCAGATCTCATAATTGTTCACTTGTGCATTTGTATAACTGTATCTCTAGCTATGCATATCCCCACTTTTGCCCTTTTAATATGTTTTTTCATCTTCTTTCCTTTTTCAAGTCCAAACATTCTTAGCATGCTTAATAAACACTGATCTGCATGGTTTGTGCAAGGTAGCTAACACAAGCATTTTTAACACAAGGGGTGAACTAGAGAACGAGCTATTATGGTTCTTAGATAGGAGGTTTATGCCGTGCCGGGGGAGATACTCTTGGGCTGATGAGTTGCCGGCCGGCAGGTGACGCCCCATCTGCTATGAGAGAGGTAACAGGGTAGAGGAGACAACAGGAGATTAGGAACCAAACCTTCGTTGAAGCCTTACACGTGACTCGACTTGGAACACAACTAGGATTCAGACTCTTACCTGCATATGCTCAATCAAACTATTCAATTACGAAGTGACTATTCCATTAGGGATCAATCCTAACTAGAAGACAACTCAAAAGGTAACTTGCCTTGCTCTGCCGCAGCCTGACCATTAGCGATCATCTTCAGCTGTACCTTCCCACTGAACAAGCACATGCTTGACATCACGACGTAGGCTTACACCGAGGATCTTGGCTGGCTGCATGATCACCTTGCCGTCTTCCACACGAGGCAGTGAGGAGGTCTTAGCCAGAGGGTCACCATGGAATTTCTATAGAAGACTAACATGAAAGACATCCGGTTTGCACCTGGAGGGAGTTCCAGACGGTATGCTACTGACCCTATATATGCTCCAATACGTTGAATGGTCCATAGTATGTGGGAGCGAGCTTCCCACGCACATGCTCTGCCAAGGATTCAACTGTTCTGCAGCGTCGGCACTACCAAGCTCATTCTCCCATCTCAAACAAGAGTTCCCGGTGATTATCATCATATAACTCTAGCATATTGCTGGGCTTGCAGGATGTGTCCCCGGACATCCTGGAGGAAGGCATTGCGGTCCCGTAGAGCTGAATCCACTGAGGCACTGAGCCACTGACTCAATGTTGGCTGCACCAGGTGTTTCATCCAACAAGGAAGAGTATTTGTTGGCGTAAAACCTGGAAAACATCATGTAGGTGGTGAAGGTGCTCTAACCAGGATGAGCTATAAACCAATATATCATCAAACAATACAAGTATGAATTGACAGAGGAATGGTCGAATGATATCATTCATCAAAGCTTGGAATGCCGCCAGAGCATTAGCCAGGCTGAATGGCATGACAAGTTACTCATAATGGCCATTGTGGCTATGGAAGGCTGTCTTGGTGATTTCGTCGGGGTGCATGCACACTTGATGGTAGCTAGAGCGATGGTCGAGCTTAGTGAAAAAGCACGCATCTCGAAGCTCATCCAACAAATCGTTGGCAATAGGAATCGGGGACTTACGGTTGATCGTGTATTCATTCATGACACATGTATTCATTCATGGCACGTTAGTTGACTCATAATGGCCATTGTGGCTATGGAAGGCTGTCTTGGCGATTTCGTCGGGGTGCATGCACACTTGATGGTAGCTAGAGCGATGGTCGAGCTTAGTGAAAAAGCACACATCTCGAAGCTCATCCAACAAATCGTTGACAATAGGAATCGGTGACTTTCGGTTGATCGTGTCTTCATTCATGGCACGTTAGTTGACAAAAAAACAGCATGAGCCATCTTGCTTCTTGACAAGGAGCATAGGTGAAGAGAACTCGGAGTCGCTTGGCTGGACGAGGCCATGTTGTAGCATTGTTGCATGCTGGTGCTCTAGCTCATCCTTCTGAAGTTGGGGGTAACGATACGGTCGCACGGCCACAGGTGCATATCTGGCTTTAGCTGAATTGTGTGTTCACGTGTGCGGGGGCAGTGTAGTTGGTTTGATAAAGAGGTCATCAGACTATCAACATAAGGGCTGCGTCATCGCTGTGGAGTGCGTGCATAGCCGCTGGCCTAGGAGCAGCTATCCCTGTCCAAGTAATTCGTCGTCCCATCTGTAGGTCCAAGCTTGCGCAGCCACTCAATGCTGAGGACGAGGGTGAAACCGCCTAAAGGAATTGCGAAGCAATCAGCCTGGGAGGAGCAGTTGTCGATGTGCAAGGGTACCATGTGACATAGGCCGGCACTGGTGATCTTTTCACTGTTGGCCATGAGAGGTATTGGGGCAGAGGAGACAACACCAGATTTGGAACCAGACTTTATTGATTGCCTGCTTCAAATAGAGAGGAACCTTACACGTGACTTACTTGGAACCCAACTAGGATTCAGACTCTTACCTGACATATACTCAATTAACCTATTCAAATACGAACTGACTCTTTCAATTAGGGATCAATCCTAACTAGAAGCGAAAGCGTGCTTCGCTTCGCTGCGCCGCTTGTTTGTTGGTTGCCCTGGAATTCCTTAAAGTATTTTTGCTTATTTGTAGTTCATTGTTCACCTGGATTTCGAGATTCTCCGGCCAATAAAAGTAAGAAGTAAGAACACTAATGTAGAATACTTCATGGAGTTAAATTTGGTTTAAATTCATAAATAAGAATGTGTAGACACACTATTCATTTATTGGAATGACTCTAATCTGAAAGATGGACTCTTGCGAAAGTTACATACATGCATGGTAAAAAATTCTTATAGAGCATCAACTCTAAATGTATCATATAATTTAAAACCATGCATCACTTCTCTTATTCTTTTAGTTAGTAACTAGGCAATGATCCAGCAAAAGTTACACAAACGGGTGCTAAATGCTGAAGTTTTCTGTTATGTACAATTTTTTTTTTTGAACTGGTACAGTATAGAACACGAAGACCGGATGAAGAACACAACATCAAGGAACAGAACTAAGAAAGGAAATCAAGGGAAGCTAATCGTTTTATTTCATCAGTAAGTATGAGTCAGATCATCCCAAAATATCAGAATCTAAACCATTAAGCATAAGAAGAACGCTAGGATATGAAGCACTGAAGAATCTATAATGACTGTATTTCTCTTACTGTTTGTGGAGCGTGTGTAGCTCTAGGACAGACCCTGCTTCTTTGCTACTGTACGTAATAAAGAACTGATTTTCTAAAGATGTAAATTAAATACTTCGACATAACAAAAGGATCACTTGTGATATAGGAACTCCAGGATAACAGCCTTGCTAGTCATGCTAAGAATTGAACAGTAACTCTGTCCATGTGTGCCTGAGCTTACTACCTACCAAGGCATTTGAGATTTACAATCCACCAAGCAAGGTAACCATGTATTGCTAGGTCCTGGCTATACCTTTCAAATTTACAGGAAAACATGACACACAAAAAGTTCATAGATAAAAATGCATGGACTGATAGATAACTCCAAATTTTCAGCAACCCATTGCTTGAAAAAGCATTGATATTTGTAATACCCTGATCGAGGAAGGGGATCAGCGATCCAGAGAGAGGTGAGGGGATGAGCTTGGGGAAGGGGTTGAGATTTCAGAGGAAAGGTTGAGAGTACAGAAAGTGTTTTCCACACGCATGTGTCGCCTGGCCAACAGGCTGGCCTTTTAACCCAATCAACACACACACTAGCTAGGTGGGCCCCGCCTGTCAGGCGTGCCAAGTCACACTGACCAGGGGATGGACAGGTGTGACACTCTCCCCTCCTTAAGCGCTGGCCTCCTCTTCCCAGATCGGAGCTGTAGGAAATTGCCGGCGTAGCACGTTGTAATCCTCCCATGTTGCTGTGTCGGGGGCGTTGGGAGAGCACCGAACCTTGAGCTGCACCACGGGCGCGTCGCCATGTTTCATCATGCGCCTGTCGAGGATCCTGAACGGTTGTGCTGCCGTTGCCGACAGGTCTTGGACGCGGGGTAGGTCGGCGAATACCGCTGTGTAGTCCGGTGTGAATGGCTTTAGTTGAGAGACGTGGAAGACCGGATGCATGCGGCTGTCCGGCGGCAGTTCCAGCTTGTAGGCCAGCAGGCCAATCTTCTCCTGCACTGTGTACGACCCGAATAATTTGATGGCGAGCTTGGTGCAAGGGCGAGAGACCACCGAGTGCTGCACGTATGGCTGGAGCTTTAGAAGTACCTGTTCGCCGACCTGGAAGGAGCACTCTGTTCGATTCTTGTCTGCTTGTTTCTTGAACCGGCGTTGGGCGCGCTCGAGATGGGCATGGATGCCATTGGTGTGCGTTGCCCAGTCCAGGTCCTCCCTTGCTGGGGCGGCATCCGCCCATGTTGCCATGGCGCCCAGTTTGGCCTGCTTGCCATAGATGTGGCCTTGAAGGGGGTGCAGTTCAGCGAGGAGTGGAAGGTAGAGTTGCACCAGAATTCTGCCATCGGCAACCAGGGGCGCCATTTCTTGGGGGAGTCGCACGGCGAAGCGCAAGTACATCTTCATGCACTGATTAACGCGCTCGCTCTGGCCTTTGGTTTGGGGATGGTACGCGCTGGAGTAGAGCAGCTTGGTACACGTGCCGGCGAGCAGCTCCCGCCAAAGATTGCTGGTGAAAACCTTGTCGCGATCCGAGACGATGGATGATGGCACTCCGTGGAGCTTCACCACATTGTCCATAACGCGCGCCCCACCTGGGCGGCGGTGAAGGGGTGGCGCAGAGGGACGAAGTGCATGAATTGGTGAAGCGATAGACGACCACCATGATTGTGTCGTAGCCCTTGGACGCCGGCAGCCCCTTGACGAAGTCCATCGTGAGGTCCTCACTCACCAGGGGATGGACAGGCGACATATGGGGTAAAATCGAATAGTATGAAAATGAGGCAGTATGATATCATCTAATCTGAACATCACAATTGTTGGCACACTCTTAAATCAACATTTACCATTCTTGTTCTGTCCATGGAGTTTAAGACAAAACTGAGATTCACAACTTCTTTGCCATCATTGCCCGACAGCGTCCACGCATCGCCACGCTCATGGACGGCGACGCCAACCTCGGCTTCTTCCTCCGGTAGTGCTCCTTCCGAAGGTAGAAGAACCGGATCTTCAGCCTAGTCCTGGACGGGCATGTGCTCACCGAACATGACGAGATAGCGCAGGCGACGTTTGAGCACTGTGATAGAATCTTGGGCACGTCCTCCGGCCGTGACATCACGATGGACTTGAAGCAGCTCATTGACCCGAGTGACCTCGCGAGCCTCGACGCGTCCTTCACCGCGGAGGAGGTTTGGGACGTTGTCAAGCGTCCCCTCGCCCATAAGGCTCCGGGGCCGGACGGGTTCGCTGCGGAATTCCTCCAGGCCTGCTGGGCCATAGTAAGGCAAGACATCATGGGTGTTTTCGAGTAGCTGTACGAGATGAGGGGCCGTGGATTCAGCAAGCTCAACCAGGCCCCCAAGACCCTGCTGCCCAAACACGCTGACGCCCACCAGCTACGCGACTACCGGCCGATATGCTTGATACACCTCATGGCCAAGATCTTCGCCAAAGTACTATCGGTGCGCCTTGCCCCAAGGCTGGACAATCTGGTTAGTCGTAATTAGAACACGTTCATCACCGACCGCAGCCTCCACGACAACTTCATTCTTGTCAGGCAATCACTTAAGATGCTACATCAACTTGGAGCCCCACAGATCATGCTCAAGCTCGACCTCACTCGAGCTTTTGATCCCCTATCATGGCCGTTCCTATGAGGTATTGCGCCAATACGGATTCGGAGACCGATTCCGGGAGTGGCTCACGATCCTGCTATCGACGTCTAGCACCCGTGTCCTGCTAAAGGGTGAGCTGGGCCTGCCGATTTGGCGCCGTAGCGGGCTGTGCCAAGGCGACCCCGTGTCCCCACAACTCTTCGTGCTCATAGTGGACACCCTTGGCAGACTGATGCGCTGTGCCATTGACTCCGGCATTCTACAACAGCTCCACCCTCACCGGCATATCCCGGCAATCTCCCTGTACGCCGACGACATCATGTTATTTTGCCATGCCACGCCAGGAGACGTGGCCACCATTAAGGGTATCTTGGCCCTGTGTGGAGAGGCGAGTGGGCTACAGGTAAACTATGACAAAAGTTATTCACGGCGACCCCGCGGCGGACGCGGTGATCTCCCAGCTCAGGTGCCCGGTAGTGCAACTCCCTGTTGCCTACCTTGGTATCCCTCTGATGACGCGTTGCCCTACTGCCGCCTAGCTACAACCCTTGGTGGACTTGGTGGCTGCCAAGCTACACACCTGGAAGGCATGGCTCATGAACAAGGCCGAGCGCCTTGCTCTGGTCAAGTCGGTGCTTAGTGCTATCCCGGTGCACCACATGCTTGCATTCGCCCCCCCCCAAAGAAGACACTAAAGCAGCTAGAGAAGATCTAGAGGGGCTTCTTATGGGCTGGACGCACCATTGCCAAAGGTGGGCTGCCATGTCAACTGGCGACATATTTGCCGCCCTAATGAGTACGAAGGACTAGGTGTGCGTGATCTGGAGCGCGCTGGGTTGGCGCTTCGGCTGCGATGGCTATGGTTCGCCCGCGTGGACACGGACCGCGCCTGGCAGGGGCTTGACCTACAATTCTCGACTGAGGAGCGTGCGATGTTGTTTGCCTCCACGACCATGACCGTGGGGAACGGCCTGTCGGCCCTGTTTTGGGAGGACCGCTGGATTAGCGGGCAGCCCATCCACGAGCTCGCCCCGCTGCTCTACCAGTGCCCCGCTGCTCTACCAGTGCATCCCCAAACGACGACGAAACTTGAGGACGGTGGCGGAAGGGCTGGCCAGGAACTCCTGGGCGCGTGATATCCAGGGAGTCCTCGGCCTCCACGAGATAGGCCAGTACCTGATGATTTGGCAGGCCGTGAACTGTACCGTCCTCTCGAAAGACCCAGACCGGCTGCTATGGAGGTGGACGGCCAACGGTATCTACTCGGTGCAGTCATGTTATGGGGCCACTTTCCAAGGTTCAACGCGACGCACTTCCTGCAAGCTGATTTGGAAAAGCTGGGCGCCGCCATGAGTAAAATTCTTCCACTGGTTGGCGAATCAAGATCGCTGCTGGACGGCGGAAAGGCTCGCTCGACGTGGACTGCAACATCACCCCAGGTGCCTCCTATGCGACCAAGCTACAGAAACAATCCAGCACCTGCTCTTGACCTGCCCCTTCGCTCGCCAAACATGGCATGCCATCCTGTCCTGGCTGCGCATGCCGATCCGGGCGCCGGACCAAGAGCCTACTGTCTTGGCATGGTGGCTGCAAGCGAACGAGCACACGCCGACGACGCATCGCAAGGCCCTTAGGTCCATTGCCTTGCTTGTTCCATGGATGATCTGGAAACATAGGAACGCGTGTGTCTTTGACAATGCGACGCCCTCGATCGATTTGGTAGTAGATAAGATCAAAGACGAGGCCTGCTGTTGGGCAAGCGCCGGAGCCCAGGGGCTTAGGTTTGTTCTGTCCACATCCTGGGATGTACACTGACCGGCCTATAGCATTGTAAAACTCACCTCCTAGGAGGCTTGTTCTCTCTTTCTTTTCAACGAAATGAAACGCAAAGGTCCTTCGCGTTTTCTCGAAAAAACTTCTTTGCCATAGCAGAAAAAGAAAATCATGTGAAAGGGTGAAAACCAGAAGAGATGTTTAAATACACTCACAATCAATCTCTGAAGCATAATAACAGGGAAACAGATCTCATGAGAACAAAGACATAAGATTAATATGATCAACAAAGAAGACATCATGCATAGGTCGAGGTAATTTTACGAACCATTGTTTAGGGAAACAATTTATAAGTCAACGTCCAAAGAATTAAGAGAGACTGCAATTAAGGGTAACTATGCCCGCTATCGCATGGTGGCAGGAGCAGAGGTAGTAGTCGACAGTGCGATAGTATCCACGCCCCACCGAGGTCATGGCTGTTAAGCTTCATGCACTAGCCAACGCAACCAAAAGTCCGAGCTGATGGAAGGCTAGGCAATTCACATATACACTTCAACACCCCCTCTCACGTGTGATGCTGGAAGTCTACACGTGAATAGACTTAGTGGTATGGTTCAAGAGGCCTATACGTGGACATAGAGGTGTGCAACAACAATTTTTGGATGAATTGCGAAAGCCAGGACTTAAACTCAAGACCTTGGCCTCTGGTACGATGTTAAGCTTCATGCGCTAGCCAACGCAACCAAACGTCCGAATTGATGGAAAGGGCTAGGCAATCCACATATACACTTCAACAATAGCGATCACCGTCGTCCCGCCAGTATCGCTACCGGAAATGGAGGTGCGTATGGGTTGTCGAAGAGGAGGTAAGAGCATGAGTAAGGCTGTGAGGCGGAGCTCGCTGGAGGTCAGAGAAGCCACACCAGCGGACAAGCTGCAGCTAGGGTGCCATGAGCCATGAGGGCGCGTGCGGGGAGGGAGGTTGGTGATATGGATGGTGGGAAATGGTAGATGAGAGCGAGTTGGGGCTGGATTGGCGAACGGCGTCACATAGAATTGGAACTGCTGGAGGTTGTGATTCAGGAGAGAGACACAAAGTTGTGGTCAGGAGGGCGGAAGAGAGCTCGTCCACTAACGGCTGGGAGTACCCCAAAGGGAGAGCAACTGCAACTCGCAACCTCATGCTGACCTGTGTTGTCCGCCTCGCAAAAGAATGCCGGACACCGTGTGTGCTCTATTCCTAGGGAGCTTAGAAAATTAAGTTACTAGAAGACAACTCGAAGGGCAACATGCCCTTGCTCTGCTGCAACCTAACCTGCCCCAGGTTGGGCTTTGCACCTTGTGTAGGGAATACCCCACATAACACGAGCAGTACCTCAGAAAACTAGAACTCTTGCACTCCTATAAAATCAACTTCTAGAAAGTCATTTCAGCCCTTTTCATTGGCACATTTCACAAGAGCAATTTTGTTTTACACTGTTTGACTTTGTGTAACGCAGTTGCTCTCTTCCTTTCAAAGTGGATGCAGTACATTGTTGCCATGAACATGATGCTGTTGGGAAATGGTGATATGGATGGTGGGAAATGGTAGATTAGAGCGATGCGGGGCTGGATTGGCGAACGGCGTCACATAGAATTGGAACTGCTGGAGGTTGTGATTCAGGAGAGAGACATAAAGTTGTGGTCAGGAGGGCGGAAGAGAGCTCGCCCACTGACGGCCGGGAGCACCCCAAAGGGAGAACAACTGCAACTCGCAACCTCACGCTGACCTGTGGAGTCCGCCTCGCAAAAGAATGCCGGACACCGTGTGCGCTCTATTCCTAGGGTGCTTAGAAAATTAAGTTACTAGAAGTCAACTCGAAGGGCAACATGCCCTTGCTCTGCTGCAACCTAACCTGCCCCAGGTTGGGCAATGCACCTTGTGTACGGAATACCCCACATAACACGAGTAGTACCTCAGAAAACCAGAACTCTTGCACTCCTATAAAATCAATTTCTAGAAAGTCATTTCAGCCCTTTTCATTGGCACATTTCACAAGAGTAATTTTGTTTTACACTGTTTGACTTTGTGTAACGCAGTTGCTCTCTTCCTTTCAAAGTGGATGCAGTACATTGTTGCCATGAACATGATGCTGTTGCTAAGGTACCTGGATGCACTGTACTTCTTTTGTGTCTACTTCATTAATTAGCTTCCACTTTCTCTTTGTTTGACCTGCTATTTTGTTGTGTTAATCTGCAGTCAATAGGTGCCATAAACACTATAGTTAGGAAATCAGACGGCAAATTAGTGGGCTACAATACAGACTACATTGGAGCAATTTCTGCTATTGAAGATGGCATAGGAGGTTTTAGCAGTCTTAATCGATTCCCTTTTAACAGTTATTTGGGAGTCATGCACAAATATCACATGATTTATGTTCCACAGGTCTGGGGTCAAAGGATGCTGCTATGTCACCATTGTCTGGCAGGCTTATTGTTGTTGTAGGTGCTGGTGGTGCTGCTAAGGCAATTGCCTATGGAGCAAAGAAGAAGGGTGCAAGAGTTGTAGTAGCAAATCGTACCTATGGTAAGATTTGTATTTATCCGATTTGAAATTCATATTCATATGGACTTGATATTTTGGGCCCACATGTTTGGAAAATGAAGGGTCGGGACATGTTATTGTTGTCGCCAACCCCTTGGTCATGCTGACTAGGCTTCCTGACAAGCATCCAACTCTATTGCACAGAGCAATTGGTTGCACCCATGTTTTAATTCCCAACGACCAAATCCAGTGCCATGCTGTGTTATGATTAGAGCGCGCCAACCTTAGTGCAATGGATCGTTGTTTATCATGATGTCGCCCTTCTCCTGATATTTTCACCTCTTATTGAGCTTCATGTTAAAATTTAATTGTTAGCAATGTAGATAGTTAGCTTTTAGTTGCACCTAACCCTAGATTATCCTCCTAACAATATGTTATTTTGATTGTATGGTGGCTGTACCAATCGCGTGTGCATCATTGCCATGTGCAGTGTTCCCCAACTCTCTATCACATGATATCAAATTAGTTAAATCCAACCTAGCATGGTTTCCCGCCATGACTGCCGCTGCCGAGTCCGCAACCACCATACGCGCTCTCGGCCTCTCCACCATGTCCTCACTCGGGCGTTGCTACCATCCCCCTCATGCACGTCCAGGCCTAGCCCCCCGCTACCTATTCCAGTTGTGTTTGACGCCTCTAATTCTTCAAACTCTTGGTAGTTCTTCCTCGAGTTCCTTGGTGGTCAGGCTTGTCACTGTCAAGCTTGCCTCCGGCGACGCCACTCCCGTGCCTTCATGCTTGGTTTGCGTTGGTGCTCTTGTGCTTTGTCCTAGGATTGACCCGCAAAGGACGGTATTGTCGTCTTGGTGAACTGTCTAATCAATCCACTGAGATCGCCGTCGTTTTACCTGTGCCAAGTCCTACCGCAGTACTCTCGGGACCCTCATTGGCGCCACACCATGACCAAAGCGCGCTGCTTTAGAAGGGCAGGTGGTCGCCCCTTTCGCTCGGTACAAAGCGCTTTGGATCGTCAAAGGCTTAGCCGGCGGGTCGACTATGACGAGACCTTTAGTCTTGCCATCAGCGCGGTTGACCCATTCGGCAACTAGACGTCAAGAATACCTTCCTCAATGTCACCATCGACGAAGAGGTTTACCGCCAGCAGCCTTCTAGCTTTGTCGTTCCATCGCGATCTAACCATGTCAGCAGGCTACACTGCTCTCGGTACGGTTTGAAACAAACACCTTTCGTGTGGTATCAATGCTTCACGTCCCACCTTTGCCAGCCTCATCTCCTACATCTCCAATATGTCTTTATTTGTTCTAGCTAATTTGCATCCAACTTATTATTGGGATTACTTGACTTTCCCAGGACTCAGTTCTCTAATGTCATCCTCGCTAATTTGGAACTAGGTCTTGGAACAGTCAAGCAATCCTCATCTAGATGCTAGTAGCAATTTAGCTCCCTTGCTCCATGGAGCCCGATATTTTGGGAAATACGAAAAATATATTGAGAAATACGAAAAATATATTTAGAAGTTTCAAAAAATTCCAATTTTTCTCCATGGATGTGTTCTACATATCTGTAAAGTCTTACTAAAATATATATTAATTTATTGGCTACACAAAAGGATGAATTTATAGCTCCAAAACCCCAAAAGTTTCTCTATTTGATCCACATATTTGTCTATGTTGTGTACAATATATAGATGGAAATTTGTGCGTAAATATTGCACATCCATATGTAAACTAGCTAAATACCAGTGCGTTGCAACGGGGGCAATTTTATTCTGGTAGTTCAACATAGTAAAATTTTGATTGGGTTGAGATTGTGATATGCTGTGGGGAGGGAATCCATAGGCAAAGAGTTAAGGAAAGACATGATGCGATTGAGATTGTGTACGTACAACTAAAGTTGATTTTGTTGTTTCCTTGCAAGGGATTTCTTAGTATTGGCAATAGGCAAGTTCTATAGGACGGCGGTTCGACCCGCAATGTTGTATGGCGCCGAGTGTTGACCGACTAAAAGCTGACATGTTCAATAGTGAGGTGTGGCTGAGATGCGCATGTTGAGATGGATGTGTGGCCAGATGGAGTCCAAAATGATGATATGCAAGATAGAGTTGGGTAGCACCGATTGAAGAGAAGCTTGTCCAACATCATCTGAGATGGTTTGGGCATATTCAGCGCATGCCTCCAGAAGCTCCAGTGCATAGCAGACGGCTAAAGCGGGCTGATAATGTCAAGAGAGGTCGGGGTAGACCGAACTTGACATGGGAGGAGTCCGTAAAGAGAGATCTGAAGGACTGGAGTATCACCAGAGAACTAGCCATGGACAGGAGTGTGTGGAAGCTTGCTATCCATGTGCCAGAACCATGAGTTGGTTGCTAGATCTTATGGGTTTAACCTCTAGCCTACCCCAACTTGTTTGGGACTAAGGAGTGGAGTATCACCAGAGAACTAGCCATGGACAGGAG
>NC_041385.1:342949732-342957246 GCF_002162155.2 Triticum dicoccoides
CGCAGGGTCCAGGGAAGGGTCCGACCACTTTGGGTCTATAGTACGCAGCCTTTCCCTACATTTCTGTAAGAGGCTGTTTCCAGGACTTGAACCCATGACCTCATGGTCACAAGGCAGCAGCTTTACCACTGCGTTGGAAAAATATTAATGGGGTTATTGCATGGTTTAAAAAAAAGTCGATAGGAGGTGGCATGTATCGATTTGAGGAGTGGAAGCGATGGAAGTGAAACCTGTTGGTGTCTAGCCCTAGCTCTCCTCACCTTCAGCTCTCTCTCTCTCGCACAGACGTAGAAGAAAGAAGGAAGAAGAACGAGGAGAACACAACAAGAGTTTGCCCGGCGCACGTACGCCGCCGGCCGCACGAGCGGCCGCTTATATTTCCCTCGAGCAACAAACTCAAGATGCATCTGTTACAACGCATGGGGTATTTATACCCTGGGACTCGCCGGCCACCTACCCACGTCCCAGATCACGCCGAGCGCCCGATCCGGCCCGTGCCATCCATGCGCCCCGCGACATGCACGTACATGCCCAGGTCGTGCGCGCCCGCCAGGACCGACTCAAACGCTCCCCCGATCCCGCCAACAGAACACGCACACACTACACGCAGCTAATACATGCATGCACTCCCGTCTAGCTAGCTCACGTATGCATACATACATGCGCACACACACACGCGACGCACCCTGGCCGCAGCCCGCGGCTTATTCGTCTAACAAAACCAACAAATTCCCCTTTATAGTAGAGATGTATAATTTTGTTTTCAGAACTGTTTGAGGATTAAGACCCCTTTTTTCCCCTAAAAGGGCTCACTGTAGCCCGGGCTCATTTCCACTCCTCAATCGCTAAGTAAGCATCACTTTACACTGTATTGAGCAGTGAACCTACTTTGCGCTAGATACCATACCATCTTAAAGTTAGTATGATTTTCTTACATGATTGCTTTTTGTTTCATCTCTTGTTGGTCCATACTTGATGTAAGCCAAATGGTCATTTAGATGAATGATGTCCGTATCGTAATACATCTTGTAATTTGAAAATTTTCTCCATTCCCCCAGAAAAGGCAGTTACTCTTGCCAATGCAGTTGGTGGCCAGGCCCTGAGGTTAGCCGACCTGGAAAATTTCAGGCCTGAAGAAGGGACGATCCTCGCTAATGCAACATCATTGGGGATGTACCCAAATGTTGATGGCACTCCTGTTCCGAAGGTCTCTCTCTCACACACACACGAGCAAGCAAGCAAACTTGTTTCATTCTAGCGAAATTAAATTTGGGGATCCTTTTCCTTTTAATCTGTCATTCCATCCTTAACATGCCCCCTCGGTGTATTTGAGGAATTCTCCTTTTGGATCTGCAGAAAGCTTTAAGTTTCTATGATGTAGTGTTTGATGCGGTATATGCCCCAAAAGTTACCCGGCTTCTACGAGAAGCAAAAGAACATGGAGTGAAAGTTGTTAGCGGTGTAGAGATGTTTGTTAGACAAGCCATGGGCCAATTTGAGCATTTCACTGGTGGTATAGAAGGTATCTTCTATCAACTTCAGGATAACCCTTACTTCACCAAATGATGTGACTGCACCCGCAGCTTACTTATCATAAGTTACTATTTTTGACACTCTTTTTCTGCAGCTCCTGAAAGCCTGATGCGCGAGATAGCAGCACAGTATACCTAGCAGGTTCCTTTATCCATCTTTTGGCATCTTCATCGTACAGGTCATTGTGGTAACACATGCATAACACAACAATGCGTGAAGCTAAGAACATGATTTATGTTAACCAGATTTGATTATCTCATTAATTCTTATAACGATGAACTTTCATGCCATATCAAAACCAGAAGTCCAACATGCATACCTACAATAGGTCAAAGCCTCAAATTCCACTCGAAAAGTAAAAAAGAACAGAATATCTCGAATTGTTGTCATGCTTCATTTAGCTTTGTTGCTTTCCTGTTATATGTTATATGTACGTATGTTTTTCACGAATTTGTACAACAAAGGTTGCTCAAACCCCAAAGGACTTTGGGAATGAATGCAAGCAGTTTCTTCTGTTTTTCTTGCTGGGAATAGTATTCAACTATTCATAGTGCATAATGTGACAAGTTTGGGCTGGTTATTCAACTATTCCCAAGTGTTTGGTTGCCAGAGCAATTTAAGTGTGGATTTCGTAGGGTTAGCATGCAAAGATTGCTGTTCTTTTATTTTCACAGAAGAGGTGTGCTATTTACAACGGCTATGGTAATAATGATGGGGGTGTAAATTAGGCATATAATTTGCGATATTGCTGCTGTAGATGTATTGCCAATTTTGTTCAGCTTCTCTTATGCAATTTTTTGTAAGAGTTTTCTTTTGACACATGAAAATAACATGGGCTGATTTTAGAAAATACTTATTCCGTGCTATATATTTTGCGAAACACCAACACACATTGTACTGATCAAAATTACTTTTCCAAAGTCGCTTCTTGGAGACCATCTGATATAAGGGCAAACCGTAGGGGCGGCCCGATCTTCATGAATTGGAGGTGGATATGAGGAAGAACATGGGGAAAAACACGAGGAATCACTAGTAATGACAACGGAAAAAAGCCTTGAGCCAACATCTCATAACGAAGGTCAATACAAGAGATGCACTTGAATCCAAACAACAATCAAAGGGAAAAGTAAACAAAGAATAGTTCATCCCCAAATCCTAAGAGATGGAGGTCTTGAATTTCACATGCAGAATCCTCTCCATGGAAGGTGTTGTTGTGCCCATGGGAGCCTTCACCACAAGGATGGCCCTGTACTCCAATGGAGTCTTCTCTACAAGGGAGGCCTTGTACTCCAGTGCAGTCTTCTCTGAGTCTTCTCCACAAGGGAGGCCTTGTGCTCCTTGGAGTCTTCTCCACAATGGAGGAATGCCACTAGGGGAGGTAGATGAGCAAAAGCTCTCATCTAGTAATATTTGCTAACCCTGTAGAGGAGGTGGGGATCCCACGAAGAGGGAAGGAGGGAAGAGCCCAAAAGCTGCACACAGGCAGTTACCCTCTTGTCTAGTAATCTTTGCTAACCCTGTAGAGGAGGTGGGGATCCCACGAAGGGGGAAGGAGGGAAGAGCCCAAAAGCTGCACACAGGCAGTTACCCGGAGTCTCAGGGTGACTGTCGGGCACGGGTCGAGGTGACACGGTCGGTCGGCGCGATTGCTGCTCCAAGGTCTGGAGTGTACGGGGTGGTTGGCTCGGAAGCTCCAGCTGTCTCCTAGAGGCTCGGTGAAGGCACATGGCCTGTAGGGGTGGCCTGGTCTTCACGACTTGGAGTTGGATTTGAGGGAAAACGTGAAGAACACGAGAGAAAGAGGTGATAAACACAAGGGAAACATTTCCCAAGCGCAAATCAACACACAAGTGGCAACGCAAGATACACATGGATAAGTCCTTGATCCCAGCCATCCACAAGAGACAGAGGGAGCAAGATAGAGTTCTTCCCCAAATCCTAATACAAGGAGGGTTTGTGCTCATGGAGCCTTCACCACAAGGGTGGCCTTGTACTCCAGGGAGTTTTCTCCCTCGGGAGGTCTTGTACTCCCATGAAGTCCCTTCAAGAGGAGGCTTTAATCTCCACTAGGAGAGTTCCCACAAGGAGAGATACATTGGCAAAGCTCTTATCTTTGAGTTTAGTTTCCCAGCCTAAATTTTTTGAACGTGATTTGCTTTTCGTTGGGTGCGCGTTGCGTTTTTCTGTTTTGATTTGGTCTCTGGTCAACAATGCGATCTGTCGGGGCTGATTCCTAGGGTGTCGCCAGGTGCATGCATGCGGTTGTAGATTTGACTACGTGCGTGCATGTAGGCGGTTGTGATTTTTATTTTTAGTTTCGTTGCATGTGGTGACTAATCCCGTGCATGTATCTCGGTGGCTGGCTGGTGTAGGTAGTTGCCATTTTTCCCCCCTGTGTTTGCAATGCATGGGTGTCAGTCAGGTGGTAAGGCATTGTAGACGTGTTATCCTTGCCGCTTGATACGTGTTGCTTCTTTCGTATTCGGCCGTACCTTCTCGACGTCTTGGAGAATAATCGCACCTTCTAGCCTGGTCCTTGGTCGTGCCTTCTCGACGTCTCGGAGGATCGTGTCTTCCTGTTCCTTGGCCTATAAATATGGGGATCCCCGTGCTCCTTGCCATCCAGAACCTCTCGCCGCCGATGCCCAGCCCCGTAAGGCTGGCATAGTAGAAACTCTTCGGAGCTTGTCACCGCCGAGACCAGCCCCGTCAGGGCAACCTTGTAGAAACTCGGCGCCTGCACACAACGGAGTAGGGAAAACGGTGACCACGGGCTAGAAACTCGGCGCCTGCACGTTGTGGAGTACCGGGAGTAGGGCAAATTGCGACTGCCGTCATGGCATCGGCGCTGCTGAGCATACGGCACCTGGCACCCGAGTCGGCGTATCGGCTCGCGAGACAGTAGCTCAACATACCGCCAAGACGAGGGACATGGGGCCGTAGCCCAAGCCGAGCAACCTAGACACTCCGATGAACAGGCCGCGCTTGCGGTGGACGCAGCCGATGCGGACGCCCTGCACTGGTGTGTTGTCCCGGAAGATGAGCATCTCCAAAGCAAGCACACCCCTAGGTGTACGATTCGTCGACGTACGACACCTGGTCCCGGTAGGGTCGGAGACGTACGACACCTGGTCTCGGTAGGGTCGGAGATGGCGTAGCCGGAGGATACGCTGTGCAGCGTCCGGCAAAAACCGGAGCCACACAGCAACACGGTGAAGGATGCCAGCATGGATGGGTCACTCTGCCCGCACGTCGTCTCTTGCCGTAAGGTTGAGCATGATGTGGCGCCTCGACGGCTATGGCACGTCGCAGACGGTGTCGTCAAGCAACGACGGTGATGTTGTGTGGATTGCGATGTCTGCGATGATGTTGTCTGGATCAAAATAGTGGAACCACAGTGACGGTGGCGAAGCGACGGAGCTGATTGCCACGGAGACATCGAGGAGGACGAGGGAGAGAAGCACGGTGGTCTTTGAGCCGTGCTTGACGCCCTGTCCTGACTGTGAGGCTGCGACTACGGCAGGCATGCGGTGAGCCGGCGTTCTACTGGTGCATCCACGACATTGTCACCGTCGGCTTCCAATCCCCGGTCAGCCCAATCAAGTGCCCGCTGAAGAGATCCCCATCCCCATTGCCGTCCTGCCACCGCCATCGCCACCTCCAAGCCCTGGTCGCCGCCTGACTTCCTTCTTCCGTCCCGGCCTGATCTGATGTCTCTCTGTTACGAGCTGCTATTAATTAGAAGAAAGTGTAGAAAGAAAAGAGTCATTGGACATTGATGGTAGGTTGCGTGCGGGGTTTATGCAGTGTAGGAGGAATTTAGGAGTAGAAGACAAGCGAAGGCGATGACTTCAGAGTTCAGAGGAGTAGGCTTCCTGGAAACTTTCCTTCTGTTTTTTGTTCTGTGTTTTGCTGGGTGGGATGTGCTGTGGTAATGTTTTATTATGATAGGTGGTGCGTGTTTCTGTCCGGGCAATTCGGTCCTGACGAGTCCACAGATTGGGGCAACATCCCTCTGGAATCCTATTTTGTTTTCTCTTTGTCAATTATTGTGTGTGGGAGAGAGAGGGACCTAGGATGATGGTTCATATTAATTGCTTTTGGTATACAGAAGTGGTGTATGCAAATGAATTTCAACATTAAGCTACAATTTTTTCTCAGTTAACAACTGCATTTCTTATATCAATGTAGTTTATCTAAACATCTTTAGCAATCAAGATTAGTTTTTGGATGTTCCCTCTAAGATTGGGCTAGAAAGTAATTATACGCCTCTCTCCATGATTGTGTAAATTACTCCATTTCTGGCGGCATTACAATGTTGGTGGACATGCCTCTCAACAGTTTCTCTTCAAAAGTTTTCCAAGAAACTCTCAAACCTAAATGCTTTCCAGCCTTTTCTATCTTTTTTGTAACTAACAGTGCCAAAGGTTGCATGTTTTATAAATAGGCAGATGCACTTGGTATTAACCATGTTTTATTAGCAGGTTGATGCAACTTGGTATAAGGTAGGTGACAGTGTGGAATGATTTCATATCATGGCAAACTAGCAGTGTCAATAGTTAGGGTACTGAATTTATTTGATCAACTAGGGTTTCAACATTTTTTTGTATGGATAATAATGTTTCGTCTAAACCTGTGGACAAATATGACTTTTGAAGGCATGGAAGCAAGATATATAATCTGGATAATTTCTTTCAAAATCCATGTAAGCGCGCACATTTTAAAGCAGAATCATAGCATTGAACCACCACTACATAAAGAGCATATGCGAGTTCACCATCTTTTTCACAAAATTTCTACAATTTGTCTGAGACATGGTCATACGGGAAAGTGTACTACACCTAGCATCATGATGGAGTGAGAAGTCCGCTGAGCTCGCGGGGGAGAGGGGATGCGGGATTATTTTTTCCCTAGACAGACTGTAACATTTGTTTTGAATACAAGGAAGAATTGTCAAGGGGTCCTATTCTACTAAAACACTCCAACACTTTTAGCGAGCATCTAGCCCAACAACATATCCAAGGCAACATTTTAAGCTTTTGCTTCCTTCAACCAATATAAAAGAAATACGGACCAATATAGCAAGAAAGAAGTACACGTTCAACAGTAGATACAAATAAGAAATTGTATGCAATAACAAAACCAAACAAAGATTTGCATGTTTCTTTTCAGGTATATTGTGTCATCTTCTTTTACTACTTACGCATTATTGCAACGTTGAATAAAGATTTGTGCACATATATTAGTTCTTTTGTATCCTGGAGAACTCATTGTTGTTCGACGGATATTTAATTTCATAATATCAATTACCTTTCAGCAATTATTATGAAAAAAGAAAGGAGAAATAATCATATATATGATGAAGAGGTCTGACTTTTGAACAAACCAAAACATCACTCACCTATCTAGGTCTCTTGTTGTAATTGAGTTTCGCTGTAAACAATACATACAAACAACATATATAAACACAATGAATCGACGGGACGCGGTGTGTCGCCGCGCGGGCATTGCTAGTATATAATAGAGGATGCCCTGTGCGTTGCTGTAGGAATTGGTTGGTGAAAATTTGGGTTGATAACATGGAAACCAAAATTAAAGTACAAAACTTATTGTATTTTATTATGCATAGTTGTAACAAAATTTATTAAATATAAGTAGAATAATTGAATGGTAAACATTTCCTATGCATGGTTGAATGTTGTGATGGGCCATATCCCATTCATAGTTGTATGGTGAGGTGGCATATTAGATAAATAAGTTAACAGGATGACTCTCTTAGTTATATAGGATATGATTACTCTAACAAAAATAACTGGCTTGGACAAATTAGCCAAAAGATTCTTCAAGTTGAGTGGATAATAAATGTTGACAAGCTAGTATTATAGTGTATATTTTCTATGGATTGCTCAAGATGTAACTACTGTTTGTTTTTGCTTTCAGGCTGATGGTGAAATAATTGGCTTGGACAAATTAGCCCAAAG
>NC_041385.1:342957483-342964289 GCF_002162155.2 Triticum dicoccoides
TAATGTCAAATATCACCTACTTGTCACCTGATATAGAGATGTAAACAAAAAGTGTTGCATTCGTCTTGTTATCAACGTATAAGTAGTAAAAAGGTCACACGAATAAAGAGAAAATTCAGGTTCAAATCAAATCATATTGACAAAAAGGAAATGTCATAACTACGATTCGGTGGTTGCATGCTTTCTGTTTTACATGCGGTGGTTGCATGCTTTTTGTTTTGCATGCGGTGGTTGCGGTTAGAGTTATATTAAGTGATGTTTTTTGGCCTTTTACATTCTAGTCTCTTGGCATTCTCTTATAGCCTTTTGACATCCTTATGTATGTATATATATATGTTGGCATTGGCCTTCTAATAATATAAGTTGCTATTTCAACATGATATTAGAGCCCAGGTTTTCTCCTGCGCTGCAACTCGCCTGACGATCATATTTTTTTTCCAGTCTTCTTGTCTCGATCTCTTCTGAATCGATCTCTCTGCAGCTATCGATGTCAGATCGATCGATGCCAAGCACATACACTGCCATTGCTCCCTCTCGTCCGGTGCTTTTCTGATCCAAGTCGATCGGGACGCCGGCCCCGCCTCCTCCCGGCCAGGCCGCCGCGACCCTGCTTCCTCCCGGCCAGGCCGCTGCCGCCCTGCCTCAGGCCGTGTGCGTCCGCCTCAGGCCGTGTGCATCTGCGTTCGCCCTGCTTTGTCTCCTCCAGGCCGCTCCGCTACCGTACACACCCGCGTTCGCCGGTTCCTGTTCCCGCTGTCGTCCGCCGGCCGCCGGATTGCGTCCAAGATCTGTCGCCGGCCGTTGCCCGTTGGTTCCCGTGCTAGATCGGCTGTCAGGCATTGGATCCATCTCACGGTAGACGTGTGTTTGACTGGGTGGACTGCATCGATCCACCTGCTTTGTGCGTGCGTGCGCGTACTCCCTGTGCCGCGCATCGCTTTGCTTTGGGCTGTGTGCGGGCGTTGGCCTGCTTCTGCTTCCGGCTACATGGCTTGAGCTCTGTGTTTTTCCAAAAAAAAAGTAGAAAAAAAAAGAGAGAGAAGAGCACCCATGTCTTTGGCGTCATCTGGCTATGTTGCCATTTCGCGCTGCCCGGTGATATTTGATGGAGCTAACTATGCTGAGTTCACTGCCTTTATGCGCATTCACATGCGTGGCATTCGTCTCTGGGGTGTTCTTTCCGGTGAGGTCCCCTGTCCTCCGCGTCTAGTGCCTCTTGTGGCTCCTACCCCACCGCCGACGCCACCGGCTCTTGACACAAATGCTTCTGATGCTGATAGGGCTGCAGCCAGGGTTGCTGTTGATGATGCAGATGCCGCTTATGACCAGGAGGTCTTGGATAATTCAAATGCTCTTTCTGTTTATCGTGACGATCTGGCTGCTTACACTCAGTGGTGTGATGATGATGCTCGTGTTGCGACTGTTCTCACTTCCAGTGTTTTGCCTCAGTTTGCTTCTGAGCCTCGATACTGCCTTTTAACATCCTCATGTATGTGTATATATGTTGGCATTGGTCTCCTAATAATATAAGTTGCTATTCCAACAGTTGCATGTTACTAGTGTGAGAACTGTACATGTCCACTTGCTTGGTCAATTCAAGTGATTTTGAGCTCATGCCTTCTTTTTACGTCACCATCCTCCTTCCAGCTTGGTTGTATATGCATTGACAGAGGCATGAACAACCTATTTTCAGAGTTTAATTTGCTAGTACTATGGATTTTTTTTTCATTTTTTATTCAAAATGGATTAACAGTCAATATTTCCAAATAGTAGAATATTCACCACCAATGACTCATTTTCATTTGATGTATGCCGTCGCTATATTTGAGAGCTTCCAGGGAGAATCTTTAGCACGGTTGTGGGCACTCCATTGAGATTCCTTTTGATAAGGAAGATCTTCATTTCTGGAAACCTGGAAGAGGTTGTAGCTCTGATTTCCCATTTGCTTGGAGCAAATGTTCCTTGAAATTGTTCCATGGGCAAGAGTTTGGTTGTCCATGGACCAATTAGCATTGTTGGATGTGTGCTTTTCTACTGCAAGTTAGCTTTGGCTTCAGCTGTAGGAGGGGAGCTCATGTATTGCAGGAAGCCATAACCATGAAGTGGATCCTCTGATCATCCTGCTCACTGCAATGTATATTCACATTCCTGTAGCGTCATGGAGTGATGGACATCGCCAAGAGGCATATGCAGAATTGATGTAGGGCCAAAGCCCTAGGTAGTGATCTTTCACGACACAATGAACATAGGGAAGAACGTGGAGAAATCAAGAGAAACATTCAAGAACAAGTCAAATCACACATCCACACAAGATCCACAAATATACATGAACAACAAAGAGGACATTCACACAAGATCCACAAAGATACATGAACAACAAAGAAAAACAAAGATATGAGAGAAATCCTTATTTAACACTGTCTTAAAATTTGTTGCCTTATTTGACACTGACTTTTTTTCTTTCTTTATTTAATACGGAGTCCAAATTTTATGCCTTTATAACACTTTCGTCCCTTTAAGCCTTGACGGTGTTAAATGACACCTGAAAAGACCTATTTACCCTTCGTGGGTACGTGACCAAAATCTTACATTCTTAAGAAGTTCCTCCCTACTATAAGGCATTCTCTCAACATGCAGATTGTCCACATCAACGCATTGACATGTCACCATTGTGGTCTACTGCATGCATGCATGCATGCTCCCAGGTCATTAATTATTAATATTTTGACCAGCGTACAAAAACTTGCAACATCACCTTCTCTGCTTTAAGTTCGGTGAACCATAGCTTCAAAAGAAAATCAGTGAACCAGCTAGCCAACCGGTACGTAAATAACATCGCATTAACTTGCTGCTGATCGTCTTATGTTCCGGCACCAACGGACGCTTCCGATCGCAAATAAAGCCACAAATGCATGGAAACTGACTGAGGCATTAACCCATCCGTTTCCATCGATTGGTTTCCCTTGGGTTCATCTTTTTAACTTGAGCAGGCGAATGCCATAGCTTACATGTCCAAACAGTGGAGGCCTACCGACGCTTTGTACAGCAGCGCATCTTAGCTCCAGCAGGTCACTGTCATTTCAATCAAGTGCCCCCTCCAAAACAATGTGGGCGTTGGCAGGTGCTTCCCACCTGCGGCTTCACGTGTAATCATAGTTTTCCGCTGTAGTTTCTTTTTCTTTTTCTTTTTGCCTTCGTTCATCCCTGTAACTTGCCTCTGTACAGCGTGTTCTTCTTCTATCAATGATAACCAGCATCTCTCCGGCTGGACTTAAAAAAAAAGAATCTTGCCAAGACGTGGCTTGAGCTTCCATGGAATTTATATGTTCATCTCCTTGATGGCAGGTCTCAATGGGCGTTGGTCTGACGCCATAATTGGGGCGTACTTCTGGTCACGCTATATTCTGAAGCCGACTGTTGTTCCACATCTATGTAAAGACCAGGTTTCATGTTCTTTCTTCTACTGATTTGTTCACCTTAGGCCGTGTTCGGCAGCCCTCCGCTCCGCGGCTCTGCTCCTGGAGCGGCCGGAGCGGAGCGGCCCGCAGTGCATTTTCCTGGAGTTGGAAAACTGGCGCTCCGTCTGCTCCCCGTATTATACGGAGCTGGAGAGCTGCCGAACAGGGCCTTAGTCTGGAGTTAGATTTCAGAATACAGTTTTCACTAAGTACTGAAACAATACGTCAACTTCCCTTTCATGATGTCTACCTGGAGACATCGTGTGGCCTCCTCTGCAACATGGTGGCCGCCTTCGAAGTGCTGCTACGCATGACACACCGTTGAGTACACCGTCGCCGGTATAGGGAGCCTCCCCTATGGTGCCGCTAAGCGGGACACGCCTGTACGGCGTCGCCAGTGCACGGGAGAAGGCACAATGCACACGTACATGGCATTTTTATCACAATTCTATATATAAAATTGCAATCTTATATTATTAATTTGTTTAGTTTTTTCTATTGAGGGCAATAGACAAATGTGGAAATAAAAAGCACTGTAACTGATTTTCACAAAAGAAAAGTACTACGACTGAAAAATAGCTGCTTCATTACTGCATCTTTACATTTATAAGTATTTTCGCATTTTTTAACTAATAATTGGGTTACTTTATTCTTGATTTGTCAAAATATTATACAAATGATGTCCACGATTCGGTGAAGCTAACCCTAACATTCATGGAAGTACAATTAGTGAGTCAACATACCGCCAAGAACTGCCTCGGTGATATGTAGGTATACTGTAAATAACCCCATGCATGTGTTTATCCAGTTTGTGGTTGTATATATATGTAACATGGTTGATTTGTAGCTTACCAATATCTAATAAGAAAAAAAGCATGCAAATAATTCTCTATCCTGTTATTCTACATTGTGACAACTAAAAGTCCATCCGCTATTGCTCCCAACTCCTATCAAGTCCCGCAACAACGTGCGGGGTATCATCTAGTTTTAAGTATATGTGCATCCGGTCCAATGGCGGAGCCAGGATTGGAGCAAGCCCCGGGCCCAAACTTTTGTTTTGTTTTGCCGTAAGGTAAAAACTTAATGTCCATAAGGCATTTAGCTACCTCAAAAGATACCCCAAACAAAATATAGCTCAATTGCACGAAATATTTAAAATTTAAACTCAATGCTTAACGATACAACAAAATAGATAAAAAAACGTGGCAAAAACTACAAAGTATAGTATGTGATAAAAAAAGTACCGAATCAATGGTTTGCTTCCTCAACGCCTCGCATAACCTCATCAATGGTGGAAGAAGAGCCAACAACTTCAAGGCATCAAAAGCTAATTTTAAAAGAGAAAGCATAAACATCATAGAAACAATTATCATTGATACACATATAAAAACTTACCACTTCGACAAGGTAAAAGTCATATGCGAGACCTACATAAGTTTTTTGGATCAAGACAAGCAATGCATCGTAACAATTGAGTAGATCTTTTACCTTTCTTTTCTATAATATTAAATAAAATTGGCAATTACATCAAAATACCCTAGATATATGACTGCATACGTACACATTATTTGAATTAAATTTCAGTTCGAAGTAGTTTACACACTGATACATCATACAAGTAAAACATGTTGTAAGTAGAATTGTGCAAAGCTTCAGTGAGAAAACATAGAAAGCATCAAAGAAAATACAAGGTGAAGCAGCTTGCAGTGAAACAGCGGGCAGGGGATGACGCGCCACGCCCACGCTGGTGGTCGACGCACGGGACAGGATGCGGCGGCCGGAGCCCAGATGCCAGAGCCGGGGGAAAGTGGGGGGCGGGCCGGAGACGAAGCCACGGCGGATGGCGGCGCGAACGCTGGTCAGTCGGGAGATCAATCGTACCCCCCGTCCTGCCTGCGTGCGACTCGGCGGCGGCCGCGCGAGGGTTGCGTCTCCTTATTTTTAGCAAGACAGTGCTGGCGCTGCGTCTCTTCAGCCTCGTGGATCGTGCGCAGAGTTGGATCGTGGGTGGTTCTGGGTTGCCTCGTACGTGCATTTGTTTCGGCAAAGACAGCGTAGCAAGACTATGGGCCTTCTTTATTTATTGGGCTGTACCCCGGGTCTGCAAAGAAACCTATATAATTATAGCCTGTAAATATTTGCACGCCCCGGGCCTGGGCCCTGGGTGCCCGGGGCCTAGCTCCGCCCCTGATCCGGTCGACTCCATTTGTGTTGGCCTCGATGGCGTTGTAGCCGAGTGCACTTCGGCGCGTAGGCGTACGAGGCTAACTTGAGTGCTCCCTCTGTAAATTAATATAACAGTGTTTAGAGGAAAGTGCTATTATGAGCTCGGGCTCATATGTACTTCTTATCTCCCACGTCCACTAGCGCCAAGATTTCCACCACTCCACGTATATGCCCATGTATTCGAAGTAGTATATGCAATTCTTTTGCAGACCATGGCCCACCCACCAACCAGACTTAATGTGACGGCCGCCGTCTCATGCTTGACGTCTCAGACGGTGCTCAGATGACACGCACAGACGGAAACGTTGTCCAAACCCATCTATTTATTTGCAGCCATCAGTCCACCAACCAACCTTCCTCTGCAAGATTCATTCGCCTCGTCCCCTTCCATTATTATTTCTTCCTCAATTGCGCATGGAGTTTCTCCTCTGTCATGACCAGTAAAAGTATTATTTATTTAAAAATCCAATTTTATTTGCAACAAACATTAAAGAATTGTCTACACACATACAAAAATCACCGAAGAAAAAACATACCTAAATGCTCTGAGAGAAAAAAAACAATGCTTCAAAAAGACTATTTTTAAAAGCATTTTGAAGTAATGATTTTGTTTTTTTTCAAAGCAAATAGGAATCTTTTCCTCACAAAAGGTTACACGTATGTATAAATTCATCAATGCTTGTTGCCAAAACATTTGACTTTTTTACTATTTTTTTCATTTCTGTGTTCATGAGGTTGCATTTGAGCTTGGTGCAGGAGGACATTTTCACGCAAAGTGCCAGATCAGAAACAATGACCACCTTATCTTGTTCAAGATGCACTGCCGCCACACAATATTAAGTAACAAGTAATTAAGCAGCACCACCCACAATCTCCAATATACAGAATGTATTTTCCATGTAATAATTTTAAGCAATAATCTGAAGGTCAATCAAAAAACACCCCCTTGATGTGGCAATTTTGTTTCATGTCCATCCCACACATGTCTACTGTTTGAGCATCCACTATGTCGGCAAAAACTCGGCCATGGCAGTGTCGCTCAATCACTGCAGCAGCAATCCAGAAGTTTTGCCACGGCAGCTTACCTGCAACACTGTCTTGGCAATGAAAAATTTATGGCAA
>NC_041385.1:342964665-342970493 GCF_002162155.2 Triticum dicoccoides
ATTCTGGAAAATTTATGCACCTTCAACATTTGCATTGCCACCGCATCCTCCTTGGCTTGAGCTACCTCCAACCTCTGACATTGTGGTCGACACAAGTTATCCGTACATCCGCCCTGATATGCACTATATACTACTCTCAAACATTCAACAATTCCACTAACCTGAAGAATCCCTGAATGTGTATCCAGGCTCACAGTCACAGTCATGACGCTGGATCCTCCCACAAGAATTAGTTCCATCATCAGCTGCCCCTCCTTCCATGCCAATTCCAGAACCAAGTGCAGCAGCAGCACCTCCACCTGTACAAAAGGAAAGGACGGTTTTTTCAAAACAAATAGCCCTCGACTAATCAAAGCTGGTAGACACCGTGACATGCACCGGCACCACCGCTAGCTGAAACATCTGAGATGCTTATCTCTGGTTCACCCACCCTTTTGGACTCTGTCGCCACCCTTTCCAGTGCCACCACTGTATTATAACCTTGCTCCTTGTCACTTCCTGAGGATGAAGCACATTGCTTGTCAATGGGTTGGTCATATCGATAACACAGACTCTTTTCACGGGCACTCAATTTTATATTACCAGCACGACGCGCACGAAGGTCATCATCCTCACTTGCCATGCTGTGATTATCACTTGAAGTGTCTTCGGTTTCTGAGGTTTCCGATCGACAAATCGTTTCAACAATGTTCGAGAACCTCACTCTCCTCCGCCTTTTGTTGCCTCTTTCTGACTTCTTATTCCCCTACCGTCTCCAAGACCACTTTGGCAGAACCCATGTTCCCTGTCTCGGAGGCACCACCAACATACCTCTGTCCTGTGAACCACATTTAGGCTGTGTTCGGGAATCCTCTGCTCCTCCGTCAGGGAGCGGAGCGGGCGGAGCACCACTTTCGCCGCTCGCTAAAATTGAACTGGGTGCCGCTCCGCTCCACGGCGGAGTTACAAAGCGGAGTGATTCCGAACGGCCCCTTATTTAAGTATGTATTTCAAGCACATTTCAATTGACAAATTTATACCACAGTTGACTAACCTACAATTTTTGCCTGCCAGCGACGATTACTGTTTCCGGCAGCCACATTTCTCCCAACAACTCCACCTATGATCGACACAATACCTATGTCAGCGACATGATTGGGAGAATTGTGTTCTTGTCTCTACCACTAACTTAATATGAACTGTACGACATAATACTACTTTTTTCAGTATCATACCTGTCAAAGCACCCTCATCAAAGATCTCCCCAATCAGGAACCAATTGTAACCATTAGTACCATGCTCACTACTCTATATTTTCCAAACTGAAATAACAAATTCTTGTTCTCTTCTCCTCAATAGTTCTCTCCCGAGTCTGTCGAACAGAAGCATCATATACTTCTGCACAAACATATCCATTAGACACCATCACTCCTTTATGTGCTCATCGTTGCACATAAAACACCTTCGAAATACGGCTTTGTCCATTTCTTTCTGATCTCGAGAAGTTGAGTCATGTATGGGCGTCTCCATAGGTTGTATTCATCCAGCAGCATCACCCACCCATTCTCAAACCCATCTACCGTGAGCATGTAGTTCACCACCTCATGGGACTCTGCTTTGAATTCACTCTTATTGGTGTACAGAGGGCCCAACGTTTACTTTGCGTTCTTGAGCATGTGACACTTGCACCGCCAGCATGTGGTGTCTGGCATAATGCTCTTTGATAGCCAGCTCCATAGCCTGAATAGGGTATGCAAAACACACCAGGAAAGCAAGAACTTACCAGTAAGTATAGTCATCAGAGGAGCGCCGCCCATCACTCTAAGAAATTCTGAGAAAACATTCAGAACTCTCAGTTGTCTCATCACAAACAGGCACCTCTGCCAGGATGGTACTCTGGAAATGACTATTAACACCAACAATAGCCTGAACATCATTTCGTACAAATTAGTCCAGTACATGGTGTCAAATGTTATCACATCCCTGAAAAATGTGTACTGCAGCTTGCTGTTTTCACTTGCCCACATCAGGTTGTTAATCCCGCCCTCATTGTCAGCCTGAATTTTGTATGTGAAATGCGGATCCTTGGCCCCAATTTCAGCAAACACCTCCATCATCATCGACCTGCTCCCTATTTATCTTCCCACGGAGATTGCGCAAAGACCTTTTGGTGAATGGCACATTCTCCATTGATCCAAAGAAGTTCCCTATGATACCATACACCTTCGCAAGGTTGGCATTGTTTTGCCGCAACTGCTTTATCAGATATATATGCTTGTGCCATGGCCAATGCACCATCTCGCCAAAGTTTGGTGAAAGGGAATGGTTGTGGCTCTCCCAATGCTCTGTGATGTACCACCCAGCGTCTGACATTTGCAACGGCAAGACCTTGTGTTCTTAACACCAACTTTACCCTGCATATGTAATCAATATTTTTAGAATGCAGAAACTACAGAATAACTGCAACTAATAATAATCGAATTGACGCGAGTTGGGCAGGGTGGTCTGCTCGGTGCGGCAGCACCTATCCTCAGCCTGCAAATGCAGCCAACTCACATATTAAGTGCCTGAATTCAGTAAGCAGTATTTTCTCAATTAAACTGTCTGGGTTCAGTAAGCATGATTCTGTTTATTGACTGCAAATCCCTAGTTGTTCTAAAGCCATGATTTATCCACTCATCCAAACTTTTCTGTAAATCCCTAGTTTACTCACAGCAAGAACAATTCTAGCACTAAGCTAGTTGTTCTAACGCAGCCAACTCACATTTTAAGTGCCTGAATTCAGTAAGTAGTGTTCTCTCAGTTCAACTCTCTGGGTTTAGTAAGCATTATTCTACTTATTGACTGCAAATCCCTAGTTGTTTTAATGGCACGATTTATTCACTCATCCCAACTTTTCTGTAAAATCTCTAGATTACTGACAGCAAGAACAATTCCAGCACTAACCTCTTGTTCCACAGTCACGACCTGCGGATTCATCTTCCCAACTGACAGCTCCGACGTCGGAGGCGAGCTCTCCCTCCTATCCGCCGCCGCCTCCTTGGCCGCGAAAATCTGAGTGTCTGCGCTGTCCACCGCCTGTTGCTGCTCCGCCACCTCCTACTCCTCCACCATAGCGCCTCCCGACGGCGCTTGCGGCACAGGGACCGGCACCAAGCTCTTGCCTAAATCTGCAAGGAGAGTGGATCTGATCCACCACAGACAAAATCCTTTCAGTCACCATAGCCAGCCGTCTAAGATTTGCGACGAAATTGCCAGACAAGTGAGGATCTACATACCCCTCGATTGGCTGCATCAGGAAATCCATGGTGCCTCGCAGCCGCTGCTCTTTTTCTCTACGCTGCAGGCCCGAGCTTCCAAATGAGCACCGCTCTAGGCAGAGAAGATACTGGACCCTGCATTCAATTTCCGCCTGTACCCACCGAACGGAAAGCGAACTTCCCGACGGATCAGACGGGCCCGCTGATTCTGATCCATGGCTCACCTTGTCGGCGGTGAACGGACGTAGGCTTGCCCGTTAAAGAATGCTATTTTAATGCGCCAACATGGCCCACCACCCACCCCTGCGACGTACGTATATCTCCACAGTGCGCATTTTCTAGCAGCCCACCAACGCCCGTATAAACAAATGGCTCAGATCCAGATGAGCTATCGAACGAACTGGATATCGGGCTCATTTGAGCTCGTGCCCAGTTACTCCACGTCCGTTTTTAGATCACTACTTTAGTTGTCTAAATGCTCTTATATTAATTTACAGAGGGAGTACTATCCATCGAGACGTAGGTGGCAATGTATCCATGCACACCAAAAAACAAGCAGGTAGTACTAGACCAAGCTAGCTAGCAGCCGATCTCTCTCGATTGACTCTACGTTGATTGGTTAGCTTTTATTTTCTTAGAAAATGAGGATGATCTCCGGCCTGTGCATCTGGGTGATGCATGCGGCCATTTTATTAATTATTCACACAAGATTTTAGAAAGTCATACAACAGTAAGACTAAAGCCCCTGTCTAAGCAACATTTGTCGCTATTTCTATCATGTTGATGAAGGGGCGCTGAAAATCTGGGCCTAATGCCAAACAAACCTTGCAGCCAAACCTAACATTTAAGACCTGAGATTCTAACCAGGACGTCTGCTGGGTATGGGGCACCCACCAGTCCGGTGCACTCCTCAACCAGGACGCCTGCCGGGTATGAGGTCGCAGCAGCCACCTGCCACCAATCCATTTTTAGTGTTGTACTGCTGCATTAACCTTGCCCGGTCTAGCTGCCGTCGACGCCACCACGACGCGAGACAACGCCACCATCTTGCGCTCGTCCATCATCACACGCCACCGGTGACACTCCGCTGCTCCATGTCGTTGAGACCCGCCATTGTCGACGTGTCAGATACCACGCAACTCCTTCTTTTGTCCCTTCCAGCCAACACTTGCTCCAAAACGATACCCCCAGGAAGGATAACGACATCGAAAAGTCGCCATCGTCCGATCCGGTATATTCAGATATAGGGTTTCCCCCAGAATATCCCGATCAAGTTGACGTGACCTGCAACGACAATGCCTCGAGATGGGAATGACGTCCAAGACGCCGCCATCGTCCGCCATGACCGCAGTTAGGCGCGATTTTCACCGAAAGTCACGTCGTCCTGATCTCGCGGTTGGCTGGAACCGAGTGGAGTCGCACCACGAAGACGAACGCCGACGTCGGTAAACCGGCGGAGATCCGACGTCTCCTCACCAATCCCTCCACGCGTCGCCGGTTGGCTGAAGGCCGTCCCGCGGCGGATCCGATCGGGGTTGGATCCGCAGTTGCCACCGCCACCATCTCCGCGCAGATCAGGCACCCCGTCGGATGGGGCGCTGCCACCGCCGCCGTCCATCTCAGGGTCTCTGCTCCGCCGGCAGATGGCGCTTCGGCCACCGCCGCACGGCAAGGGATCACTGCCTTCGGATCCCACAAGAAGGGCCACCCTTGCCTCCTCCGATGGGATCTTGCCGCGTCCACCCGCCCAGGTGCCTTCGGCACCGGGCCCGCCGCCACCGCGACCCTCGCCAGCGGTAGAGGGAGGCTCGAGAGGAGGCCAGCGGCGCTAGGGTTTGGAGGCCCCTAGCGTCGCCTAGGGGAAGGCTACGCGAGGGGAGGGGATGTGAACCTTTTTAGCAATAGCAGTTTCACTTTTGGGTGTCTGCAGACTGGCTAGCTAACCAAAGCTAGCGATATTATCTTAGCGACAACACGAATACACGAGGTGATTGATGGCCACAGAACCATGTCGGTCATGTTTATTTTATTTCTTTCACAATTTCAACTCCCGGTTATTACAAAGGGGCTGGGTATACCTGCCCTATACGGTGATGGATAGAAATGCTACATGGATACCATGTCGTGTTTATTTTCAACAGTTTACTAGGTGCATGAACAATTTCGAAGCAAAATCGACGAGTGCTTCTGGCAGCTCTTTGTGTAGTGCGCGTATAAGCACTGACTTTTCACAAAAAAAAGTAAGCACTGACTAGGATATTAACATACTGACTTGTTGTATACTATCGATCTGAGTATGTACTGTCCCATGTATTATGGATGTACATCGGCGACCTTATTAACTACCATGCACCCTGCTATTACCAAACGCGCTTCTCCAGGGACAAATAGAGTAGATCTACCAGGCTTGCCATCTAGACAGAGTCGCATACTAAAGCTAAACTATCACGTAAAATTCTGGTCACACATCACATGAGGGGTAAAATGAACGAAAGTGTTATAATAGGCATAAAATTTAGACACCGTGTTAGATAGAAAAGGAAAAAATTTCCAGTGTCAAATAAGGAAACAACATTTAAAATAGTGTTA
>NC_041385.1:342970868-342976692 GCF_002162155.2 Triticum dicoccoides
GGGTGAGAGAGGGGTTATATGGCCTCTTGGCCGTCACTACTGGAAACAGCTTCTTTGTCGTCCGCCATGGCAGACGGCAAAGGCATAGATCCCGGTGAAGGAAATATGCCCTAGAGCCAATAATAAAGTTATTATTTATTTTCTTATTTCACGATAAATGTTTATTATTCATGTTAGAATTGTATTAACCGGAAACACAATACATGTGTGAATACATAGACAAACATAGTGTCACTAGTATGCGTCTACTTGACTAGCTCATTGATCAAAAATGGTTGAGTTTCCTAACCATGGATATGAGTTATCATTTGATCAGTGGGATCACATCATTAGAAGAATGATGTGATTGACTTGACCCATTTCGTTAGCATATCACTTGATCGTTTAGTATGTTACTATTGCTTTCTTCATGACTTATACATGTTCCTATAACTATGAGATTATGTAACTCCCGCTTACCGGAGGAACACTTTGTGTGCTACCAAACGTCACAACGTAACTGGATGATTATAAAGGTGCTCTACAGGTGTCTCCGAAGGTATTTGTTGAGTTGACGTATTTCGAGATTAGGATTTGTCACTCCGATTGTCGGAGAGGTATCTCTGGGCCCTCTCGGTAATGCACATCACTATAAGCCTTGCAAGCAATGTAGCTAATGAGTTAGTTACGGGATGATGCATTACGTAATGAGTAAAGAGACTTGCTGGTAACGAGATTGAACTAGGTATTGAGATACCGACGATCGAATCTCGGGCAAGTAACATACCGATGACAAAGGGAACAACGTATGTTGTTATGCGGTTTGACCGATAAAGATCTTCGTAGAATATGTGGGAGCCAATATGAGCATCTAGGTTGCGCTATTTATTATTGACCAGAGACGTGTCTCGGTCATGTCTACATAGTTCTTGAACCCATAGGGTCCGCACGCTAAAGGTTCGATGATGGTTATATTATGAGTTTATGTGTTTTGATGTACCGAAGGTAGTTCGGAGTCCCGAATGTGATCACGGACATGATGAGGAGTCTCGAAATGGCCGAGACATAAAGATTGATATATTGGACGACTATATTTGGACACCGGAATGGTTCCGGGTGAGATTGGGACAATACCGGAGCACGGGGAGGTTATCAGAACCCCCCGGGAGGTATATGGGCCTTAATGGGCTTTAGTGGAAATGAGGGGAAAGGATCAAGGCAGGGGGTGCGCCCGCCCAAGCCCAATCCGAATTGGGAGGGGGCCGCCCCCCCTTTCGTGCCCCCTCCACCATAATATCGTAGCGGTGCTTAGGCGAAGCCCTGCGTCGGTAGAATATCATCATCGTCACCACGCCGTGCTGCTGACGGAACTCTCCCTCAAAGCTCAGCTGGATCGGAGTTTGAGGGATGTCATCGAGTTGAACGTGTGCTGAACTCGGAGGTGCCGTACGTTCGGTACTTGATCGATCGGATCGTGAAGACGTACGACTACATCAACCGCGTTGTGCTAACGCTTCCGCTTACGGTCTATGAGGGTGCGTGGACAACACTCTCCCCTCTCGTTGTTATGCATCACCATGATCTTGCGTGTGCGTAGGATTTTTTTGAAATTACTATGTTCCCCAACAGTGGCATCAGAGCCTGATTTTATGCGTAGATGTTATATGCACGAGTAGAACACAAGTGAGTTGTGGGCGATACAAGTCATATTGCTTACCAGCATGTCATACTTTGGTTTGGCGGTATTGTTGGATGAAGCGGCCCGGACCGACATTACGCGTACGCTTACGCGAGACTGGTTTTACCGCCGTACTTTGCACACAGGTGACTAACGGGTGTCAGTTTCTCCAACTTTAGTTGAACCTAGTGTGGCTACGCCCGGTCCTTGAGAAGGTTAAAACAACACTAACTTGATGAATTATCGTTGTGGTTTTGATGCGTAGGTAAGAACGGTTCTTGCTCAGCCCGTAGCAGCCACGTAAAACTTGCAACAACAAAGTAGAGGACGTCTAACTTGTTTTTGCAGGGCATGTTGTGATGTGATATGGTCAAGGCATGATGCTATATTTTATTGTATGAGATGATCATGTTTTGTAACCGAGTTATCGGCAACTGGCAGGAGCCATATGGTTGTCGCTTTATTGTATGCAATGCAATCGCCCTGTAATTGCTTTACTTTATCATTAAGCGGCAGCGATAGTCGTAAAAGCAATAGTTGGCAAGACGACAACAATGCTACGATGGAGATCAAGGTGTCGCGCCGGTGACGATGGTGATCATGACGGTGCTTCGGAGATGGAGATCACAAGCACAAGATGATGATGGCCATATCATATCACTTATATTGATTGCATGTGATGTTTATCTTTTATGCATCTTATCTTGCTTTGATTGACGGTAGCATTATAAGATGATCTCTCACTAAATTTCAAGATAAAAGTGTTCTCACTGAGTATGCACCGTTGCCAAAGTTCGTCGTGCCCAGACACCATGTGATAATCGGGCGTGATAAGCTCTACGTCCATCTACAACGGGTGCAAGCCAGTTTTGCAGACGCAGAATACTCAGGTTAAACTTGACGAGCCTAGCATATGCAGATATGGCCTCAGAACACTAAGACCAAAAGGTCAAGCGTGAATCATATAGTAGATATAATCAACATAGTGATGTTCACCATTGAAAACTACTCCATTTCACGTGATGATCGGTTATGGTTTAGTTGATTTGGATCACGTGATCACTTAGATGATTAGAGGGATGTCTATCTAAGTGGGAGTTCTTAAGTAATATGATTAATTGAACTTGAATTTATCATGAACTTAGTACCTGATAGTATTTTGCTTGTCTATGTTTGTTGTAGATAGATGGCCCATGCTGTTGTTCCGTTGAATATTAATGCGTTCCTTGAGAAAGCAAAGTTGAAAGATGATGGTAGCAATTACACGGACTGTGTCTGTAACTTGAGGATTATCCTCATTGTTGCACAGAAGAATTACATCCTGGAAGCACCGCTGGGTGCCTGGCCTGCTGCAGATGCAACTGACGACGTTAAGAACGTCTGGCAAAGCAAAGCTGATGACTACTCGATAGTTCAGTATGCCATGCTTTACGGCTTAGAACCGGGACTTCAACGATGTTTTGAACATCATGGAGCATATGAGATGTTCCAGGAGTTGAAGTTAATATTTCAAGCAAATGCCCGGATTGAGAGATATGAAGTCTCCAATAAGTTCTACAGCTGCAAGATGGAGGAGAATAATTCTGTCAGTGAGCATATACTTAGAATGTCTGGGTATAACAATCACTTGATTCAACTGGGAGTTAATCTTCCGGATGAGAGTGTCATTGACAGAATTCTTCAATCACTGCCACCAAGCTACAAGAGCTTCGTGATGAACTATAACATGCAAGCTATGGATAAGACAATTCCCGAGCTCTTCGCAATGCTAAAGGCTGCGGAGCTAGAAATCAAAAAGGAGCATCAAGTGTTGATGGTCAATAAGACCACCAGTTTCAAAAAAAAGGGCAAAGGGAAGAAGAAGGGGAACTTCAAAAAGAACAGCAAACAAGTTGCTACTCAAGAGAAGAAACCCAAGTATGGACCTAAGCTTGAGACTGAGTGCTTTCACTGCAAGCAGACTGGTCACTGGAAGCGGAACTACCCCAAGTATTTGGCGGATAAGAAGGATGGCAAGGTGAACGAAGGTATATGTGATATACATGTTATTGATGTGTACCTTACCAGAGCTTGCAGTAGCACCTGAGTATTTGATACTGGTTCTGTTGCTAATATTTGCAACTCAAAACAGGAACTACAGATTAAGCAAACACTGGCTAAGGACGAGGTGACGATGCGCGTGGGAAATGGTTCCAAAGTCGATGTGATCGCCGTCGGCACGCTACCTCTACATCTACCTTCGGGATTAGTTTTAGACCTAAATAATTGTTATTTGGTGCCAGCGTTGAGCATGAACATTATATCTAGATCTTGTTTGATGTGAGATGGTTATTCATTTAAATTTGAGAATAATGGTTGTTCTATTTATATGAGTAATATCTTTTATGGTCATGCACCCTTGAAGAGTGGTCTATTTTTGTCGAATCTCGATAGTAGTGATACACATATTCATAATGTTGAAGCCAAAAGATGCAGAGTTGATAATGATAGTGCAACTTATTTGTGGCACTGCCGTTTGGGCCATATGGGTGTAAAGCGCATGAAGAAACTCTATACTGATGGACTTCTGGAATCACTTGATACTTGCAAACCATGCCTCATGGGTAAGATGACTAAAACGCCGTTCTCCGGAACTATGGAGCGAGCAACTAATTTGTTGGAGATCATACATACTGATGTATGTGGTCCAATGAATGTTGAGGCTCGCGGCGGGTATCGTTATTTCCTCACCTTCACAAATGATTTAAGCAGATGTGGGTATATCTACAGGGGCGGAGCTGGGCCCCGGGCACCCAGGGCCCAGGCCCAGGGCGTGCAAATATTTACAGGCTATAAATATATAGGTTTCTTTGCAGGCCCGGGGTACAGCCCAATAAATAAAGAAGGCCCATAGTCTTGCTACGCTGTCTTTGCCGAAACAAATGCACGTACGAGGCAACCCAGAACCACCCACGATCCAACTCTGCGCACGATCCACGAGGCTGAAGAGACGCAGCGCCAACACTGTCTTGCTAAAAATAAGGAGACGCAACCCTCGCGCGGCCGCCGCCGAGTCGCACGCAGGCAGGACGGGGGGTACGATTGATCTCTCGACTGACCAGCGTTCGCGCCGCCATCCGCCGTGGCTTCGTCTCCGGCCCGCCCCCCACTTTCCCCCGGCTCTGGCATCTGGGCTCCGGCCGCCGCATCCTGTCCCGTGCGTTGACAGCCAGCATGGGCGTGGCGCGTCATCCCCTGCCCGCTGTTTCACTGCAAGCTGCTTCACCTTGTATTTTCTTTGATGCTTTCTATGTTTTCTCACTGAAGCTTTGCACAATTCTACTTACAACATGTTTTACTTGTATGATGTATCAGTGTGTAAACTACTTCGAACTGAAATTTAATTCAAATAATGTGTACGTATGCAGTCATATATCTAGGGTATTTTGATGTAATTGCCAATTTTATTTAATATTATAGAAAAGAAAGGTAAAAGATCTACTCAATTGTTACGATGCATTGCTTGTCTTGATCCAAAAAACTTATGTAGGTCTCGCATATGACTTTTACCTTGTCGAAGTGGTAAGTTTTTATATGTGTATCAATGATAATTGTCTATGATGTTTATGCTTTCTCTTTTAAAATTAGCTTTTGATGCCTTGAAGTTGTTGGCTCTTCTTCCACCATTGATGAGGTTATGCGAGGCGTTGAGGAAGCAAACCATTGATTCGGTACTTTTTTTATCACATACTATACTTTGTAGTTTTTGCCACGTTTTTTTTATCTATTTTGTTGTATCGTTAAGCATTGAGTTTAAATTTTAAATATTTCGTGCAATTGAGCTATATTTTGTTTGGGGTATCTTTTGAGGTAGCTAAATGCCTTATGGACATTAAGTTTTTACCTTACGGCAAAACAAAACAAAAGTTCTTCTTCTTCTTCTTCTTCTTCTTCTTCTTCTTCTTCTTCTTCTTCTTCTTCTTCTTCTTCTTCTTCTTCTTCTTCTTCTTCTTCTTCTTCTTCTTCTTCTTCTTCTTCTTCTTCTTCTTCTTCTTCTTCTTCTTCTTCTTCTTCTTCTTCTTCTTCTTCTTCTTCTTCTTCTTCTTCTTCTTCTTCTTCTTCTTCTTCTTCTTCTTCTTCTTCTTCTTCTTCTTCTTCTTCTTCTTCTTCTTCTTCTTCTTCTTCTTC
>NC_041385.1:342978828-343005672 GCF_002162155.2 Triticum dicoccoides
GGAGGTCGGGGCGCCGCAGGGGAGGGGTGCGGGGCGGCCGGCTACGCAGACGGGGTCGGCGGCGGCGGCGGGTGTGGGTGGGGAGGGAATGAGAGAGTGGGAGAAGAGAGAGAGGACGGGGCGGGACGACGGTTAACGTACCCGCCTCTTTGCCGTCGGCCAACGATCGACAAAGAGGTAGGGCCAATGGGCTGTAGTTGGTTAAACAATAACTGGACCCACCCACCTCTTTGCCGTCTGCTAGCGGGCGGCAAAGATTCTTTGCCGTCAGCCAGCAGACGGCAAAGAATTGTTTGATGGCAAAGACCTTGTTTGCCATCAGCCAGTTCTTTGCCGTCCATTTTCTTGTGGCTGACGGCAAAGACCTTCTTTTCCGTCAGCCAACAGACGACAAAGAGTTGGCAGACGGCAAATAAGCTAATTCCAGTAGTGCGTGGCTGCTTCACAGGCACCAGATGTGCGGCCCGACTCGGGGCACCAGATGTCCAACGGGGTGGTGGTCCACATCTGCATCGGTACTGGACTCCTCACGCCTGATTTTCAGAGAGGCACCTGATGTCCGGCTTGTCGCAGGGCATCGGATGTCTGGGGGTTGTCCGGATGTTGGACCATTGTAGATTCACCTGGCGCCTGTTTTGCTCTGGTCTTCCATTGTTTGCTGGCGCCAGATGTCCGGGCTTCGGCCAGACTCCTGACCGTTGTAGCTTAGTGGCGACTCCACTTGAGTCACTTCTTGATCCGCATCCATAGTGACTTGTCCTATGCTCCGAGATTCTCCATGATCATCTCCTCGGTACCTAAGCACACATAGTGTCTTTGCTTGAGGTAGTAACCATGTCTCACATGAGGAAAGTGAAGGTTCATAGAGGAGTGAGTTAACCTTGGCTTCGATAGCTCTTGCACGAGCTCTTCTCCTCGGTCCACTCGGTGTCTCAGGTGATGATGGCATGTCCATGGGGATGGTCGTAGGATGCTACGCATCATCTCCCCCCTCGGGAAAGATCCGCTTTCGGATCGTGAACCTCATCACCATGGAAACAGTAGACATGGACGGACTTGTAGTTGGACGAAGTGGATGTCGTGGCGCCGTCAAAGTACTCCAAAATATCTCTAGAATGGTATACATCAAAAAGGGCGAACACAAGGGACACTTTGAAATACAATGGTTAGCGCACACAAGGTGTCCATCAACTAAGCATGAGTTCGTCCGACAAGATTGTTTGTGACAAGGCGCTTGAAGCATCAGAAAATGATATGTAAAGCATTCATGGGAGCAAATTCATTTGTTGTGCACACAAAAGTGTTGTGAATGTGATTAATGCGACCATTGTGCAAAATGATGTCATAGGGAGAAGGTTTATCAAAAGTATGAACATGGCAATTGTTGCTCAAAATGATGGTTTTATCATGCAATTAATTATGGACAATGTGAGCATTATGTGTAAATGTGCCATTAAGGTAGATCACAACAAATTCTAAGGAAGTGCACACACTCATATATCATGAAATATGTGGAAAGACAAGATGCATCAAGCCATTCATAATGTGGGTCAATCCGTTCATAAAGAGCAAATTCGTTGTGGAACAAACGTTCAAGCATGTACATCATGGAGGTGTTGGTGTAATATGTCAAAAGTTTCTTGTCATACATATTTCTCCCTTAGTGGTGAATAATGTTGGGGAACGTAGCATGCAACTTCAAAAAAATTCCTACGCTCACGCAAGATCTATCTAGGAGATGCATAGCAACTAGAGGGGGAGAGTGTGTCTACGTACCCTCGCAGACCAAAAGCGGAAGCGTTTGACAACGCGGTTGATGTAGTCGAACTTCTTCTAGCTCCGACCGATCAAGTACCAAACGTATGGCACCTCCGAGTTGTACACACATTCAGCTCGATGATGTTCCTCGCCCTCTTGATCTAGCAAGGTGTCGAGGAAGTAGATGAGTTCTGTCATCACGAGGCATGGTGACGGTGATGGTGAAGTGATCCGCGCAGGGCTTCGCCTATGCACCGTGATAATATGACCGGGGGTGTAAACTATGGAGGGGGGGGGGGCCGCACACGGCTAACAATTGTTGTTCTATGTTGTAGGAGCCCCCTCCCCACATATATATAGGTTGGTGGGGAGGAGAGGCAGCCAAGGGGGCGCCCCAAGTAGGAGGAATCCTACTTGGGGTCCTCTCCCAATTCGGCCAACCCCCTCCCCTATTCCTATTCGGAGTAGGAAGGGAAGAGGGGGAAGGGGGAATCCCATTCCCTTTTTCCTTTCCTCCTTCCCCTTTCCTTCTCCAATTTGGCCAGCCCATATAGGGGGGGGTACCAACCCCTTTGTGGCTGGTGCGTTTCCCCTCTTGGCCCATAAGGCCCATATCTTTTGCCAGGGGTGCCCGGAACCCCTAGAGGTGACCTGATATGTACCCGGTACCCTCCGGAACACTTTCATTGTCCGAATACTATCGTCCTATATATCAATCTTTACCTGTCGACCATTTTGAGACTCCTTGTCATGTTCGTGATCTCATCCGGTACTCCGAACAACATCCGGTCACCAAATCACATAACTCATATAATACAATATCACCATCGAACGTTAAGCGTGCGGACCCTACGGGTTTGAGAACTATGTAGACATGACCGAGACACCTCTTCGTCAATAACCAATAGAGGAACCTGGATGCTCATATTGGCTCCCACATATTCTACGAAGATCCTTATCGGTCGAACCGTTATGACCACATATGTTATTCCCTTTGTCATCGGTATGTTACTTGCCCGAGATTCGATCATCGATATCTTCATACCTAGTTCAATCTCGTTATCGACAAGTCTCTTTACTCGTTCCATAATACATCATCCTGCAATTAACTCATTAGTCACTTTGCTTGTAAGGCTTCTTACGATGTGCATTACCGAGAGGGCCTAGAGATACCTCTCTGGTACTCGAAGTGACAAATCCTAATCTCGATCTATGCCAACCCAACAAACACCTTCGGAGATACCTGTAGAGCATCTTTATAATCACCTAGTTACGTTGTGACTTTTGATAGCACACAAGGCATTCCTCCGGTATCCGGGAGTTGCATAATCTCATAGTCGGAGGAATATGTATTTGACATGAAGAAAGCAATAGCAATAAAATTGAACGATCACAATGCTAAGCTAACGAATGGGTCTTGTCCATCACATCATTCTCCTAATGATGTGATCCCGTTATCAAATGACAACTCATGTCCATGGTTAGGAAACCTTAACCATCTTTGGTCAACGAACTAGTCAAGTAGAGGCTCACTAGGGACACAATATTTTGTCTATGTATCCACACATGTATCAAGTTTCGATTAATACAATTCTAGCATTAATAATAAACATTTATCATGAACTAAGGAAATATAAAATAACAACTTTATTATTGCCTCTAGGGCATATTTCCTTCAGTCTCCCACTTGCACTAGAGTCAATAATCTAGATTACATTGTGATGATTCTAACACCCATGGAGTCTTGGTGTTGATCATGTTTTGCTCGTGGAAGAGGCTTAGTCAATGGGTCTGCTATATTCAGATCCGTATGTATTTTGCAAATCTCTATGTCTCCCTCCTTGACCAGATCATAGATGGAGTTGAAGCGTCTCTTGATGTGTTTGGTCTTTTTGTGAAATCTGGATTCCTTTGCTAAGGCAATTGCTCCAGTATTGTCACAAAAGATTTTCATTGGACCCGATGCACTAGGTATTACACCTAGATCGGATATGAACTCCTTCATCCAGACCCCTTCATTTGATGCTTCCGAAGCAGCTATGTACTCTGCTTCACACATAAATCCCGTCACGCTGCGTTGCTTGGAACTGCACCAACTTACAGCTCCACCATTCAAAATAAATATGTATCTGGTTTGTGACTTAGAGTCATCCAGATCAGTGTCAAAACTAGCATCAACGTAACCATTTATGATGAGCTCTTTGTCACCTTCATAAACGAGAAACATATCCTTGGTCGTTTTCAGGTACTTCAGGATATTCTTGACCACTGTCTAGTGATCCACTCCGGGATTACTTTGGTACCTCCCTGCCAGACTTATGACAAGGCACACATCAGGTCTGGTACACAACATAGCATACATGATTGAACCTATGGTGAGGCATAGGGAATGACTTTCATTTTCTCTCTATCTGCTGCAGTGGTCGGGCATTGACTCTGACTCAGTTTTACACCTTGTAACACATGCAAGAACCCTTTCTTTGATTGATCCATTTTGAAATTCTTCAAAACTTTATCTAGGTATGTGCTTTGCGAAAGTCCTATTAAGCGTCTTGATCTATCTCTATAGATCTTGATGCCCAATATATAAACAGGTTCACCGAGGTGATGAGGACATAACCTTGGATATGACCAAACATATTGCATACATGTATATTTGTGAGGTGATTTCTAATGCAAACTATACAATAATTTATTTATGTCATCCAGGACAAAATACTTCACAAACTTTTGTGCCATGTCTAATTGCAGGTGTATGGGACATTTGTACAATCCACATATGAAGATAAGGGAGAAAGAGAAGTTTACTTGCTCTTCAAAAAGTTCTCTCACGTCACTTTTGGCCCAAGAGAAGATAGAGTCCAAGTCTCTCACGTTCTAGACTCAGAATCAGACTGCACAGACATACCTGACTCAAAACGTCAATAACTTTTTCATCCGGACTCCGAATTGGGTGATTATTTTGTTGTTGGAAAATAGATTTCATGCACTTTCCAACCCAATTGGATTCACCTTCAAATTCGTATTAAGCATTGAGTTATGGACAAAACAATCTGATGCTGCTGCAGAATCCGAGTCAAACTACAAGTCCAAAGGTGTTATGTCACCTCCACTTGGGTCCATTGGCCTTGTACGACCTAGAGTTAGTTTTAGGCTGCCTTGGGACGTCCTCCCACCTCCTTGGCCGGCACTCCTTGCTCCTATATAAGTAGATCCATCTAGTAGCTTTTTTCTTGGTATTTGTTTAGTTAAAAGTTAGCCATTGCAACTTCATGTACTTCGTTTGTGTCCAATGACCAGACCAAGACCGCTTTCGAATCCCCACCTTTATCAATACTTCATCTATATTCGCAATATTCAGATTGCTTTATCATATTCTTGCTTGTTCTTCGATTACTTGCAGGAATAGACCTTCGTGGTCAGGTTGATCGTGCTCCGGCGTGGTCAATAACCTCTCGGAGTTGGATTAGCGATTGCTAAGGCGCAACGTCGTGCACGTTTATAGTCGGATCATCAAAGTCGACTCCACCAAATTGATAGTTATCATCTCATGTAAGATTGGGACACCCTCGCCTCTGTCAAGTGGTATCAATTTTCAGGTTACTCGGTGAGAAATTGTAGTTATCCCTAGATTGGATTTATTTTCTTATCTATTGTCCAAGAAAAAGCCATAAAAAAAGTTAGATCTATTCATCCTTTGTCCTAGCCAGTCTGAGCCTTTGCAATTTTCTTTTCATTGTTTGCATTATTGAGTTATCGGTTGCATTGCCGTGTCGAGTTGCTGGTCTTAGTGTCTAGTTCCTTTAGAGTTTCAAGTTTTGTTCACATTAGTCACGCCGCCGCTGCATCATTATTCCTTCCGCTGTCCACCATCCCATCCATCAATTTCCACCACGTGCTACGCACTTCTCATTGTCAAAATCATAGTTGAGGTCATTCACATCTTCGCCCGATCCAATCTGCATCTTATCTAGTTTGTCTTGGAAAGATGGAGAAAAAAAAAGATAGAGAAAAAAAGAGAGAAAAAAGAACGAAAAAAAGAAAAAAAGAGAGAAAGAAAAATGAAAAAGTGTGAGAAAGAAAAGAGAGAAGAAAAAAACACAGTATTCGTTTCTATCTAGACTCAACCTCGTACCTGAATTCGGATTTGAATCTGTTTTGCGCGCTATTTAATAAAACAGGTGTATCTTCCTCATACGAACTCCGTTCTGGCTCCGAGAGTACTCAAATTAAAACTAGCAATGAGCTGCATCTAAATAGTTGCAGAAAAAAGTTCAATATTTGACACCTCAAAATCAGCTTATAAATAGGTCTTTTTGCCCTTCGAAATTCGTGAACACGGCTTGTTCTAGTTTTTCACGTCAGTTTTAGAATTTTTTGACTCCTCATATCAACTCGGAATTGAATGATTCTTTTTGTGTTTGAAAGCTCGAGCTAGTGCCATTACTGAGAACAATTATCAGAAAATTGGCACAAAATTTTCTGGAGGAAAGTTGGAGGGAAAGTTGTTGGTATATCCTGCTTGGCAGTTGTTTCACATCATTATCTTTACTGCTACTATGATCTTCACTTTTATCTTGCTATCCAGAGCTACTTCATATCCTTTATTGATGCTGGTTGTGCTACGCCGTGACCTCATTAGTGTTCCAGGCTCGCGTCTCTAGTCCGGTCTAGCCTAGGTCCAGCACAGTACCGTCGTTGAGCGTTTATTCAACATTGCATCTCTGAATTGATTATTGCTAATCTTTTGCTACAAAATATTTAAGCCTTCCAAGCTCCACATATTTCTACACCGTGTATACGTATGTTCCCCTGACAATCGCTTTACTCAATCTTTGGAGTTATTTGACACCGCTGGTTTCCTTTCACCACCTGTTGCATCGTAAGTACTTGTAAGATATTGATATTTGCTCTATACTTTGAGAATTTTACCACCACATCCTAGTAGTTCATAGGAACATTATTCTCGGATTTTGTTTCTTGTTTTCTACTAACTATGGCAGGTTCCGGAGTTGTTAGTTCTTGGGCTTCATCGATCGTGGGAGATTTTCCATCACCTAAGAAAATACAATAACCGTCACAAGAGGAGCAACAACATAAAAATGCACATAATCAGGTTAATGTTTCCATGCCACCATTTACTGGTCGTTTTAGGCCTGATTTATATATTGAATGGGAGTACGAAATAAATGCTATATTTGCTTCCCACACTTTTGATGAGCATGGAAAATTTCAAGCTGCGGTTAGTACTTTCAGTAGCTTTGCTTTAGTTTGGTGGAGTGAATATTGTCGATTAAACCCTGATTATATACCTACTACTTGGGATGGTTTAAAACATGTCATGAGAGATACTTTCGTCGATGTTTATTATACTCATGGCATGACTAAATTAGAACATTTAAAACAAGGTACTAACACCGTAAGAAAATATTATGATAATTTACAAACTACCTTGTTGCACTCATTTTTAGAAGAAAGTGAAGAAGATTTTATGGATAGATTTTGGGGAGGATTAAACCATGATATTCAGGAGATACTAATTCATGAAGAGTGTTATCCTATGGACCATTTGTTTGGTCTTGCTTGCAAAGTTGAACAGGAAATAAAACAACTTTTTGCCCACAAGGAGAACAAGCGCACGGTGCACATTCCAACTGTCGAGACAAATGTTTCTTCAACTACTAGGCTTACTATGACAACCACATCCGTTGTTGCGAGGACTATGTCATCTCCACCATGTGACACATCACCATCGAGAGTGCCTGCATCATCTGAGTTGATCATAAGAGGTAATGACAAAGGTACAGATTTTCCACTTTCACATGAGAATGATGCATGCCTAGTTAACTTGAATACATCATGTATTGAGTTACCTATTCATTTAAGCACACCACCTATTTTAGAGACTCTTGTTACTATCATGAATGCGTCATGTGATCAATCAACTGAAATACCAACAATTTTGAGTGCACCCATTAAATTAACTGTTGACGCAAAAGAACCAATGTTTAATCATTTTGATATGACCTCTAATCTTGGTGATGTTTCTGTGTCAAATGACTTATTTCATGTTTGCATATTTAAGCATGTTGTAGCATGTAAATTTGATTCAAGTAACGTTTATTCACCAATGTTGGGATGGTTTAATGATGAACATTGTCAATCCTTTGATATGAATAAGAGCTTCACTTATATGTGCAAATTGAGTTGCAATATTTTCATTCCTTCTAATACCTGTGATAATATTTTGGCTTTACATTTTATTAACTATGAAAGTTACTCATGTATACATGTGTCATATGTGCAAAAATTAAGGGAAGTAAAATGGATGACATATACATATACAACATATACACCTTGTCTCTTGTCTTAGCCACATTTTAGATTAAGCAACGCTGAGGACGGCTTTGTTTTCAAGAAGGGGAGGATGGTGAGGACATGCCTACCTTGGATATGACCAAACATATTGCATACATGTATATTTGTGAGGTGATTTCTAATGCAAACTATGCAATAATTTATTTATGTCATCCAGGACAAAAATACTTCACAAACTTTTGTGCCATGTCTAATTGCAGGTGTATGGGACATTTGTACAATCCACATATGAAGGTAAGGGAGAAATAGATGTTTACTTGCTGTTCAAAAAGTTCTCTCACGCCACTTTTGGCCCAAGAGAAGATAGAGTCCAAGTCTCTCACGTTCTGGACTCAGATTCGGACTGCACAGACATACTCGACTTGAAACGTCAATAACGTTTTCATCCGGACTCCGGATCGGGTGATTATTTTTTTGTTGGAAAATATATTTCGTGCACTTTCCAACTCAATTGAATTCACCTTAAATTCATCCGGAGTGTTGAGTTATGGAGGAAACAATCTGATGTTGCAGCAGAATCCGAGTCAAACTACAAGTCCAAAGGTGTTACGTCACCTCCACTTGGGCCCATTGGCCTTGTATGACCTAGGGTTAGTTTTAGGCTTCCTTGGGACATCCTCCCACCTCCTTGGCCGGCACCCCTTGCTCCTATATAAGTAGATCCATCTATTAGCTTTTTCCTTGGTATTTGTTTAGTTAAAAGTTAGCCATTGCAACTTCGTGTACTTCGTTTGTGTCCAATGACCAGACCAAGACCGCTTTCAAATCCCCACCTTTGTCATTACTTCATCTATATTTGCAATATTCAGATTGCTTTATCATATTCTTGCTTGTTCTTCGATTACTTGCAGGAATAGACCTTCGTGGCCAGGTTGATCGTGCTCCGACATGGTCAATAACCTCTCAGAGTTGGTTTAGCGATTGCTAAGGTGCAACATCATGCACGTTTGTAGTCGGATCGTCAAAGTCGACTCGACCAAATCGATAGTTATCATCTCATCGAAAGATTGGGACACCCTCGCCTCTATCACGAGGTCTTTCATTGAAAAACTTTAATTCAAGTATCCTTTTATGCTATCCAGAAATTCTACATCATTTCCAATCAACAATATGTCATCCACATATAATATTAGAAATGCTATAGAGCTCCCACTCACTTTCTTGTAAATACAAGCTTCTCTGAAAGTCTGTATAAAACCATATAGTTTGATCACCTCATCAAAGCGTATATTCCAACTCTGAGATGCTTGCACCAGTCCATAGATGGATCGCTGGAGCTTGCACACTTTGTTAGCACCTTTAGGATCGACAAAACCTTCTGGTTGCATCATATACAACTCTTCTTTAAGAAATCCATTAAGGAATGTAGTTTTGACGTCCACTTGCTAAATTTCATAATCATAAAATGCGGCAATTGCTAACATGATTCGGACAGAGTTAAGCATCGCTACAGGTGAGAAAGTCTCATCGTAGTCAACTCCTTGAACTTGTCGAAAACCTTTTGCGACAAGTTGAGCTTTATAGACAGTAACATTACCATCAGCATCAGTCTTCTTCTTGAATATCTATTTATTCTCTATGGGTCGCCGATCATCGGGCAAATCCACCAAAGTCCACACTTTATTCTCATACACGGATCCTATCTCAGATTTCATGGCCTCAAGCCATTTATCAGAATCTGGGCTCATCATAGCTTCTTCATAGTTCGTAGGTTCGTCATGGTCTAGTAACATGACTTCCACAACAGGATTACCGTACCACTTTGGTGTTGATCATGTTCTAGTTGACCTATGAGGTTCGGTAGTAACTTGATCTGAAGTTTCATGATCATCATCATTAGCTTCCTCTCTAGTTGGTGTGGGCATTACGGGAACATATATCTCGGATGAGCTACTTTCCAAATTGATAGGAGGTACAATTACCTCATCAAGTTCTACTTTCCTCCCACTCACTTTTTTCGAGAGAAACTCCTTCTCTAGAAAGGTTCCATTGTTGGCAACAAAGATCTTGCCTTCGAATCTGTGGTAGAAGGTGTACCCAATCGTTTCCTTAGGGTATCCTATGAAGACACACTTCTCCGATTTGGGTTCAAGCTTATCAGGCTGAAGCCTTTTGACATAAGTGTCGCAACCTTTAAGAAACCACAGCTTAGGTTTATTGCCAAACCACAGTTCATACGGTGTTGTCTCAATGGATTTAGACGGTGCCCTATTTAACATGAATGCATCTGTCTCTAATGCATAACCCCAAAACAATAGTGGTAAATCGGTAAGAGACATCATAGATCACACCACATCTAATAAAGCACGGTTACGACATCCAGACACGCCATTACGCTGTGGTGTTCTAGGTGGCGTGAGTTGTGAAACTATTCCATATTGTTTTAAATGAAGGCCAAACTCATAACTCAAATATTCGCCTCCACGATCAGATCATAGGAACTTTATTTTCTTGTTACGATGATTCTCCTCTTCTCTCTGTAATTCTTTGAACTTTTCAAATGTTTCAGACTTGTGTTTCATTAAGTAGACATACCCATATCTGCTCAAATCATCTGTGAAGGTTAAAAATAATAATACCCACCGTGTGCCTCAACACTCATCGGACCGCATACATCGGTATTGTAGCAACCACGATCCCAATGGACCAAAGTCTCTTTGCATCAGTGTCATCCCTAGATCGGTAATGCTGACACGCATAGTACTTGAGGAATTATAATAGAGTTCAATCACACACTTATTACATCGAGTCCTCATAAAGAGTATGATTACAAAAAATATCATGGCTGAAGGCCATCTAACAAAATAACTGCGGAAGCTTCGAAGGTAATGAGTCCATCAACTCTAACAGCATAGTTGAGTGCACGACAACGACCTATCGCACCTTATTCGTCGTTTGAGTAGTCTACAACATGAGACATTGCAGCCGTGTAGGTCAGCACATTGAATATGCTGGCAGAGTTACACTGTAAAGCAATGAAATGCAAGAACTATATCTACATGCAATATTTGGCTGGTGGAGGCTCTAAGTTTATGATTTTGCATAAAGCTAGTTTTGCCCTACAACAAAGGAATAAATTTATTGAACTACTCCCAAGTTGTTCCATATTTGAGAAGGTTCCCCCAACTCAAATCCCAATCAAACAATATCATCATTAAACCCAATTAAATTAATATAAGAATGATGAGATCAACAATAATATCCAATTCCAGATACTCAAGACGTCCATAACCGGGGACACGGCTAACCATGATTAGTTTATACACTCTGTAGAGGTTGCGCACTTTTCCCCACAAGACTCGACCGCATCCATGATCGGAAGATCGAGACATAGTCTTTCTGAAGCATTAACTCTCTACTCCGGGAAGACCGGTACACCTACTTTCCCTCTATATCTGCTAGTCCGCCTCTTTGAGAGCTCATACAACTTACTCAACTATGCCAGAGCCCATAATGGCTTGTGGCTACACACGGAAGTTTCTAGTCATGAAATATCATAATGACCCCTTTGAGCCTGGGTGGCGAACCGAGGAAAAATCACACGGATACCCCGGTATTTCCCTTAATAGACAACACTGGGTTCCCCAGGTGCCTCGACCAATCCACCCAAATGTGTATTAAAGTTGCCACCCTAATGTTAACCAAGATTTAAAAACTCTCAAAACTTCCATGTGAATCTCTATCTAATCCCCGTCTATGAGCATGGCTAAGCAATAATAAAGCATAACCTATATTCCCGGGGTGATCGAAAAGTATTAGGTTCCTGCCTCAAGTACTACAACCAAACCACAAGTTCCCAATCCTACTCATGCAAATATTTGAGAAGCAATACTAATGCATAGTAAAAACTGGGTATAAAAGAGTATGATCAAAGTGTAACTTGCCTTGCTGACGATCTGCAAACTCTAGAGACTCGTCGTAACAAGCTTCACACTCCGGGTAACCTAGCGTAGACAAACAGTAGCATACATAAGCAATCACTCAAACGAAACAACGAGAAAATCGAGAAAAGATCCAAATCAAACATGAAACAAGCCAACGGCTAAACTAAACAGGAAGTAAAACCTAGTAGCATTATTATCGTGTGGATTAGATCTTAACATTAGGTATAAGTGATTAGCTATGATTTGCAAAGAGAAAGAACTCAAACTGAGAAACGAAACTCGAGATACGAACGAAATAAGATCGTTTACTAATCTGGATTAAAGTCAAATTTCAGTGTCAAAATCATGTTCAAGTTGGCTAACTGGAAAGAACAAAACGTTATGAAGATTTAGGCGTTGGTTTCATCTAATTTGGACTAACGAGTAAAAAGTTACGCTAGTTTTAAGATCAGGGGCTAAATTGCGATAAAACTATTCGCGGATAGGTCCTTGGCTGAAAGTAAAACTAAAAAGAAAAATCTACTGCACGAACGTTCGTTAACAAAACTAATCTAACAAAAACAATTCGTTAAAATGAACGAATGGGTGAACGTTTACTAATTAACTGCAAACGAAAACTAAACCGATCTAATCCCTAAAACCGAAAAAACAAAAACAAAAACCATTCGGTCGGCCGGTTCTTACCGGTTCGCGTCGGAAAAATCGGCGGCGGCTCCGGCGAGACCAGATTGGCGGCGGTGGTGTAGGGCGATGGCGGCACGGTCGGGGGCGACGACGGCAGCATCAATAGCGCGGGGCGGCTGCGGCGCGGCTGCAGGCGGCGGTGGCGGCGCTCGGCTGCGGGAGGCGAGGCTGCGGGCAGCGCGGTGACTTGGAAGGAGAGGGAGGCAGTGGGGTCCAGTTTTAAAGGCCTGGGGGGGGGGACTCCGACTTGGGGAGGGGTCCGGCGGCGGCGGGCGAAGCCCAGACTCGTCCGAGTCCGGCGCGGCTACGGCGTGCGGCGCGGGGAAGGCGGCGCGGCCTGTTGGGCTGGCTGGGCTTCGGCCCAGTCGGTCCAGAGACTTTAAAGAAATAATAATATCGTCGTGAAAGAAAAAACCTAAATAAATATAAAAAGATTCTAAAAGTTCCAGAAACAATTTTCACCGTCCAAACCTAATATTTAGGACAAGATTTACATTTTTCTGGACTAAAATGCAGTTTTTACAAATGCAATTTTTTTCTAATTCAAATAAAATACCAATAAAATAATAATTTTATTTTAAAATTCTTTCTCCAATATTACTCTTAGGTTGAAGAAGTCATATTATCTTCTCTCATTTATTTTATAATTAGAAATAATTGGAGAGAAAAATATTAAAATCAAATTGATCCTCGTTTCAAATTTGAAAATAAATTCAAAGATGAAATCTGTGAAACCATCTCCTTGGGTCCTTGAGTTGCTTAAGATTTCTATGATCACTACCAAAATGCAAAATAAATATGATATGCATATGATGATCTATGTATAACATCCAAATTGAAAATTGGGATGCTACAAACCTACCCCCCTTAAGATGAATCTCGCTCTCGAGATTCGGGTTGGTCAGCAAAAAGGTCTGGGTGGTCCTTGCGAAGATCTTCTTCTCGCTCCCAGGTGGCTTCCTCTTCGGTATGGTGGCTCCACGAAACTTTGCAAAACTTGATAACCTTGCTGCAAGTAACTCGGCTAGAAAACTCGAGAATCTTGACCGACTTCTCTTCATAGGTCAGCTCACTATCCAACTGTATTTCTTCCAGTGGCACTATGTCTCTCATAGGAATATCGGCCATCTCCGTGTGGCACTTCTTCAACTGGGAAACGTGAAATACATCATGAACTCCTGACAATCCTTCGGGCAGTTCCAACTTGTAAGCAACTTCTCCCATGCGTTCCAAAACCCTGTATGGTCCCACAAAACGTGGTGCTAGCTTCCCCTTGACTCCAAAACATTTAACTCCTCGGAGTGGGGACACACGAAGATATGCTCGATCTCCGACTTCGTAGATTATCTCCTTGCGTTTAGTATCCGCATAACTCTTCTGCCTTGACTGAGCTACCTTGAGTCTGTCTCGAATCAACTTAACCTTCTCTTCAGAGTCTTTGATTAAGTCTGGTCCAAACAATTGTCTATCTCCAACTTCATCCCATGATAAGGGTGTCCTTCACCTCCTTCTATACAAAGCTTTGAAAGGGGCCATCTTCAAACTGGCTTGATAACTGTTGTTATTGGAGAACTCTGCATAGGGCAAATTGTCATCCCAGCTAGATCCATAATCTAGCGCACAAGCTCTCAACATGTCCTCCGGAATCTGATTGACTCTCTTGGTCTATCCATCTGTCTAGGGATGAAAGGCTGTGTTGAACTCTAGCCTGGTAACCAAAGTTTCATGCAACCGATTCCAAAATTTTGAAGTAAACTGTGTTCCTCTATCTGATACGATGGTCCTCGGAACTCCATGCAGACATACGATCCTGGTCATGTATATCTTCGCCAACTTAGCACTCGTATAAGTTGTCTTCACCGGGATGAAATGGGCTACTTTCGTCAAGCGATCAACTAAAACCTAGATAGAGTCATAGCCTGAACGAGTCATGGGTAATCCAGTGATAAAATCCATGCCAAGTTTATCCCACTTCCATTTGGGTATCAGCAACGGCTGTAGCAATCCTGCTGGATTCTGATGCTCTGCCTTAACTCTCTGACATACATCACATACTGCTACATACTCAGCAATATCCTTCTTCATTCCTGTCCACCAGAAACTTTCCTTCAAATCCAGGTACATCTTCGTGTTGCCTGGGTGAATCGAGTAAGGCGAATCATGAGCCTCCTGAAGAATCAACTTCCTAATCTCAGGGTCATTGGGCACATATATACGATCCTCAAACCATAAGGTGTCGTGCTCATCCTCACAAAATCCTTTAGCCTTTCCTTTACTCATCCTTTCCTTTATCTCAGCAATCTCCTTGTCCGTCTTCTAGGTGTCTATGATCTTACCCAACAAAGTGGACTGAATTTCCAATGCTGCAACATAACCCCTCGGAACTATCTCCAAGCATAGCTCTCGAAGGTCATCTGCTAACTCCTTAGGCAATCCTCCAATTATGAGTGTGTTAACATAACTCTTGCGGCTCAATGCATCTGCTACGACATTGGCCTTTCCGGGATGATAATGCAATCTCATGTCATATTCCTTTATGAGCTCCAACCATCTCCTTTGCCTGAGGTTTAACTCCTTCTGCGTGAGGATGTATTTCAAACTCTTATGATCCATGTAAACATCACAATGGTTTCCGATGAGAAAGTGTCTCCATGTGTTGAGCGCATGCACTACGGTTGCTAACTCCAAATCATGCGTAATATAATTCAACTCGTGAGGTCGAAGCTGTCGTGAGGCATATGAAACAACTCTTCCTTCCTGCATAAGCACACCTCCAAGTCCTCGACGTGATGCATCGCAATACACTTGGAAATCCTTGCGTTGGTCTGGGAGAATCAGCACCGGGGCTGGAACCAAACGTTTCTTCAACTCCTGAAAACTGGCCTCACAATCCTCAGTCCATTTAAACTTAGTGTCTTTCTTCAATAACTCCGTCATGGGCTTTGCAATCTTGGAGAAATTCTCAATAAATCTCCGGTAATAACCTGCAAGTCCAAGAAAACTTCTGATCTCTCCTACTTAGGTGGGTGCCAACCATTTAGTGACAAAAGCAACCTTGGTAGGGTCTACTGATGTTCGTTCTCCGGATATAACATGTCCTAGAAATCCAACTCCCTTTAACCAAAACTCACATTTGCTGAACTTGGCATACAATTGATGTTCTCTGAGCTTCTCGAGAACCAAACGCAAATGCTCCTTATGCTCCTCTTCATTCTTCGAGTAGACCAACATGTCATCAATGAACACCACGACGAACTTATCCAAAAACTCCATGAACACCTTGTTAATCATACTCATGAAATAGGCAGGGGCATTAGTCAAACCAAATGACATAACTGTATACTCATATAGCCCATACCTCGTGGTAAAAACTGTCTTAGGTATATCCTGCTCTCGGATCTTCAATTGGTGATAACCTGATCGAAGATCGATCTTGGAGAATACTTTAGCTCCTTGCAACTGGTCAAACAAATCATTAATCATCGTCAGAGGGTATTTGTTTTTGATCGTCCCTCATTCAGCGCACGATAATCAACAACCATCCTCAAAGATCCATCCTTGTTCTCCACTAGAAGCAGTGGGGCTCCCCAAGGTGATGAATTTGGTCGAATGTAGCCTTTCTCCAGTAACTCCTTTATCTGTTTCTTAATTTCCTCCAGATCCTTTGCGGGCATCCGATACTGTCTCTTGGATATTGGTCCAGTGCTTGGCAATAACTCAATCAAAAACTCAACGATCTGATGGCATGCCTGGTAACTCCTCCGGAAATACATCGGGGTAATCCTTCACCACTGGTACTTCCTCCTGTACAACTCCTTATAAGGAATTCACCTGAGTCCTCCTCGGCGCATGCCTGGATACATACATGATCCTCTTTCCTTTCGGGGTGGTGAGAAGGATTGATTTACTGGCGTAATCGATGTTTCCCTCAAACTTGGATAGCCAATCCATGCCTAGTATCACATCCAATCCTTGTGACTCCAGAACAATCAGGTCGGTGGGGAAAACATGTCTACCTATGGTTACTGGCAACTGATAGCATCCCTACTAGCCATATACTCCGCTCCTGGGGAACTTACTAACATAGGTGACTTAAGGGCTACTGTTGGCAATTTATACTTATCCACAAATCACCTTGATATGAATGAATGCAATGCACCAATATCGAAAAGAACAAGTGCGGTAAATGCATTAATCAAAAACTTATCGACAACTGTGTTGGGTTGATCTTCAATCTCCTCCACACTGACGTGGTTCACCCGACCTTTGGTGAAGGGGTTGGGCTTCTTGGCAGAACCTCCATTGCCATTTCTATTGTTGGCTCCAGGACAATCATTGGCATAATGTCCGGTCTTCTGGCACTTGAAACAAGTAATGTGGCTCAGATCCCTCTTGGCTGGTGTTGAGGTGTTGGAATGGTTATGATTGCTGCTTCCTCCATTCCCATTGCCATTCTTGGGGCCACTGTGGTTGTGCGAACTTGCTCCATTGTGTGTGTGTCCTCCATGGTTATGGCCTCCATGGTTATGAGTATGTCCTCCCGAGTATGGGGTATAGCGGGGTTTCTGCTAAGCTCCAGAATTGTTCCTCCCCTCTCCATGCTTCCTCTTGCGATTGTCAATCTGCTATTGCTTGCCTTCTATCATGAGGGCCCTGTCTACCAACTCCTGGTAGTTGTTGAATGTTGCCACCATCAACTGCATGCTCTGCTCATCGTTGAGTCCCTCATGAAACTTCTCCTGCTTTGCAGCGTCTGTGGCCACATCATCTGGAGCATAGCATGCTAACTTGCTAAATTCATCCACATACTATCCCACTGTACGACCTCCTTGGCGCAAGTTGCAAAACTCACGCTTCTTCATGCTCATAGCTCCTACTGAAACATGGGCGGTGTGAAAAGCCTACTGAAACTGATCCCATGTAAGGGTCTCTTTGATTCAAAGGATTTTCATAGTATCTTTGATGGATTAGAATCCTTAGGAATTTTTCCTACGTCGGTCGTTTGATTCGTAGGATTGTATCCTGTAGGATTTTTTCCTAAGGATTCATTTGTACTACATTTCACAGGAATTCTAACATCCACTCCAACCTCTTGGAAGAAATCCTTTGTTTTTCCCATGACACAATCAAACAAACTCAAATCCTATAGGGATCCAGTGGACATGCCATTCCAATCCTACGTTTTTCCTATTCCTGTGTTTTTGCAATCCTATGAATCAAAGAGGCCCTAACTGTATTAATAGGGTAAGTGGTGGTGAAATTCTCCCACCAAGATGCCACGGTCCATCAAGCTGATGTGCGGCAAAGCGCACTCTCTTCGCATCTGTGCATCCTGCAGTGGTCAGCTCTCTTCCAATCTTGTGGAGCCAATCATCTGCAACAATCGGCTCGGTGCTACTAGAGAACACCGGCGAATTCAACCACAGAAAATGGGCTTGGTTGTCAACAGGGGGTGGTGGTGGTGGGTTGTTCTTGTTGTTTCCTTGGTTCTGGTTCTGAACTAACATCTGCATCAAGGCATTCTGCTGCTGGATCAACTAAGTGAGCTCCGGTGGGAACACGAATCCATCTTCACATCTCGGAGGCATCTGATGGGTTAGAAGGGGTGAGAAAACAGAATATAATAAGGTCTAAGAGAGATCACTACCCATATGCTCATGAGACAAACACATTCAATTCACTTCATTCAATAGCACACAAGGTTGACACAAACGATCTAAACTATGATTACAAATCAATCGATGCTAACTACTTGGAAGAATACTACTAGTACAATGGTGGTCATTTAGAAATTTTGATCGGAGGAAGACTCCATGATATCTGCTCCAGCTTCATCAAAGTAGTCATCATCACTGTCATCATTTGCATCACTGTCCGTGTCGGTGTCGTCCAAGATGATTTAGTCCTCCAAACGGATCTCCTTAGCCGTTTCTCGCTTGTGACTCTCCGCTGGTAGTCCTAGCTTCCTCTTCAGATCTTCATGCTTCTCAAGTAGTACGGCAATTTCTTCCTCATATCCATCGCGTGTAAACTTGAGTTCCTCTTCTACCTCGTTGTTCTTCTTCATCAACTTCTTGATCTTCTTCATGTTGAAACATAGTTGATTCTCTTGTCGACGAATATGATCACCCATCTCCTGAATGTAAGCTGCAATTGATCCATCCCTCCTGGTATCAATCATCTCCCATTAGCGGTCACATATTTGCTAAATAATGTTTTCCAGATCCTTGTGATACACCTCACATATGCGTCCAAAAGTGATATGAGCTGCCGTGCTCTTTCCTAAACTCCATCTTGGTGCATCCAGGTGGAAATCAATAGGCTCCACTGTTGGCGCGAACGTCCTCCCAGGTATCCAGACTTTGATCTTCTAGTGCTCCTCTTCCGATACATTAACAGAGAAAGTCCCCGTGAAGCTTGGTAGTCCGATGTTCATGTACTTAGTGACTTCCTTCAAGTGTCGTCTGAAAGGGGTGTCGTCATCCGGCTGACTGAACTTGTTCCTGGGGTCCGCCATCTATAGAGTATAAATAGAGGAGAATTAGAAATGAGCAGAGAAGAGAAATCCCGTGGCTTATTCTAGTGGTCGCGTCCTACAGTCAGCGTGTGCTTTGATACCATCTTGTAGCGACCACGATCCCAATGGACCGAAGTCTCTGTACATCAGTGTCATCCCTGGATCGGTAATGCTGACACGCACAGTACTTGAGGAATTATAATAGAGTACAATCACACATTTATTACATCGAGTCCTCATAAAGAGTATGATTACACAAAAATATCATGGCTGAGGGCCATCTAACTAAATAACCGCGAAAGCTTCGAAGGTAATGAGTCCATCAATTCCAACGGCATAGCTGAGTGCATGAAAACGACCTATTGCACCTTATTCGTCGTCTGAGTAGTCTGCAACATGAGACGTTGCAGCCGTGTAGGTCAGCACATTGAATATGCTGGCAGAGTTACACTATAAAGCAATGAAATGCAAGAACTATATCTACATGCAATATTTGGCTGGTGGAGGCTCAAAGTTTATGATTTTTGCATAAAGCTAGTTTTTCCCTACAACAAAGGAATACATTTATTTAACTACTCCCAAGTTGTTCCAAAATTTGAGAAGGTTCCCCCAACTCAAATCCCAATTAAACAATATCATCATTAAACCCAATTCAATTAATTTAAGAGTGATGGGACAACAATAATATCCAATTCCAGATACTCAAGACGTCCATAACCGGGGACACGACTAACCATGATTAGTTTATACACTTTGCAGAGGTTGCACACTTTTCCCCACAAGACTCGACCGCATCCATGATCGGAAGATCGAGACATAGTCTTTCTGAAGCATTAACTCCCTACTCCAGGCAGACCGGTACACCTACTTTACCTCTACATCTGCTAGTCCACCTCTTCGAGAGCTCATACAACTTACTCAACTATGCCAGAGCCCATAATGGCTTGTGGTTGCACACTGAAGTTTCTAGTCATGAAATATCATAATGATCCCTTTGAGCCTGGGTGGTGAACCGAGGAAAAAATCACACGGATACCCCGGGATTTCCCTTAATAGACAACACTGGGTTTCCCAGGTGCCTCGACCAATCCACCCAGATGTGTATTAAAGTTGCCACCTTAATGTTATCCAAGATTTAAAAACTCTCAAAACTTCCATGTGAATCTCTATCCAATCCCCGTCTACGAGCCTGGCTAAGCAATAATAAAGCATAACATATATTCCTGGGGTGATCGAAAGGTATTATGTTCCTACCTAAAGTACTACAACCAAACCACAAGTTCCCAATCCTACTCATGCAAATATTTGAGAAGCAATACTAATGCATAGTAAAAACTGGGTATAGAAGAGTATAATCAAAGTGTAACTTGCCTTGCTGACGATCTGCAAACTCTAGAGACTCGTAGTAACAAGCTTCGCACTCCGGGTAATCTAGCGTAGACAAACTGATAGAGGCAAAGGTGTCCCGTCTTTCGATGAGATGGTGATTATCGTTTTGGAGGAGTAGACTTTGACAATCCGACTACGTACGTGCGAGGACGTCGCGCCTTAGCAATCGTAAACCAACTCCAAGAGGTTATTGACGATGCCGGAGCACGATCAACCTGACCACGAGGGTCCATTTCCTGCGAGCAAACTCAAAGAATGAAGAGGAGCACAAGGAACATTTGCGATTAGTTCTCGAGAAACTCAGGGAACACCAGTTATACGCCAAGTTCAGCAAGTGCAAATTTTGGTTGAAGGAAATTGGATTTCTTGGGCATGTTATATCAGGAGAAGGTATAGCAGTAGACACCAGCAAGGTTCAGTCAGTCACTGAATGGTTGGCACCCACTTCAGTTGGCGAGATCTGCAGCTTCCTTGGACTCGCGGGATACTATCGGAGATTCATTGAGAATTTTTCCAAGCTTGCAAAGCCAATGACTGAACTATTGAAGAAGGATACTAAGTTTAAATGGAAACAAGATTGCGAGGCAAGTTTTCAGGAGTTGAAGAAACGTTTGACTACAGCCCCAGTGCTAACATTGCCAGATATACATAAGGAGTTTCAAGTGTATTGTGACGCCTCTCGCTTGGGACTTGGATGTGTGCTTATGCAGGACGGAAGAGTTGTTTCGTATGCCTCACGACAACTAAAACCCCATGAGTTGAACTATGCCACACATGATTTGGTGTTAGCAGCCATAGTGCATGCATTAAAGACTTGGAGACATTACCTTATTGGAAACCGTTGTGATGTGTACACGGATCATAAGAGTTTGAAGTATAGTTTCACGCAAAAGGAGCTGAACCTTAGACAAAGGAGATTGTTGGAACTTATAAAGGATTACGATATGAAGCTACACTATCATCCAGGAAAAGCCAATGTTGTAGCAGACACTCTGAGCCGGAAGAGTTATGCCAATATCCTTGAAAGTAAGGGATTGCCAAAGGAGTTAGCTGAGGATCTCATGGAACTTTGAGTAGAGATTGTTCCTAGAGGTTTCATTGCAACAATAGAGGTTCAGTCGACCTTGTTGAACAAAATTCGAGAAGCTCAGAAGGAGGATAAAGAGATTGCCGAGATAAAGGAGAAGATGAGCAAAGGAAAGGCCAAAGGTTTTCGCGAGGATGAGCACGATACCTTATGGTTTGAGGACCGAGTTTATGTGGCAAATAACCCAGAGATCAAGAAGTTAATACTTCAGGAGGCTCATGACTCACCATACTCGATACACCCCGGAAACACCAAGATGTATTTGGATTTGAAGGAACGTTTCTGGTGGACTGGTATGAAGAAGGATATCGCTGAGTATGTAGCCGTATGTGATGTATGTCAGAGAGTGAAGGCAGAGCATCAGAAGCCAGCAGGATGATACGTCTCCGTCGTATCTATAATTTTTGATTGTTCCATGCCAATATTATTCACTTCCATATACCTTTTGGCAACTTTTTATATTATTTTTGGGACTAACTTATTGATCCAGTGCCCAGTGCCAGTTCCTGTCTATTGCATGTTTTATGTTTCGCAGAATATCCATATCAAACGGAGTCCAAATGGGATAAAAACGGACGGAGCTTATTTTTGGAAAATATGGAAAATTCCAGAAGAAAAATCCACGTGAGACGGTGCCCGAGGTGGTCACAAGGTAGGGGGGCATGCCTGACCCCCCTGGGCGCGCCCCCTACCCTCATGAGCCCACCGTAAGGCGGTTGACGCTCTTATTTTGCCGCAAGAAAGCTAATATTCGGAAAAAATCACGGCGAAGGTTTCAGGCCAATCGGAGTTACGGATCTCCATATATACACGAAACAGTGAAACAGAGCCAGAACAGAATGCAGAAACAGAGAAATAGATCCAATCTTGGAGGGGCTCTCGCCCCTCCCAAGCCATGGGAGCCAAGGACCAGAGGGGAAACCCTTCTCCCATCTAGGGAGGAGGTCAAGGAAGAAGAAGAAGAAGGGGGCCTCTCCTCCTTGCTTTCGGTGGCGCCGGAGCACTGCCGGGGGCCATCATCATCACCGCGATCTTCACCAACACCTCCATCATCTTCACCAACATCTCCATCACCTTCCCCCATCTATATTCAGCGGTCCACTCTCCTGCAACCCGCTGTACCCTCTACTTGAACATGATGCTTTATGCTTCATATTATTTTCCGATGATGTGTTGCCATCCTATGATGTCTGAGTAGATTTTCGTTGTCCTATCGGTGATTGATGAATTGCTATGATTGGTTTGAGTTGCATGTTTTATTATTGGTGCTGTCCTATTGTGCCCTCCGTGTCGCGCAAGCGTGAGGGATTCCTTTTGTAGGGTTTGCAATATGTTTATGATTTGCTTATGGTGGGTGGCGTGAGTGACAGAAGCATAGACCCGAGTAAGTAGGTTGTTTGCGTATGGAATAAAGGGGACTTGATACTTTAATGCTATGGTTGGGTTTTACCTTAATGAATCTTTAGTAGTTGCGGATGCTTGCTAGAGTTCCAATCATAAGTGCATATGATCCAAGTAGAGAAAGTATGTTAGCTTATGCCTCTCCCTCAAATAGAATTGCAATAGTGATTACCGGTCTAGTAACATAGTCAGTTGCTTAGGGGCAATTTCACAACTCCTACCACCACTTTTCCACGCTCGCTATATTTACTTTATTGCATCTTTATCTAAACAGCCCCTAGTTTATATTTACGTGTTCTTTATTATCTTGCAAACCTATCCTATCACACCTACAAAGTACTTCTAGTTTCATACTTGTTCTAGGTAAAGCAAACGTCAAGCGTGCGTAGAGTCGTATCAGTAGCCGATAGTACTTGAGAGAGTATTTGTTCTACCTTTAGCTCCTTGTTGGGTTCGACACTCTTACTTATCGAAAGAGGCTACAACTATCCCGTATACTTGCGGGTTATCAAGACCTTTTTCTGGCGCCATTGCCGGGGAGTCATAGCGTGGGGTGAATATTCTCGTGTGTGCTTGTTTGCTTTATCACTAAGTAATTTTTACTTGCTGTTCCTAGTTGTTCTCTATCTTTAGTTATGGATATGGAACATAAAATACCAAAAAAATTAGGCGGTTGACGCTCTTATTTTGCCGCAAGAAAGCTAATATTCGGAAAAAAATCACGGCGAAGGTTTCACGCCAATCGAAGTTACGGATCTCCATATATACACGAAACGGTGAAACAGAGCCAGAACAGAACACAGAAACAGAGAAATAGATCCAGTCTTGGAGGGGCTCTCGCCCCACCCAAGCCACGGGAGCCAAGGACTAGAGGGGAAACCCTTCTCCCATCTAGGGAGGAGGTCAAGGAAGAAGAAGAAGAAGGGGGCCTCTCTCCCCCTTGCTTCCGGTGGCGCCGGAGCACTGCCGGGGGCCATCATCATCACCGTGATCTTCACCAACACCTCCATCATTTTCACCAACATCTCCATCACCTTCCCCCATCTACATTCAGCGGTCCACTCTCCCGCAACCCGCTGTACCCTCTACTTGAACATGGTGCTTATGCTTCATATTATTTTCCGATGATGTGTTGCCATCCTATGATGTCTGAGTAGATTTTCGTTGTCCTATCGGTGATTGATGAATTGATATGATTGGTTTGAGTTGCATGTTTTATTATTGGTGCTGTCCTATTGTGCCCTCCGTGTCGCGCAAGCGTGAGGGATACCCTCTGTAGGGTTTGCAATATGTTTATGATTTGCTTATGGTGGGTGGCGTGAGTGACAGAAGCACATACCCGAGTAAGTAGGTTGTTTGCGTATGGGATAAAGGGGACTTGATACTTTAATGCTATGGTTGGGTTTTACCTTAATGAATCTTTAGTAGTTGCGGATGCTTGCTATTGTTCCAATCATAAGTGCATATGATCCAAGTAGAGAAAGTATGTTAGCTTATGCCTCTCCCTCAAATAGAATTGCAATAGTGATTACTGGTCTAGTAACATAGTCAGTTGCTTAGGGGCAATTTCACAACTCCTACCACCACTTTTCCGCACTCACTATATTTACTTTATTGTATCTTTATCCAAACAGCCCTTAGTTTATATTTACGTGTTCTTTATTATCTTGCAAACCTATCCTATCACACCTACAAAGTACTTCTAGTTTCGTACTTGTTCTAGGTAAAGCGAACGTCAAGCGTGCGTAGAGTCGTATCAGTGGCCGATAGGACTTGAGAGAGTATTTGTTCTACCTTTAGCTTCTCGTTGGGTTTGACACTCTTTCTTATCGAAAGAGGCTACAACTATCCCGTATACTTGCGGGTTATCATAGGACTGTTACAGCCTATGCCGATACCTGAATGGAAGTGGGATAAACTTGGCATGGACTTTATCACCGGACTACCCAGGACCAAGGCAGGATATGACTCAATATGGGTAGTAGTTGATCGCTTGACCAAAGTGGCTCACTTTATCCTGGTGAAAACCACATATACAAGTGCTTAGTTGGCCAAGATATATATGTCCAGGGTTGTATGTCTGCATGGAGTTCCGAGGAGCATCGTATCAGATAGAGGAACACAGTTTACTTCAAAGTTTTGGCATCAATTACACCAGACCTTGGGTACGAGATTGGAGTTCAGTACAACATTCCACCCGCAGACAGATGGACAGGCCGAGAGAGTCAACCAGATACTGGAAGATATGTTGAGAGCCTGTGTGCTAGATTATGGATCTAGTTGGGATGACAATTTGCCTTACACAGAGTTCTCATACAACAATAGCTACCAAGCCAGTTTGAAGATGGCACCGTTCTAAGCTCTGTATGGACGCAGATGCAGAACGCCGCTGATGTGGGATGAGGTAGGAGATCGACAACAGTTTGGCTCAGACTTGATCAAAGAGTCTGAGGAGAATGTTAAGCTGATTCGGGATAGACTGAAGGTAGCTCAGTCCAGGCAGAAAAGTTATGCAGACTCGAAACGCAAGGAGGTAACTTATGAAATTGGAGATAGAGCATATCTGCGGGTATCACCCTTGCGAGGAGTGAAACATTTTGGAGTTAAAGGAAAATTAGCCCCGAGATTTGTAGGACCGTATCATGTTTTGGAACGGATGGGAGAAGTTGCCTACAAGTTGGAGTTACCTGAAGGACTGTCAGGAGTTCACGATGTGTTCCATGTTTCACAGCTGAAGAAGTGTCATGCTGAGATGGCCGATATACCGTTAAGAGATACAGTACCCTTGGAGGCAATTCAACTAGACAGTGATTTGACTTATGAGGAAAAGCCAGTGAAGATTCTTGAGTTTGCCAGCCGAGTCACCCGCAGCAAGGTTATTAAGTTTTGCAAAGTTCAGTGGAGCCACCATACCGAGGATGAAGCCACCTGGGAACGAGAGGATGATCTTCGCAAAGACCACCCGCACCTATTTTCTGACCAACCCGAATCTCGAGGGCGAGATTCATCTTAAGGGGGGTAGGTTTGTAACATCCCAAATTTTTAATTTGGAATGTTATACATAGGTCATCCATGCATATCATATTTTACTGCATTTCCGCCCCGCAATCCTCGAAATCCTAAGCAACTCAAGGACCCTCGGAGAGAGTTTGGGATTTTCCAGTTTTCATATTTGATTCCTATCAAATAGTGAAATGAGGATTTTTGATTTTAATTATTTTTCTCTCCGAAAAATATTTCTTATAAAAATATATGAGAGGAGATAATATGACTTCTCCAAAACAATTGAAATATTGGAGGAAAATGTTAAAATCATCTGTTTGATTTTATTTGGATTTTATTTGCAATAGAAAAAAATTGCACGTTTTTAAAATTCCATTTAGGGCCAAGAAAAATGTCCATCTCGTTCTAAATATTTTATTTAGACAGTGAAAATTTGTTTTGGTATTTTTAGGTTTTTATTTTATTTTCTAGGATTTTATTTCTATCGGCGAAATTATTTTAAAAAAAGAGTTCTGCCGACTGGGCCGAAACCCAGCCGGGTCGCCGGCCCAACCGCCCGCGCCACCGCCACGCGCGCGTGCGCCGCCCCGCCGCCACTCGGACCGGAGTCTGAGCCGGACTCCGCCTCCGTCGCGCCTTGCCCCCTCCTCCAAGTCACCGCCCCCCGTCCCTTTATATACGCCGCCCCGAGCCCCCACCACCACCAACCACCGCCGTTGAGCCCCGCCGCCCGCGCCTGCCGC
>NC_041385.1:343006187-343064757 GCF_002162155.2 Triticum dicoccoides
ACCCCACCTCGCCGGAGCCCCTCGCCGGAGGTACCGCACCGGATCCGAGCCGCCGTTTTTTTAAAACCGTTCGTTTTTTTAGAAACCCTAGTTCGGTTTTTTAGACCGGTTCGCCGGTTTCTCAGTTCTTCTATTTAGCGGACGTTCGTCTGTACGTTCGTCTAACGAACGGTTTTTTTCCGTTAGTTACAGATAACGAACGCTTATTCGTTTGTCTGTTCGTCAGTTTTCTTTTATCGGATTTTTCTGCGATTATTTTCAGTCGCGATTTCTGATCCGATCTTAGTTTCTGTTTATCTCTTTGCTCGTTAGTCGGAATCAGGTGATTCAAACGCCTAGAGTTTCGTCTCGAGACCCTCTTTATGTTTAATCAACTTAAACAAGATTTTGATACTGTAAAGTTTGACCTTAGTTCAGATTAGTAAACGGATCTTGTTTCTTTTGTTGTTCGAGTTTCGTTGCTCCGTTTGATTTGATCCTTTTTGCAAACCGGAGTTCTTAAGTTGAACTTTTTGGTCAATTTCATTTATTTGAAGTTTTTCTCGTGCACATTTGCTAGTTGCTTATGTATTTTATTATTTGTTTGTGATAGAATTCCTGGTGTGCGAAGCGTGTTACTACGAGTCTCTAGGATTCATGGATCGTCAGCAAGGCAAGTAACACATTGATCATACTCTTTTCATACCCAGTTTTATTGCATTAGTCCAATCCTCAAACATTGCATGATTAGGATGTCATTAATTTGTGGGTTGGGAAGTAGTTGCTGAGGTAGAACCTATTGCCCTGTTACTATCAAACCCTGGGAGTTATTTCTACGCGTTGCTTATATTGCCATGCTATGCTCGTAGACGTGGTTTGGGTTTGAGTGTATCCATGACAGATGTGAGATTGTTAATTAATGGTTTATTTAAGGTGGCAACTTAAATTCACATCTGGGTGGATTGAGGCACCTGGGGAACCCAGTGTTGTCTGTATTTTTGGAAATCCCGGGGTACCCGTGTGATCTTCCTATGGACCGCCACCCAGGCTTAAAGGGAACCGAGATGATTCATGCTAGAAACTTCTGTGTGTAGCCACAAGCTACTATGGGCTCTAGAATAGTTGAGTAAGTTACGTGAAGCTCTCGAAGAGGTAGATCAACAGGTAGTGGGTTTTGTAGGTTTGGTATGGTCTACCCGGAGTAGGGAGTTAATGTTTTTGAAAGACTATGTCTCGGTCATCCGTTTCTCAAACACTGTGCAGTGCGAGAAATCCAACAAAAGCGATCGAGTCTTGTGGGGAAAAGTGCGCAAACCTCTACAGAGTGTACAATCTAATCATGGTTAGCCGTGTCCCCGGTTATGGACAATCTTGAGTATCTAGTACTTGGGTTATCACATGTATCTCATCACTCTTAATTAATATTGTTGGGATTGTTAATTACTTTAATTTAGGATTGAGTTGGGTTTATACCTTCTCAATGTTTCAACCACCATGATAGTTAAATTAAAATTTATTCCTTTGTTGTAGGGAAAAATTTGCTTTTCGCAAAACTGTAACCATATAGCTTCCCATCGGCCAAATATGCATGTAGTGATAGCATTATTCTGTTCTTGCTCTATTGTGTTATATTGTCAGCATATTCCATGTGCTGACCCGTTATCGGGCTGCAACATATTATGTTGCAGACTTTTCAGACAAGGAGTAAGGTTCGTTAGGTCGTTGCCGTGCAGCTCAGCAATGCCGTTGGAGTTGATGGACTCACTTTATCTTCCAAGCCTTCCGCTGTTATCGCATTAGATGGCCTTAAGCCATATTATTGTAATAAGTTCTCTTTTGAGACATTCGATGTAATAATTGTGTGATTGCTACTCTGTTATAAATCCTTCGAGTACTGTGTGTGTCAGCATTACTGATCCAGGGATGACACTGAAGCACAGAGACTTGACCGTTTTAGGTAGGGTCGCTACAACCAGCCTCCTCTATAGCTGGCCAGAGTTAGCTCTGTCCCCGACAATGGCCATCGTGCCCGAGCCCCACCCCTCGGCTGCCTCCGGCATATATAAGAACCACCCAACCTCTCCAAACGTTCACACCACATCCACTACCCTCTCTAGATTCCTCCTAGTGAAGCTCTAACCCTGTCCCTCCCCAATTTTTCTAGCCATCGCCATGACCTCCTCCTCGGCCTCGGATTGATTCCGAGTCCCTCCCCTTCCCTGCTCCGCCTAGGCATGCCACTTGACAACCACCACTACCACCACCAGAGGCCCTCCCCGCCCTCTAGTTAGTGCGGGAGCAAAGCCACATCATCGTCCCTGACCTCCACCTGGAGATACGCTCCGCCTCCACCCTTCGTCCAGCCGCCATATATAGTGCACACCTGCCCTTGCCATGGGTACATGCGGGCACGGTCCTACCGCCGCATTGATATGTCCCCAAAGTATCTATAATTTATGAAGTATCCATGCCTTGTTTACAACAATTTTATATGGTTTGGTATGATTTGAATGAACTAACCCGGACTGATGATGTTTTCAGCAGAACTACCTTGGTGTTGTTTTTTGTGTAGAAATAGTAGTTCTCAGAATGGGGTGAAACTTTGATGATTTTTTCGAGACAACATAGACCCCCAAAGCCTCGTGGGAGGACCACAAGAGCCACAAGGTGCCCACGAGGCACTTGGGCACGCCTAGGCGGGGTAACGGTGCCCTGGTGCCTCGTGGGCCCATCTTAGCCCCTTTTTGCGTGAGACTGATATGTCTCCAACGTATCTATAATTTTTGATTGTTCCATGCTATTATATTATCAATCTTGGATGGTTTATTTACATTTACAAGAAACTTTATACCATTTTTTGGGACTAACCTGTTAACTTAGTGCCCAATGCCAGTTGCTCTTTTATTGCTTGTTTTTGACTTCACATAATATTAGTACGAAACAAAGTCCAAATGCCACGAAACTTTTTGGAGATTTTTATCTGGCAATAAGAGACTGATACATCCATTTTGCATCATGTTCTCCTACTGTTATTTATAGTGTTTTTTTCAGCTCAACACTTTGTGGAGTTATTCTAATTCCTTTTCTCCCGTAATATGCAAGCTTTGCACAAAGAAGGAGAATATCGGTAGCTGGAATTCTGGACCTGAAAAAGCTATGTAAGAGACACCTATTCTGCACATCTCCGAATGATCTGAAATTTTTCGAAGAATTATTTTGGAATATATAAAAAATATTGGAGAAAATAAATACCAGAGGGGGCCACCTAGGTTCCCACTAGGCACCAGGGTGCTCCAGCCCCTACAAGCGCGCCCTGCTGGGTAGTGGGGGCCCTGGCCCACCTATGGTTCCCATCTTATGCTACATAACGTCTTTTGACCTAGAAAAAATAAGGATAGGACTTTCGGGATGGAGCACCACTGTCTCGAGGCAGAACTTGGGCAGGAGCACTTTTGCTCTCCGGCGAAGCGATTTCGAAGGAGATACTTCCCTCCGGGAGGGGGAAATCGAAGCCATTGTCATCACCAACAAACCTCTCACCTTGGGAGGATCAATATTCATCGACATCTTCACCAGCACCATCTTATCTCAAAACCCTAGTTCATCTCTTGTGTTCAATCTTGTGTCAAAACCTCAGATTGGTACCTGTGGGTGACTAATAGTGTTGATTACATCTTGTAGTTCATGCTAGTTGGTTTATTTGGTGGAAGATCATATGTTCAGATCCATTATGATATTTATTACTCCTCTGATCTTGAGCATGAATATTATTTGTGAGTAGTTTCTTTTGTTCTTGAGGACATGGGAGAAGTCATGTTGCAAGTAATCATGTGAATTTGATATTCGTTCGACATTTTGATGATATGTATTTTGTGATTCCGTTAGTGCCGTCATGTGAATGTAGACTACATGACACTTCACCTTATTTGGGCCTAAGGGAATGCATTGTGGAGTAGTTATTAGATTATGGGTTGCTAGAGTGACAAAAGCTTAAACCCTAGTTTATGCGCTATTCCGTAAGTGGCTGATTTGGATCCACATGTTTAATGCTATGGTTAGATTTTATCTTAATTCTTCTTCCGTAGTTGCAGATGCTTGCGAGAGGGGTTAATAATAAGTAGAAGGCTTGTTCAAGTAAGAACAACGCCCAAGCACCGGTCCAACCACATATCAAATTACCAAGTAGCGAACGCGAATCAAACAAACATGATGAAAGTGACTAGATGAAATTTTCGTGTGTCCTCGATAATGTTTTACTCATTATCAGAGACCGTTCCATCATGTCCTTTGCTAGAAAAAGGATTGGTCTACCTTGCTGCACTTATTTTTACTATTTTTGCTTGTTAGTTGCTACAAATTATCTTGCTATCAAACTACCTGTTACCGACAATTTCAGTGCTTTTATTCAATTTTACCTCATGTTTTCCTACTATTATTTATAGTGTTTTTATTCAATTTAACACTTTGTGGAGTAATTCTAATGCCTTTTCTCTCATAATATGCAAGGTTTACACAAAGAGGGAGAATACCGACAGCTGCAATTCTGGACCTAAAAAAGCTATGTCAGATATACCTATTCTGCACATCTCCATATGAGATGAAATTTTACGGAGAGTTATTTTGGAATATATAAAAAATGGTGGAGAAAAGAAACACCAGAGGAGGCCACCCAGGTGCCCATTAGGCACCAGGGCGTGCCAGCCCCTCCAGGCGCGCTCTAGTGGGCAGTGGGGGCCCTGGCCCACCTCTGGTGCCTATCTTCTAGTACATAAGGTCTTTTGACCTAGAAAAATAGGGTCAGGACTTTCGGGATGGAATGCCACTGTGTCGAGGCAGAACTCGGGCAGGAGCACTTTTGCTCTCCAGCGGAGCGATCCGCCGGGGATACTTCGCTTCGGGAGTGGGAAATCGAAGCCATCGTCATCACCAACAACCCTCTCACCTTGGGATGATCAATATTCATCAACATTTTCACCAACACCATGTCATCTAAAAACCCTAGTTCATCTCTTGTGTTCAATCTTGTGTTAAAACCTCTGATTGGTACTTGTGGGTGACTAGTAATGTTGATTACATCTTGTAGTTGATGATAGTTGGTTTATTTGGTGGAAGATCATATGTTCAGATCCATTATGATATTTATTACTCCTCTGATCTTGAGCATGAATATTATTTGTGAGTAGTTGCTTTTGTTCTTGAGGATGCAGGAGAAGTCATGTTGCAAGTAATCATGTGAATTTGATATTCGTTCGATATTCTGATGATTTGTATGTTGTGATTCCCTTAATGGTGTTATGTGAATGTCGACTACATGACACTTCACCATCTTTGGGCCTAAGGGAATGCATTGTGGAGCAGTTATTAGATGATGGGTTGCTAGAGTGACAGAAGCTTAAACTGTAGTTTATGCGCTATTCCGTGAGGGATTGATTTGGATCCACATGTTTAATGCTATGGTTAGATTTTATCTTAATTCTTCTTTCGTAGTTGCGGATGCTTACAAGAGGGGTTAATCATAAGTGGGAGGCTTGTTCAAGTAAGAACAGCACCCAAGCACCGGTTTACCCACATATCAAATTATCAAAGTAGCGAACGCGAATCAAACAAACATGATGAAAGTGACTAGATGAAATTCCTGTGTGTCCTCGAGAATGTTTTACTTATTATTAGAGACCGTTCCGGCCTGTTCTTTGCTACAAAAAGTTTTAGGCTACCTTGCTGCACTTATTGTTACTATTGTTACTTGTTGCTTGCTACAAATGATCTTGCTATTAAACTACCTATTACCGACAATTTCAGTGCTTGCAGAAATTACCTTGCTGAAAATCACTTGTCATTTCCTTCTGCTCCTTGTTGGGTTCGATACTCTTACTTATCGAAAGGACTATGATTGATTCCCTATACTTGTGGGTCACTGGAGACCCTGGAAGCTTCGAGAGGGAACCAGAAGACGAAGGAGTGGCCCACTAAGCACCAGGGCACGACAGGGGCCTCTGGCGCGCATGGTGGGTAGTGGGGACCACGAGCCTCCGTTTGACTTACCTACACCTCTATAAATACTCTAAAATCGCAAAACCTACCAGGAGTCCATGGAATATTTTTCCCGCCGCCACAAGTTCCAGAACCACGAGATCCAATCTAGAGGCCTTTTCCAGCACTCTGCCAGAGGTGGAAACGATCATAGAGGGGTTCTTTATCATCCTTGTTGCCCCTTCAATGATGTGTGAGTAGTTTACCACGAACCTATGGGTCCATGTTAGTAGCTAGATGGATTCTTCTCTCTTTTTCATCTTCAATACAATGTTCTCCTCGGTGTTCTTGGAGATCTATTTGATGTAATGACTTTTTGTGGTGTGTTTGTTGGGATCCGGTGAATTCTGAGTTTTTGATCAGATGTATCCACCTATATTATTTGATTTTTATCTGAACTCTTTTATGCATGATTGTTATAGTCTCGTATTTCTTCTTCAATTTATTGGTTTTATTTGGCCAATTAGATTGATTTATCTTGCCATGGGAAGGGGTGCTTTGTGATGGGTTTGATCTTGCAGTGCTCAATCTCAGTGATAGAAAGAGACATGACATGCATGTATCGTTGCTATTAAGGGTAACAAGATTGGATTTATTTCATCCATTAGTTTATCTTGTCTACATCATGTCATCTTGCTTAAGGCGTTACTCTGTTCTTTCATGAACTTAATACACTAGATGCATGCTGGATAGTGGTTGATGTGTGGAGTAATAGTAGTAGATGCAGAATTGTTTGGTCTACTTGACTCGGATGTGATGCCTGTATACATGATCGTTGCCTTGGATATCTTCATAATTATTTGCTTTTCTATCAATTGCCGAACAGTAATTTGTCTACCCATTGTATGCTATTTTCTCGAGAGAAGCTTCTAGTGAAAACTATGGCCCCCGGGTCTATTTTCTATCATATATTAAAACCAAAAATACCTCGATGCAATTTTATTTTATTTATTTATTTTGTATTTTTGTCAGATCTATCTATCAAAAACTATATCTTTTAATCTTGCTCGTAACCGTTGAGGGATTGACAACTCCTCTATGCGTTGGGTCAAAAGTATTTGTTATTTATGTGCAGGTGTGATATGTCCATTTTGCATCATGTTTTCATACTGTTATTTATAATGTTTTTATGCATAATAATGCTTTATGGAGTAATACTAATGCCTTTTCTCTCATAACATGCAAGGTTTACACAAAGAGGGAGAATGCCGGCAGTTGAAATTCTGGACCTGAAAAAGCTACGTCAGAGTTACCTATTCTGCACATCTCCAAATGAGCTGAAAATTTACGGAGAATTGTTTTGGAATATAAAAAAATACTGGAGTAAATAAGTACCGGAGGGGCCCACCCTGGTGAGCACAAGACACCAGGGCACGCCTGGGCCCCCAGGCGTGCCCTGGTTGGTTGTGCCCTCCTCGGCCCACCTCCGGTGCCCATCTTCTGGTATATAAGTCATTTTGACCTAAAAAAAATAAGGAGACAATTTTCTGGACGGAGTGTGACCGTCTCGAGGCGGAACTTGGGCAGGAGCGCTTTTGCCCTCTGGTGGAGCGATTCCGCCGGGGGAACTTCCTCCCCGGAGGGGGAAATCAGAGCCATTGTCATCACCAACAACCCTCTCATATTTGGGAGGGCAATCTCCATCAACTTCTTCAACAACACCATCTCCTCTCAAACCCTAGTTCATCTCCTGTATTTAATCTTTGTACCGGAACCTCAGATTGGTACCTGTGGGTGATTAGTAGTGTTGATTACATCTTGTAGTTGATTACTATTTGGTTTATTTGGTGGAAGATTATATGTTCAGATCCATTATGTTATTCAATACCCCTCTGATCTTGAGCATGAATATCATTTGTGAGTAGTTACTTTTTTTCTTGAGGTCACGGGAGAAGTCATGTTGCAAGTAATCATGTGAATATGATATGTGTTTGATATTTTGATGATATGTATGTTGTGATTCCCTTAGTGGTGTCATGTGAACGCCGACTACATGGCACTTCACCATATTTGGACCTAAGGTAATGTATTGTGGATTAGTTATTAGATGATGGGTTGCTAGAGTGACAGAAGCTTAAACCTAGTTTATGCGCTACTTCGTAAGGGACCGATTTGGATCCAAAAGTTTAATGCTATGGTTAGATTTTATCATAATAATTTTCTCGTAGTTGCGGATGCTTGCGAGGGGGTTAATCATAAGTAGGAGGTTTGTTCAAGTAAGAACACTACCTAAGCACCGGTCCACCCACATATCTAATTATCAAAGCAGCGAACACGAATTAAACCAACATGATCAAAGTGACTAGATGAAATTCCCGTGTACCCTCAAGAATGCTTTGCATATTATAATAAACTATTTTGGCCTATCCTTTGACACAAAAGGATTGGGCTACCTTGCTGCACTTTATTTATCGTCACTGTTACTTGCTTGTTACAAAATTATCTTGCTATCAAACTACCTATTACCGACAATTTCAGTGTTTGCAGAAAAGACCTTGCTAAAAACCACTTGTCATTTCCTTCTGCTCCTCGTTGGGTTTGACACTCTTATTTATCGGAAGGACTATGATTGATCCCCTATACTTGTCAGTAATCAAGACTCTTTTCGAGCGCTGTTGCTGGGGAGTGAAGTGCTCTTGGTAAGGAAAAATTATTAGTACGTGCTAAAATTTATTGTCACTTGTTACTGTGGAGAACTATCCTTTGAGGGGTTTGTTCGGGGTATCTTCACCTTGACCGGAACCACAATTAGTTGCCCCTCAACCTACTACACCTACGAAAAATATTGGTTATGAAATTCCTTTGGGTATGATAGAACAACTGCTAGCTAATCCTTATGCGGGAGATGGAACTGAACATCCTGATATGCACTTGATATATGTAGATGAAATTTGTGGAATATTTAAGCTTGCAGGTTTACCCGGAGATGAAGCTAAGAAGAAGGTTTTCCCTTTATCTTTGAAGGGAAAAGGGAAAAGCATTGGCAAGGTATAGGCTATGCGATGATATTGGATCTTGGAATTGGAATAGATTGAAATTGGAATTTCACCAAAAAATTTATCCTTTGCATCTAGTTCGTCGTGATCGGAATTATATATATAATTTTTGGCCACGTGAAGGAGAAAGTATCACTCTAGCTTGGGGGAGGCTTAAGTCAATGTTATATTCATGCCCCAATCATGAGCTCTCAAGGGAAATTATTATCCTGAATTTTTATGCCCGGCTTTCTCATGATGATCGATCCATGTTCGATACTTCTGGTTCTTTTATGAAGAAGACTATTGAATTCAGGTGGGATCTTTTATAAAGAATTAAACACAACTCTGAAGATTGGGAACTCGGCGAAGGTAAAGTGTCAGGTATTAAGCTTATGTTTGATTGTGTTAAATCTTCTATGAATACAGATGCCTTTCACAAGTTTAGCACTAAATACAGATTTGACTCTGAGATAGTAGCCTCTTTTTGTGAATCATTTGCTACTCATGTTGATCTCCCCAAGGGGAACTGGTTGAAATATCATCCACCTATTGAATAAGAAATTAAAGAACCGGTAATAGCTAAAGATGAAACTATCATTTACAATGTTGATCCTGTTGTGCCTACTGCTTATATTGAAAAACCACCTTTCCCTGTTAGGATAAAGGAACATGCTAAGGTTTCAACTATGGTCCACAAAAGTAATATCAATGCACCTAGACCTTCAGAACAAATTAAAGTAGAACCTAGTGTTGCTATGGTTAAATATCTCCTGGTAGAAAATATTGATGGACATGTTATTTACTTCGTGATGAAGCTGCTAGAATGGCTAAGCCCGATGAAAAAGATAAACATAGACCTGTTGTTGGCATGCCTATTGTCTTAGTCAAAATAGGAGATCATTGTTATCATGGTTTATGTGACTTAGGTGCTAGCGTGAGTGCTATTCCTTTTACTCTATATCAAGAAATTATGAATGATATAGCACCCGCTGAAATAGAAGACATAGATCTTACTATTAAACTTGCTAATAGAGACACTATCACACCACTTGGGATTGTTATAGATGTTGAAGTTGTGTGGGAAGGTAAAATATCCTACTGATTTTCTAGTTGTTTGTTCCTCGCAAGATGATTTTTGTCCCATTATTTTTGTTAGACCTTTCTTGAACACCGTTAATGCCAAAATAGATTGTGAGAAACAAACTGTCGGTGTTAGTTTTGGTAATGAGTCTCATGAGTTTAATTTCTCCAAGTTTAGTAGACAATCTCATAAGAAAGAATTACCTAATAAATATGAAATAATTGGTCTTGCTTCTATTGCCGTGCCCCCTACTGATCCACTAGAACAATATTTGCTAGACCATGAAAATGATATGCATATGCATGAAAGAAATGAAATAGACAAAATCTTCTTTGAACAACGACCTCTGCTCAAACACAATTTGCCTATTGAAACTCTAGGAGGTCGTCCTCCACCTAAAGGTGATCCTGTGTTTGAATTAAAACAATTGCCAGACACTTTGAAATATGCTTACCTTGATGAGGAAAAGATATACCCTCTTATTATTAGTGATAACCTTTCAGAAACATGAAGAAGAAATATTATTGAAAATTCTGAAGAAGCACCGAGCTGCTATTGGGTATGCTCTTGATGATCATAGGGGCATTAGTCCCACTCTCTGTCAGCACAAGATTAATATGGGACCTGATGCTAAACCCGTTGTTGATCACCAACGACGTTTGAATCCTAAGATGAAAGAAGTTTTAAGAACTGAAATATTAAAGCTCATGGAAGGAGGTATAATCTGTCCCATAGCTGATAGTAGATGGGTAAGTCCCGTTCATTGTGTCCCTAAGAAGGGAGGTATTACTGTTGTTCCTAATGGTAAAAATGAACTTATTCAACAAAGAATTGTCACCGGTTATAGAATGGTAATTGATTTTAGAAAATTAAATAAAGCAACTAGAAAAGATCATTACCCTTTGCCTTCTATTGATCAAATGTTAGAAAGACTATCTAAGCACACACACTTTTGTTTCCTTGATGGATATTCTGTTTTTTTCTCAAATATCCATTTCACAACCTGCTCAAGAGAAAACCAACTTTACTTGCCCTTTTGGAACTTATGCTTATAGAGTATGCCTTTTGGTTTATGTAATGCACCTGCTATCTTTCAAAGGTGTATGCCTGGTATATTCTCTGATTTTCGTGAAAAGATTGTGTCGTGGTGGAACACGAACACCTATGGGGCCATCATCCCCTTGTGGTTTGGCAAGGGGGAAGGGCATGTTGCACAAAGGACGGAGGCCATGGGGCAACACGACAATGGTGACGCTGGTGGTTTTTACTCAGGTTTGGGCTGCTGGGAAGCGTAAAACCCTACTCCTGCTTTGGTGGATTCAAGGGAGGACCACGATGAACACGCAACGCTCAAGCCCGACAAGGTCGCCTCAAGGAGAGTAGCTACACGTGTAAGAGTGTACAAGTACAAGGGTCCGAATCTGTCACGCCCAATATGCAATCCTATCCGAGAGGAACTCGAAGGTCCCACCAAGGATAGAGCTACATATTGAAGACGCTTTTGCAAGGTGGATATCATTACATCTTACCATTACATAATAGTTGGGGATACATACAAAGGCATAAAAATGCCACATGAATACATCAAACATCATACATAAGAGAAACATCTGACTACGGAAGAAACACAAAAAAAACTCAAATGACATCCACCCTGCTAGCCCAGGCTACCGACCAGGAACCTATCCCCTGATCGAAGAAGAAGCAGAAGAACTCGGAAACAAGCAAGCATCGCTCTCATGTCAGATCATCACATTACATGTACTTGCAACTTTTATTGTAGTAATCTGTGAGCCACGAGGACTCAGAAATCCCATTACCATGGGTAACAAGACTAGCAAAACTTAATGGGTAAGGAATGGATAAGTGGTGAGTTGCAGCAACACTAAGCATTATATGGTGGCTAACTTATGAGTACAAGAATAAGATGAGAAACTACGTAAACGTTCGCAAACTAGTAATGACCAATAAGTGATCCTGAACTACTTACGAGTCAAACATAACCCCACCATGTTCTCTCCTCGAACTCACTCGAATAGAGACAGTCACGGTTACACACGCGGTTGGTGTATTTTAAAGAGTTTAGTGTCAAGTTCACTACAACCGGATATTAAAAACTCTTATCTACCACATAACCACGGGCACGACTCTCAAAAGTTTAAACCCTGCAGGGGTGTCCCAACTTAGTTTGTCACAAACTCTCACGATCAACAAGGGAAAATCCTCCTCCCGGAACAACCCGATCAAGCTCAGGATCCCGGTTCACATGACATTTCAACAATGGTAAAACAAAACCAGCAAGACCTCTCGACGAGCCGACACCCTGATAGTAGCCGCACGTATCTCGTCTCAGGCACGGTTAGATAGGTCAGCCTATGAGTAAAACCAGTCATCGAATTGCCCCGTGGTGGCCCCGCAGTCTGCCCGTTTTGGACCAACACTCATGAGGAGCACTGGCCCGGGTTGTTAATTAAGAGTCCTCGAGTGCTAGCCGGTCCCTATGAGAGTTTTAGTTGTTATTAGGCAAATGTTAAACCAATGTTGGGCCTTGCTAGAAGAGTTTTATTCAAAGCGAACTGTCAAGGGGGGCCCATAAACCCCGACCGCATTAGGAATGCAAAATTCAAGGAACATAACACCAGTATGACTGAAACGAGGGCGGCAAGAGTGGAACAAAAAACACCAGGCAAAAGGCCGAGCCTTCCACCCTTTACTAAGTATATAGATGCATTAATTAAATAAGAGGTATTGTGATAAGCCATGATATCCATGATATCCAGGTTCCAACATGGAACAACCTGCAACCGCACCTGCAACTAGCAACGCTATCAGAGGGGCTGAGCAAGGCGGTAACGTACCAAAACAATATTTTGCTAGGATGGTGGAAAAGGTTAGAGGCTGTCATGGCAATTTGGGAGGCTTGATAAACAAGTGGTAGGTAGCGCGACATAGCGATAGCATCGGGACAACAAGCAAAGCAAAGATAGTAGTGGTATCTAGGATAATGATCATCTTGCCTAAAATCCCGCTAGGACGAAGACTGAATCCATGAAGAAGATGAACGGGCGTAGACGAACCAAGAGTAGACGAACGCATCCTAACGATCACAACGAAAAAGGAACTATCGAGAAGAAGCACAACCGGAAAGAAGCAAACAACATGGTAAAAACACAACACATGACATGGCATTATTCTCATCCAAGTATGATGCATGACAAGGCTACATGATGCTACTCAGGGCAAGAGATGATGCATACAAGAACCCCACATCAAAGCAAGTTTAAATGAGGCCGAAAATAACATATAACAATTCCGGAAACTCTCCATATGCAAATTTCGAAATTGGTACTGTTTTGAACAAAGCATTATGCTAAAGTTGTTAAACAACAAGTTAAAGTGCACCACAATGATCTACATGTTTTTCTAATCAAGTTACATATAAAGTTTATTTAATTCGGAGCTACGGTCTAGAAGATGTGAACAAAACCAGTTAAACATGGCATTGGCGCAAAATGCATACAAACATCAAGCACACATATTCAAATCAAGGATACAACATGACATGATGAAACTACATGCAAAACCAAGAAAGTTTCATATAGGAGATGAACAAAACGGAGCAACGGTTCAACACATACACTCAAAACATGATATAACAACAATCTGCCTAAAACTACAACTAGACATTTTGCAGTCAACAAAACAGCAAGCTACAGTAACTCAACAGGCACAAACTGGGTATGCCCTTAAAGTAGACATGATATACTTCGAAACATCTTTACTCATCAGGTTCATAAGCTTCCTGGTTAATTTACTATGATCCATGCAAAAGGCAAAGTTCTCTTACAAATTAGGACTTGGTGAAAAACTGGGCATAAACATGAGCGGAGTTAATATGATGGCATGTTGAAGGCATGAAACAAAGATGCTACATTAGTAGAACATGGCACCAAAATTTATAGCATGCTAGTATAGATCATGGAGCTCAAATATTACAACATGTCATATACATAGGAGCAACAGGTTCATGGCATTCATCAAGACAAGATGCTAAAATGGAATAAGTTGATTCTCAAACTAAAAATCTGGGAATGCAAATAGTAACATTATGATGCTATCTTTGGAGGCACATAACAGCAAGTATAGCAATTTTAATATTTATGCAAAGGACATGAGCACATAATAGACATGGCATACTTCCGATTACTCCACGGGCACATCTCCGTATGATGCATAGATTAATTACAATGAGCTTTGCAAAATGGAATATGTTGTTAACAGATTGACTGATTTAGGATGATGACAACTTGAGAGCAACAAAAAGACATGCTACAGAAAGAATACATGGGAACCAAGGGTATGGCATCAAATTAGACATAATATAGAGCAAATTACATCAAGGCATCATATGCATAGGATCTATGGATTAGTGGCAAACAACATGCAAAGTCGACAAGTTTTATAACAGCCAAGTTTCAGACTTGGTGAAAATAACAAGACTGAAATCAGCAACATTGACTTGGCATGTTTGCAAGCTTGTTGCACTCACCACAGTACATATCATTGCATGAAATAAATACTAGCAGCAAGAGGACATAAAGATGCACCAAACACATGCTGATAATATGCTCATATGATATATGAATTAAATCACACGAAAATAACAAAAGGGCAAGTTTTATCAGTTTTTAGCAGTTAACAACAACATACACTTTTGCAACAACGATTATGACAAGTACATGAATTCTAACATGTATGCAAACACACCATCATGAAGAGCACACTAATCAGATCATTTTCACATGTTATACACTCCGATCGAATAATCATGCACAAAGTTATGCCCATCACACGAATGCACCATGATGTGCAAAAAACAGCTCGTGGAAAGTGGACGGGGAGGACCTGGGATGGAGCGGTACGCCACGGGGACGATGTTTGGTTCATGGGATCCTGCCGGATCTAGATGGCAAGGTCCCGGTGGCGGGGATGACGCGGGGGCGGCCGAGGCGAGGCGGGGACGGCACCGGTGGAGGTCGAGGAAGGTGGATCCGGTGGCTCCTTGCCGGATATGGCCGGAGACATGGCCGGTGGCGAGCTGCGCGGGTGGCGGCGGTAGCTGGCGAGGAGGCGGCGGTGGATCCGGCAGCGGCGCGGGGCGACATGGCGGCGGCGAGGCTGCTCGGGGTCGGCGTGATGGCGCGGGGTGGCGACAGCTTTGGGACGTAGCGGATCTTGGTGGCGGGGCAGAGCTGTGGCGGGGTTCGGCGGCGTCACAGAGCGGGAGGCGTAGGGTGGCTCGGCCCGGTCGCGGCCCGGTGCAGGCCGACTGCGGGCCGGGAGGGCCGCGTGGCGGGCGCAGATTGGTGGGAAGCGACGGGAGCGGCGGCGCTAGTTGGCTGGCGGCGTGCCAAGTGGCTACGGTGGGCCGGCGGCACCGGATCTGAGGGAAGAGACCAGGTGGCGGCAGCTGGGAGGTTAGGGAAGGCTAGGGCGTTAGGTTAGGTGTAGGGTTTCCTTAAATTTAGGGGAAGGGGTGTTTATATAGCTAGAGGGGGCTAGGAAAGGGGGGGTTTTGTCCGTCTCGGACCGTACGATCTCGATCGTGCGGCTCCGAGCGAAGGAGGGGCTAGCTGGGCCATAGGTGGGCTGGTTATGGCTGTGAAGAAGGCCGTGGGCTGCAGGAGAGAAGAGGGAGAGAGGCCTGGCGACTGTTTTCGGATACCAAAAACGCCCGATGTTAGACCGGCTATATTACCGCTATATGTTAACGGTTGGGCTATCAAACGAGCTCTGAATGCGACGAAATTTGACAGGCGGTCTACCAACGCTATAATAAGGCCGCACGCCAACTTTCAACCCATTCGAAGAACATTTTTATCCCACTTATAAGATAATATTTTGGAGGTGCCGCAGGCGCGTGCGAGTGTGGTTGGGCTCAGAATGGACAACAGAGAGTACTGGGAGATCGGGCAACTATGAATGGATGCCAGTTTTCAAAAACATGCGGATGAAGATTGAGTCGTGACTTAGCTTTTTGACATGTAGTGAAGCGAGCAATAAAGCGCTCAACATCCGGTCTCATCTTTGGCCAAAAGATATGTGTAGCAAGTACATCCTCCGTCTTCTTCACGCCAAAGTGTCCCATTAATCCTCCTCCATGCCCCTCCTGCAACAACAAAAGACGAACGGAGCTAGCTGGAATGCATAGCTTGTTAGCACGGAACACAAATCCATCATTAACGATGAACTTGTTCCATGTTCTTCCTTCTTTACAATTCTGCAATACATCTTTAAAATCAGCATCATGCACATATTGATCTTTGATGGTCTCCAAACCAAATATTTTAAAGTCAAGTTGTGAAAGCATAGTATAGCGACGAGACAATGCATCAGCAATAACATTTTCTTTACCCTTCTTGTGTTTAATGACATAAGGGAAAGTCTCAATGAATTCAACCCATTTAGCATGTCTACGATTTAGTTTAGCTTGACTTTTAATATGTTTCAAAGATTCATGATCAGAATGTATAACAAATTCTTTGGGCCATAAATAATGTTGCCATGTTTCTAAAGTCCGAACAAGAGCATATAATTCTTTATCATAAGTAGAATAATTCAGACTAGGCCCACTCAATTTTTCAGAAAAGTATGCAACAGGTTTTCCATCTTGTAATAACACACCTCCTAATCCAATTCCACTAGCATCACATTCAAGCTCAAATGTCTTATTAAAATCAGGAAGTTGGAGTAAAGGAGCATGTGCCAACTTATCTTTCAACACCGTGAAGGCTTCTTCCTGTGCGGTACCCCAAAAAAAAGGCACATCCATATTTGTAAGCTCATTGAGAGGTGCAGCAATGGTGCTAAAATCTCTCACAAAACGCCTATAGAATCCAGTGAGGCCAGGAAAACTCCTCACTTGAGTGACCGTTTTCGGCTGCGGCCAACTCTCAATAGCTTCAATCATGGCTTTATCAACTTCAATTCCGTGTGGAGTAACAACATAGCCAAGAAAAGACACTCGGTCGGTGCAAAAGGTGCACTTCCCAAGGTTACCAAACAAACGTGCATCACATAGAGCAATAAAAACATCATGTAAATGTTCCAAATGTTCCTCCAAAGATCTGCTATAAATCAATATGTCATCAAAGTAAACTACCACAAATCGTCCAATGAAAGCACGTAAAACTTCGTTCATTAATCTCATGAAAGTACTAGGTGCATTAGTTAACCCAAAATGCATGACTAACCACTCATATAATCCAAACTTAGTTTTAAATGTTTTTTCCATTCATCCCCCAATTTCATACGAATTTGATGGTATCCACTATGCAAATCAACTATGGAGAATATTGTAGAGCCACTCAATTCATCAAGCATATCATCTAGCCTAGGAATAGGATGACGATAATGAATAGTAATATTATTAATGCCTCTACAATAAACACACATACGTGATGTACCATCCTTTTTTGGCACTAGAATAATAGGAATAGCACAAGGACTAAGGGATTCATGTATATAACTTTGTCGAGAAGCTCCTCTACTTGATGCATAATCTCCTTTGTATTCTCTGGATTGGTACGTATGGCGCACGGTTTGGCAGTGAAGCACTGGGAATTAAGTCAATTTGATGCTCAATCCTTCGAATAGGCGGTAATCCCGGTGGCACGTCTTGTGGAAAGACGTCAGCGAACTCCCGCAAAATGTTAGTGAAAGCAAGAGGCAAAGAGGAAGGCACGTCCTCGAATGAAAATAATGCCTCTTTGCACACAAAAGCATAGCAAACAGATTTGCTGAAATCTAGCTCATCAATATCAGATTTGGTGGAAAATAAACATGCACTTTTCAATTTAATTTCAGAAGCAACACTATTATTAGGCTTCATTTGTTGCTCAAATTCTTTTGCCACAATCTGATTTCACTCTTATTCTTCTCCTGTTTTGCTTTATTATCTCTATTAATATCATCTTTCAAAATGGAATCAGGAGTCATAGGAAGCAAAGTAATATTTTTATCCTTATGAACAAGAGTATACTGATTGTTTCTACCATGGTGTACAATTTTTTTATCAAATTGCCATGGTCGACCAAGTAATAAGGAACATACTTGCATAGGTACCACATCACAATCAACATAATCAGCATTTGTAGAGATACTAAAATGCACACGAATAGTATGTGTTACCTTAACCTTGCCGCTGTTGTTGAACCACCAGATGTAGTAAGGATGTGGATGTGGTCTTGTGGTGAGAGATAGCTTCTCCACCATCTCCATGCTAGCCAAGTTGTTGCAGCTCCCTCCATCTATGATGACACGAACAGAACATTCCTTCACAACTCCCTTTGTATGGAACAAATTATTCCTCTGACTTTGCTCAGCTTGTGTAACCTACACACTCAAAACACGTTTAGCAACTAAACATTCATACCTGTCAGCGTCTTCAGGAGCCATGTATTGCATCTCATGATCAGAATCATCTCCACCGTGTTCTTCACTTTTAATAAGAGCTAAAGTCTCCTCATCATAGTCACTAGCGGACTCATACCCACCATCCTCAGCAGCAATCATCACACGCTGAGATTTGTGTTTTCGCGCATAATGTCCTCTTCCCTTACAATGACGACAAATAATATCACTTGTGTGCCCTGTTGATGCCATGGAAGAAGAAGAGCTTTGTGCAGGCCTGGTAGGTGTGCTCTTGGCAGATAGTGGTGGTTGTGCCTGCTTTCTTGTATCACGGCTGGAGATGGCACCTGATGGAGGTGCTAGTGCAGTGGAAGCAGAGGACGCACACGGTGTCCATGATGAAGGTCGACCTGCAGAAAAGTTAGTTCGCGCCATTGCCTGTCGATCATGCACTTCATGTTCAGCTTTACAAGCAAGATGGAATAAACGAGTGATATTAGTAGACTCCTTATACTCTAGAATGCTCTGAATCTCTCTATTTAATCCACCCGTAAAACGTGCAAGCATAGCTTCATTCTCCTCAACAATACCACATCTAATCATGCCAGTTTGTAATTCCTGATAATATTCTTCTACAGAATTTTTTCCTTGTCTTAAACGCTGCAATTTTTGAAGGAATTCACATTGATAATATGGTGGAACCCAACGAGTATGCATAGCAGTTTTCAAAGCAGCCCAAGTAGCTGGAATAGGATATAATCTACAATGTTCAGACCACCATACACATGCAAAACTAGTGAAACAGCAACCCGTCTCTCCTCGGGATATTGTATACATGTAAAACGTTGTTCAGTTTCTAACTCCCAAGTAAGATATATATCAGGAACATATCGACCCTCAAACGGGGGAATATTCAATTTCAGTTTAGGAATATGGTCATATCTCGTACCTGAGGTGGTGGTGCAGGCCTACTGTTGCGAATATATACCTCAGGTCGACCTGCTGGTGGTGGTGCTGGTGGCTGCACGTAGTTCTGATTCTGATCAACCTCATCCTCATAATCGCCCGCATAATCATCATCCTCCTGGGTACCAGCAGCAAAAGTAGCAGGAGCCAAAGAAGCATCAACAATAGGTACAGCAACACCAGAAGTTTGGCCATCCTCAAGAGGAACACGCTTCGCTCGTCCAAACTGATTAGGAAGGGGGCGTTGTTGTTGTCGTTGTAGAGGTGCGACAGGTGCAACCAGCGGTGGTTGTTGAAGACGCGCGAGCAATTCATTAAACTTGTTATCGAGCTTTGTTCGAACGTCTTCTCAATGCCATCTATCTTCTCCATGGCCTCTTCAAATCTGTTTAGCACATCTTGCACCTGTCCACTCATCATTTGCTGAAATTTATCATGCATCTGTTTGTTCGTCATGTTCTCCCAATCAGTCTCATCAGCTTGTGATCCTGCCATGGTTAGCAGCAATAGAAACACACAAGAATATGATCCTACAGACTACTAGGAAGTGGTGGTGGTGTGTCACAAACCCGTCAAGCAATCTCAAATTCTTATTAGTTCTTACCCAGCAACAGGTGGTGATCAGCAACCGTTGTAGTCAAAACTCTTAAAGCTTGGACAGAGCGATTACCAGGGATAGTCAAACGCACGACGTAGATGTATGTGGAGCTGGGAAGGCTTATAATATGGTAGCAAAAAGGGTCAGCAATAATCTATTCAGAGATGCAAAGTTGAATAAACGCTCAACGACGGTACTGTGCTGGTCCTAGGCTAGACCGTGCTAGAGAGGCGAGCCTAGAACACTAACAAAATCACGGCGTTGCACGTAAACAAGGGAGGAGCACACCCTGAATTTTTTTCTCTTTTCTTCACTTATTTTGCACTTTTTTCCTCTTTTTTTTCTTTTTTTTTGCTCCGCAACAATTTTTTTTGGGAAAAGTCTACAAATGGTCTAGAAACCGCCTAGCCAGAATTTTCCAGACTTAGTGTTTTTTGAAACTGGAACTATTTTTCTACTGCGGGTAACACGAAAGTTCGGGAGTCCTTCTTTGTCACGACTCGGAGTATGGCGTGATCTGGAAGTCGAAAACAAAGCAACAAATACTGGACTCAGACTATAACTGATGGCGAAGATGAATCTGGTGGAAACTCGGACCGGTGGCGGATATATGTAGGGCGGTGGAACACGGACTGGTGGCGAATCTATGATGGAGGTGGACTCGGATTATCATGATGGCGGTGGATAGGTGGTATATGGCTGAGGTGATGACAATGGTGGTAGATGGCAGCGGTGATGACGATGGTGGTATATGGCAGCGGTGATGACGATGGTGGTATATATATGGCAGCGGTGACGATGATGGTGGTATATGGCAGCGGTGATGATGATGATGATGATGCGGCGGCGGCGTGACAACTTGTGAACAAAACTCGAAACTCTAAAGGATTAGACACTAAGACCAGCAACTTGACACGACGATGCAACCGCAAATTCAACAAAGTAAATACAGAAAAGATTATGCAAAGGCTCAGATTGGTTTGGATAGGATGAACTAACCCTAAAATTATTATTTTTTGGCTTTTTCATGGACTATAGGTATGAAGAAACAGACTCGATCTAAACTACGAAAAAATGTAAAATCTCACCGAGCAACCTGAAAATCTGATACCACTTGATAGAGGCAAAGGTGTCCCGATGTTTTGATGAGATGGTGGCTATCATTTTCTGTGGGAGTCGACTTTGACAATTCGACTACGAACGTGCGAGATGTCGCGCCTTAGCAATCGCTAAACCAACTTCCGAGGGTTATTGACCACGCCGGAGCACGATCAACCTGACCACGACGGTCTGTTTCCTGCGAGCAAACGAAGAACAAGCAAGAAACTGAGATTGAAATATGGATATTGCGAATATAAGAGGAAAGCTTTATTAGTGAAGGTGGGGTTCTGTGACGTCTTGGTCTGGTCGTTGAACACAAACGAAGTACGTGAAGTTGCAACTATGGCAAGTTTTAATCTAAACAAAACCCCAAAGTCTAAACGATGCCCTAAGGGCTGTATATATGGAGGAAGAGGGGGCGGGGATTTCGTGGCCCTTGGGGAAGGGGTCCGAAACCAACCCTATCTCTCATTTCCCCACACATACGGACTCTAAGAATAGCCTATACTCAAGTATTTAGAAATTACATGGGCCTGGCCCAATAATAAGGTGACGCAGCAGCTAGAATAGCCTCTGGACGAAACTTATGAAGTAGCATCTTGTATATTTCGTCCAAGGCTTCATGCACTCATTATGGTGGCTTCAACGTCTTGAAATCATCACTTGTAACTCCATTCTTGCTCCCCTTGCCCATGCCATCATCTCCATGCTTGTTCTTGCTCCAATGTTCATCCTTCTCCAAGCTAGGCCCTTCATTTGTAAGCAAAACAAATGTATCCAATTTAGGCAGCATCATATTCTCATGAACTTTAGAATCATTACCAAGAAACAAAAGTACCTGGTAATTTAATTGGCGTGCGCGAGCTCTAGTAATTGGTCCCGTATGTATAGCAACAGGGGTTGTGGGTGTAACAATGGTATTGATGTCCTCATCATGACATGTAAGATCAGTTCGTCCATGCAGACCAGACTCCAGCAGATGGCTGGATTGTCTATTGTCTACATATCGTGCAGGCTGTGCTGTACAAGGCTGTAGTTCTGATGAGAAATCTAAAAAAAGGTTTCTTGTCATCTCGCAATATTAGGTGTCATGTACTTCGGATCACTGCGAGGGTTAAACAGCGACAACTAAGTTCCTCCAAGGCGCTGGTCATTGGGGGCACATGCACGAGGACTACTTGGCTGCCATCTAGGTCAAGCTAGCTATGTTAATTAGGACATCTATCGATGGACCCCTTTTCTACGAGTTTATCTTTAGTTTGAGCTTTGATCCTCGTCTAGTTTGTCCGTCCGGATTCATGTTGTCTCCTTGGGGCTGTGAGGTTATGGTTTCTTGTCATGTGGCATTTTTTTCCTGTTATTAGTTAATTCGGTGCTTCAGATCAAAATGACGAAAACTACGCCTCTGGGGCACGTGCATGAAGACTTCTCGACAGTCATTGACGAGGTCAAGCCGGCTCCGATAGATAAAAGAAAACGACTCCACTACAAAACCAGGAGCCTCCGCGCTTGCGTGCTAGTGTTGCTCTCTTCACACTATCTCGTCCTCTCTAGATCTAAACACGACAGCAGTGGACACACTCTCTCTGCTCACCGCTGGTCATAGATCCAGCCGGATCCTCTCAGTCGGAGAAGGTGAGAAAGTGCAATGTTCATGCGGTCGTCCTCAGCGATAGCTCTGACCCACTGCCGGTGCGTCCCCATCAGTGTGCCTTGTCGTTCTCTCTCATGCAGCATCGACTAGGGAGGGCCTCCGACCCCTTCTTCCTCGCTGCCATAGTGTGGGTAAATCCGGCCTCCCGACGCCCACCTAGCGACATCCCGACAACCCTCAGGTATAAATTCCTTCGAAACCGGCCTTGCTTTACTTCCCCAGCTCCTGACGTCGTTGCATTTGTATCTTTAACTATTTCTCAGGCCCCTCGTAGATAGGATCGGTTGGTTGTCCAAAAGCCACCTAAATTTTTACTGTTAAGAGGTAAAACTAGTTCATGCAATCAAATCTAGTACTACTTGGTTCAAACAGGGAAGAAAGGGGGTGGGGGTTGGGGAAGATTTGTTACCTAAATCTAGGAGTTGGTCGAAAGAGGAAATAATGGGGGCGAAAGTAGCAGAGATTGGCTATCCAACTGGTCTCTTGGTCTAATAGGTAAATAAAGGGAAACACAGTACAAACTCAATATAAACCTATCTATTGGTTGAAAAAGGAAAGAAAGTAGGGACCGAGGGACAAGTCAATATAGTATGTCCAACACTATATTTGCTAGCCTCACAGAGTATAAGGTGGCTATACCGAACAAAAATGGGACCAACCCAGACATCTTGTTTTAATGTTTGTTGCCCCGAGCCCCTCTTATGTAATGCCACTGGTAAAATGTAGCACTCACGTTGTTAAAAGTAAGGACACATTATACCAAGTAATGTCGTATTAAATGTTTGTCGTAGTTAATCCTAATGCCCACACTAATATCTAGCAATGTTGCTGCTTTAGAAATTGCTACTTGAAAGTGCTAGTTATCGACTAGAGGGGGGGGGGTGAATAGGCAATTTTTATGGAAGTCTTTAAAACACGGGGGCTTTAAAAAGAACAAGTAAACTGAACCTATATGATATGCAACGGAATGTAAACTACACTAGACTAGCATTTGTCAAGCAGACAATACAGTGGAAGCACGAAGACTAACTGCAGCTAGGTAGACAGGATCAGAATGGAAGACAGTATGAAGCCAAACAAATATAAGTCTTCACACAGTGAAGTCAAATGAATTAGGTAGGAAAGCAATGACTTCACGAAGACAAACTTAAAGGTAAGGAGAGTAGGGGATAGAACTAGTTGCTTGGTGAAGACATGGATTTGGTAGACCAATTCCAGTTGTTGTGACAACTATACGTCTGGTTAGGGAGGCTGCAATTGAACTCAGAAGATCGTGTCTTCACCTTATTCCCCTTGAGCTAAGGACACCCAGTCCTCGCCCAGTCCTCGCCCAATCACTCTGGTAAGTCTTCAAGGTAGACTTCCAAACCATCACAAACTTCTTCCACCGGCAATCCACAATGACTGTTGGATGCTCAGAATGCGACTCCTAACCGGCTGGAGGATTCACAGTCCTCAAGTGTAACAAGTCTTGAGATCACGTAGACAGAAAGACTTTAGTGATGCCTAACACTCTTTGGCTCTGGGTGTTTTGGGCTTTGTCCTTGCAAGGATCTCTCTCTCTCTCTCTCAAATGCTTCGGAGGTGGGTTGCTCTCAAACGACAAAAGCCGTGCACTAACTTTGAGTGGCCTCCAATTTATAGTGTAGGGGGTGGGCTATTTATAGCCAAGTAGCAACCCGGCCTGGTATGTCCGAAATGACCATGGGTCACTAAGGAACCGACATGTGTTGATAGAGGCAAATGTGTCCCGTCTTTCGATGAGATGATGATTATCGTTTCGGAGGAGTAGACTTTGATGATCCGAGTATGTACGTGCGAGGACGTCGCGCCTTAGCAATCCCTAAACCAACTCCGAGAGGTTATTGACCATGCCGGAGCACGGTCAACCTGACCATGAGGGTCTATTTCCTGCGAGCAAACAAAGAACACGCAAGAAACTCAGATTGCAATCTGGATATTGCAAATATAAGATGAAAGCTATATTGATCAAGATGTGGTTTTGTGATGTCTTGGTCTGGTCGTTGAACACAAACGAAGTGCGTGAAGTTGCAGCTATGGCGAACTTCTAATCTAAACAAAACCCAAAGTCTAAACGACGCCCTAAGGGCTGTATATATGGAGGGAGAAGGGGGAATTTCCTGGCCCTTGGGGAAGGGGTCTGAAACCAACCCTATCTCTTGTTTCCCCACACATACGGACATTAAAAACAACCTATACTCAAGTATTTCGAAATTACATGGGCCTGGCCCAATAATAAGGTGACGCAGCACCTAGAATAGCCTCTGGACGAAAGTTATGAAGTAGCATCTTGTATATTTTGTCCATGGCTTCATGCACTCATTATGGTGGCTTCAACATCCTGAAATCATCACTTGTAACTCCGTTCTTGTTCCCCTTGCACATGCCATCATCTCCATGCTTGTTCTTGCTCCAATGTTCATCCTTCTCCAATCTAGGCCCTTCATTTGTAAGCAAAACAAATGCATCCAATTTAGGCAGCATCATATTCTCATGAACATTAGAATCATTACCAAGAAACGAAAGTACCTGGTAATTTAATTGGCATGCGCGAGCTCTAGTAATTGGTCCAGTATGTATAGCAGCAGGGACTGTGGGTGTAACAATGGTATTGATGTCCTCATCATCCTCCCCTTCTTGAAATGAAGTCGTCCTCGACGGAAGCTCATCTTCCTCACCCAAATAAGGCTTCAAATCTGCAATGTTAAAAGTGGGACTAACCCCAAAATCTGCAGGCAGCTCAAGTTTATATGCATTATCATTTATTTACTCTAACACCTTAAAAGTACCATCAGCACGTGGCATTAGCTTTGATTTTCGCAAATCAGGAAATCTATCCTTACGCAAATGTAACCAAACAAGATCTCCAGGTGCAAACACAACATGTTTTCTACCCTTATCTCCAGCAAGTTTATATTTAGCATTCATACACTCAATGTTTTCCTTAGTTAACTCATGCATTTTTAAATCAATTCAGCACGTTGTTTAACAACAAAATTAACCTTCTCCGAAGATGGAAGAGGCAACAAATCAATAGGTGCACGAGGTAGGAAACCATACACAATTTCAAAAGGGCACATCTTAGAAGTAGAATGCAATGAACGATTATAAGCAAATTCAATATGAGGCAAGCATTCTTCCCACATTTTCTTATTATTTTTCAAAACATCCCTAAGCATAGTAGACAATGTTCTATTGACTACTTCAGTTTGTCCATCAGTTTGGGGTTGACAAGTAGTACTAAAAAGCAGTTTAGCCCCCAACTTAGCCCATAAACATCTCCAAAAGTGGCTAAGAAATTTAGTATCACGATCTAAAACAATAGTATTTGGCACACCATGCAAGCGAATAATTTCATGAAAGAACAAATCAGCAACATTAACATCATCATCGCTTTTATGACATGGTATAAACTGTGCCATTTTCGAGAATCTATCCACGACAACAAATATGCTATCCCTCCCCTTCTTTGTTCGAGGTAAACCTAAAACAAAGTCCATAGATATATCCTCCCAAGGAACACTAGGTACAGGCAAAGGCATATATAAACCATGATGATTGAGTCGTGACTTAGATTTTTGACATGTAGTGCAGCGAGTAACAAAGCGCTCACCATCTTGTCTCATCTTTGGCCAAAAGAAATGTGTAGCAAGTACGTCATCCATCTTCTTCACGCCAAAGTGTCCCATTAATCCTCCTCCATGCGCCTCCCGCAACAACAAAATACATATGAAGCGAGCTGGAATGCATAGTTGTTAGCACGGAACACAAATCCATCATTAACGATGAACTTGTTCCACATTCTTCCTTCTTTACAATTCTGCATTACATCTTTAAAATCAGCATCATGCACATATTGATCTTTGATGGTCTCCAAACCAAATATTTTTAAGTCAAGTTGTGAAAGCATAGTATAGCGACGAGACAATGCATCAGTAATAACATTTTCTTTATCCTTCTTGTGTATAATTGCATAAGGGAAAGTCTCAATGAATTCAACCCATTTAGCATGTCTACAATTCAGTTTAGCTTGACTTTTAATATGTTTCAAAGATTCATGATCAGAATGTATAACAAATTCTTTGAGCCATAAATAATGTTGCCATGTTTCTAAAGTCCAAACAAGAGCATATAATTCTTTATCATAAGTAGAATAATTCAGACTAGGCCCACTCAATTTTTCAGAATAATATGCAATAGGTTTGCCATCTTGTAATAACACACCTCCTAATCCAATTCCACTAGCATCACATTCAAGCTCAAATGTCTTATTAAAATCAGGAAGTTGGAGTAAAGGAGCACGTGTCAACTTATGTTTCAACACTGTGAAGTCTTCTTCCTGTGCGGTACCCCAAATAAAAGGCACATCCTTCTTTGTAAGCTCATTGAGAGGTGTAGCAATGGTGCTAAAATCTCTCACAAAACGCCTATAGAATCCAGCGAGGCCAGGAAAACTCCTCACTTGTGTGACCGTTTTGGGCTGCGACCAACTCTCAATAGCTTCAATCTTGGCTTTATCAACTTCAATTCCTTGTGGAGTAACAACATAGCCAAGAAAAGACACTCGGTCGGTGCAAAAGGTGCACTTCCCAAGGTTACCAAACAAAGGTGCATCACGTAGAGCAATAACAACAACACGTAAATGTTCCAAATGTTCCTCCAAAGATCTGCTATAAATCAATATGTCATCAAAGTAAACTTCCACAAATCATCCAATGAAAGCACGTAAAACTTCATTCATTAATCTCATGAAAGTACTAGGTGCATTAGTTAACCCAAAAGGCATGACTAACCACTCATATAATTCAAACTTAGTTTTAAATGTTGTTTTCCATTCATCCCCAAATTTCATACAAATTTGATGGTATCCACTATGCAAATTAACTTTGGAGAATATTGTAGAGCCACTCAATTCATCAAGCTATCATCCAGCCTAGGAATAGGATGACGATAACAAATAGTAATATTATTAATACAATCAACACACATACATGATGTACCATCCTTTTTCGGCACTAGAATAATAGGAACAACACAAGGACTAAGGGATTCGCGTATATAACCTTTGTCGAGAAGCTCCTGTAGTCGACGCATAATCTCCTTCGTCTCCTCTGGATTCGTACGGTATGGCGCACGGTTCGGCAGTGAAGCACCGGGAATTAAGTCAATCTGATGCTCAATCCCTCGAATAGTCGGTAATCCCGGTGGCACGCCTTGGGGAAAGACGTCAGCGAACTCCTGCAAAATGTTAGTGACAGCAGGAGGCAAAGAGGAAGGCACATCCTCGAATGAAAATAATGCCTTTTGCACACAAAAGCATAGCAAACAGATTTGCTGAAATCTAGCTCATCAATATCAGATTTGGTGGCAAATAAACATGCACTTTTCAATTTAATTTCAGAAGCAACACTAGATGGTTTATTATTAGGCTTCATTTGTTGCTCAAATTTTTTTGCCACAATCTGATTTTCACTCTTATTCTTCTCCTGTTTTGCTTTATTAGCTCTATTAATATCATCTTTCAAAATGGAATCAGGAGTCATAGGAAGCAAAGTAATATGTTAATCCTTATGAACAAGAGTATACTGATTGTTTCTACCATGGTGTACAGAATTTTTATCAAATTTCCATGGTCGACCAAGTAATAAGGAACATGCTTTCATAGGTACTACTTCACAATCAACATAATCAGCATATGTACATATACTAAAATGCACACGAAAAATACGTGTTACCTTAACCTTGTCGATGTTGTTGAACCATTGTATGTAGTAAGCATGTGGATGTGGTCTTGTGGTGAGAGATAGCTTCTCCACCATGTCCATGCTAGCCAACTTGTTGCAGCTCCCTCCATCTACAATGACGCGCACAAAACGTTCCTTCACAACTCCCTTTGTATGGAACAAATTATGCCTCTGATTTTTCTCAGCTTGTGTGACCTGCACACTCAAAACACATTGAGCAACTAAACATTCATACCTGTCAGCATCTTCAGGAGCCATGTATTGCGTCTCATTATCAGAATCATCTCCACCATTTTCTTCACGTGTAATAGGAGCCAAAGTCTCCACATCATAGTCACTAGCGGGCTCATACCCACCATCCTCAGTAGCAATCATCACACGCTGAGATTTGCATTCTCTCGCATAATGACCTCTTTGTCGGCATTATGGGAACGGGGGTCCCCAGACTTGGCTGCCTGCGGCCTGCGGCGTGGCTCAAAGGGGGCCCAGCACGGCCCATCTTCATCAACACAAGCTCAAGACCCTCGCGAGGGGCCAAGCCTCGCGGGGCGGACGACAAGGAGCTTCCTCAGGCACGGCCTCGTCAGGCTGGCTCACGAGGAGGCGGAGAGTTCAAGGCGGGGTACCTCGCGAGGTGCCCATGACGCAAGCCATGACGACCAAGGGCGCCGGATGGGCGCCAGCCGCGCAGTGTCCTTCTTTCCTCTTTGGTGCAAGGGGAGCAAGCGCATGCGAGAGCATCAAGCAAATGCATCCATTTCGGTGCAACAAGACCAAGACCAGTCCAACGGCAGGATGGAGGTCACCGTGGAGCCCAAGTCGGCGTCACCACCAGAGCCTTTGACAGGCGAGGACCAACTTTAGTCAGGATAAGTGTACTAGATGTTCCCCTTCTCGTAGTTTAGATCCTAGCGATTCGGCGGGGAACAGGTAGGTAGAAGGCGAAACCTCCGCGCGCACCCCAGCGTTCGAACCTCAAGGGTCTGCCGGAACCCGAAATCCGACATTTGGCACACCAGGTAGGGGGTGCGCCGGAATTCGCCTTCCGTCGCCCTGCTCTTCTCCGACCGTCGCGCCCATGGCTGACGCTCGTCGGGCTGCTCGCGCCGCTCGAGTCGCCCGGACGGCTCCCGTCGGCGCGCGCCCTCGTCGCTCCCCGTCGCCCGCCGTCAACACCGCCACTGGCCCGGCAGGGAGCGAGCAACGAGTATCGCCCCTGCATCCCTCCGTGGCCTCTTGTGAAAAGCCGCGCAACCTCTTCCTCGCCCGCCACGCTGCTCCGGCCTTCCCGGTCGCCGCGACCCTCCTGGGCGGCTCGCAGGCGCCGCCCTCCAGTCACCATGTCAAGCCGTTCATCCGCCAGGTCGGCACCACCTCCGCGCGGCAGGGAGCTTCCCGGGACCGGCCGGAGCCCCAGGCCAGGCTAGCCTTCAGTTCGGAAGACCACCCCCAACTCGGCCTGCTCGGGTGCGATCCCGATGTTGTGCACCCCCACCATCTGCCAGGTGGCTGTCACCAGGACCCTCATCGAGGGTGGCGCGGGCCACAACGTGCTTTCAGTCAAAACTTTCGACCTCCTCCGCATACCCCGGGAGCGGCTGCAGCCGAGCCAGCCCTTCATGGGCATCGGGGGCGGGGCATCCAGCTCCTTGGGACAGATCTGGCTCCCAGTGACCTTCGGCACCTACGACAATTTCCGCACGAAGCTGGTCGATTTCGACATCGCCCTCATCAGCCTCCCCTACAATGCCATCCTCGGCTACCCAGCGCTGGCCCAATTCAGGGCCGCAACTCACCCGGCATACAACCTCATGAAGATGCCCGGGAGCAGCGGAGTCCTCACCGTGCCTGGGGACACCGGGGACGCGCTGCGAGCGCTCCAGCTTGCCTTCAAGACGGCAGCGTCAGCACAGCCCGCCAACGGGGGGGCCCCAGAGCCCAAGGGGGCTGCACCAGCCAAGAAGAAACAATTGTTCACCAAAGACAAGGCGGAGACCAAGCAGATACCCGTCGATGAGGACGGGTCCACCAGCGCCACTTTCACCATAGGCGCCCACCTCGAGCCCGAGCAGGAGGAAGCCCTGGTCAAGTTCCTGCGTGCAAACAAGAAGGTGTTTGCTTGGGAGCCCAATCAGCTGGCAGGGATCCCACGGGGCGTGATCGAGCACCACCTCAACGTGTGCCCCAACGTGCGCCCCGTAAAGCAGAAAGCAAGGCGGCAGTCCACTGAAAAGCAGGCCTTCATTGTCCAGGAGACCCGCAAGCTAGAAGCCGCGGGGGTCATTCGCGAGGTTCGATATCCAGATTGGTTGGCCAACCCTGTGGTGGTACAAAAGAAGGGAGGGAAGGAACGCATGTGTGTTGACTTCACCAACCTCAACAAAGCATGCCCGCAAGATCCTTTCCCGCTCCCACGCATCGATCAAATCGTCGACTCCATCACTGAGTGTGACCTGTTATGCTTCTTGGACGCCTTCTCCGGGTATCATCAGATCAAGATGGCGGTGGAAGACGTGGAGAAGACGGCCTTCCTGACCCCGTGTGGGGTATACTGCTATACATGCATGCCCTTCGGACTGCGCAACGCGGGGGCAACCTTTCAGCGGCTCATGCACATCACCTTGGGCCCGCAACTCGGGAAGAATGTGGAGGCGTACGTCGACGACATTGTGGTAAAGTCTCGCGAGGCCAAGACCCTGATACAAGACCTGGAGGAAACCTTTGCAAGCCTCAACGCAGTAAGCCTGAGGCTCAACCCGGAGAAGTGTGTGTTTGGAGTCTCCTCGGGCAAGCTCTTGGGTTTCCTCGTATCCCACCGAGGCATCGAGGCCAACCCAGAGAAGGTCAAGGCGGTCGAGGACATGAGCCCGCCAAAGACCCTCAGAGAGATGCAGAAGCTCACTGGGCGCGTGACTGCACTGGGGCGCTTCATCTCCAGGTTGGGGGAGCGGGCGCTGCCTTTCTTCCAGTTGATGAAGAAAAAGGGGCCCTTTAAATGGATTGAAGAGGCCGACAAGGCATTCCAAGACCTCAAGAGATACCTGACCAGCCCACCGGTGATGGTGGCCCCTCGCCCACAAGAGCCCTTGGTACTCTAACTCGCCACCACTCCCTACTCAGCTAGCGCGGCCCTGGTGGCGGTTAGGGAGGAGCGTCGGACCAAGGCTGCGGCAGCTGCCCGCGCCAAGGCAAAACAGGACCAAAAAGGACTCACAGAGATCACCACCACGATTGAGGAAGATCAGCCGCCGCAGGGGGACGCACCAGGAGTGGGAAAGGCCCTTCCCCCAGGCAACCAGCTTCTGGAGGCTCCGCCGCCTCAGGAGGCACCACGGTTTCCGGAGGACGCCACCAGCACCGACGCTCCAAGCCTCGTCGAGCACCCGTTGTACTTCGTCAGCACGGTGTTGCGAGATGCGAGGGCACGGTACCCCATGCCTCAGAAACTTCTCCTCGCGCTACTGGTGGCCTCGTGCAAGCTGCGGCACTACTTTCAGGGTCACCCTATCAAGGTTGTCTCTGCATACCCCTTGGAAAGAGTGCTTCGGAGCCCTAACTCAGCCGAAAGGGTCGCTGAGTGGAACATTGAGCTGCAAGCATTTCAGCTCGAATTCAGCACGACCCGAGTCATCAAGGTGGCCGCCTTGGCAGATTTCATGGCAGAATGGACAGAGGCGCCAGGCCTAAAGGCTGGTGAGGATCGATCCCTCTCCCCGGGAAGTGAGGCGCCGTACAGTTGGGTCATGTACTTCGACAGGGCGTTCTCCAGGCACGGCGCGGGGGCTGGCGCGGTACTTATATCTCCTACCCAAGACAAGCTCTACTACGCTGTGCAGCTCTGTTTCCAACACAGAGAAAAGGTCTCCAACAATATAGTAGAATATGAAGGCCTAATAGCGGGCCTGAAGGCCGCAGCCGCCCTCGGAGTAAAGCGCCTTACCATCAAAGGTGATTCACAACTCCTCGTCAACTTCTCCAACAAAGTATACGAGCCAAGGGATGAGCACATGGAAGCCTACCTTGCGGAGGTCTGCAGGATGGAGAAGCAGTTCTGGGGGCTGGAGTTACAACACGTGCCCCGCGGCACCAATCAGGAGGCCGACGACATCACCAAACGAGCGTCCAGGCGGCTGCCTCAGGAGCCTGGCGTCTTCGAGGAGTGGCTCTTCAAGCCCTCGGCCACGCCGTCACTATCAAGCGCGGTGCAGCCTTGGGAGGAGCTCCCCCAGCCGCCAGCCTCAGGAGCCCCGATCTGCGGGCCGGCCTCGGGGGCGCGTTTGCTCTTGACAATGGAGCCTCAGGAGGAATGCTGGGTCACGGAGCTCCGGAGCTATCTGACACAAGGGATCTTGCCAGAGAAGGAGGAGGAAGCAGAGCATGTGGCACGGCAGGCCACAGCATACTGCATCAGGGATGGGGAGCTCTACTGGAAGCGACCAAATGATGTATCCCTGTGCTGCATCTCCAGGGATCAAGGGAAAGAGCTGCTGGCGGACATACACGGTGGAGACTGCGGGCACCACTCGTCATCGCGAACCCTCGTGGGCAAGGCATTCCGAAGCGGTTTCTATTGGCCTACCGCGCTCAATGACGCTGTCGAACTGGTAAAGGCCTGCGAAGCCTGTCAATTCCATGCAAAGTAGATCCATCAGCCGGCGGGGGGTCTGCAGACCATACCCCTCACGTGGCCATTCGTAGTCTGGGGGCTTGATATCCTGGGCCCGTTTCCCCGGGCACCAGGGGTCTATCGCTACCTCTACGTCGCCGTGGACAAATTCACCAAGTGGGCCGAGGTGGAAGCCGTCCGCACCATCCCCGCAGGTTCAGCGGTCAAGTTCATCAAGGGCATCATGAGCCGGTTCGGGGTGCCGAACCGCATCATCACCGACAACGGTTCGCAGTTCACCAGCAACCTCTTCAAAACATACTGTGCTAACCTTGGAACGCAGATATGCTACGCTTCAGTGGCGCACCCCCGAAGCAACAGCCAGGCCGAGCGGGCCAACGCGGAGGTCCTGAGGGGCCTCAAGGCCAGAACATTCAAGAAGAAGCTGGAGGCTTGCGGCAGAGGCTGGTACGACGAGCTCCAATCCGTGTTGTGGTCCATCCGCACGACCGCAACCAAGCCGACCGGAGAGACCCCTTTCTTCTTGGTCTGTGGAGCCAAAGCGGTCCTTCCTCACGAGGTCAGACGTCGGTCTGCGCGGGTCCTGGCGTTCGACAAAGCGCAGCAGGACGCCATGCGGGCGATGGACCTCATGCTGGGGGAGGAGCGTCGCTGAGAAGCCGCACTGCGAGCGGCAAGATATCAACAAGCACTGCGGCGATACCACTGCCGCAACATCCGCCCCAGGACTCTCGAGGTAGGGGACCTCATGCTCAAGCAGGTTCTCTCCAGGGAGGGACTTCCTAAGCTCTCTCCCATGTGGGAGGGCCCGTTCAAGGTTGTTCATGTTTCCAGGCCCGGCTCTGCGCGCTTGGAGACTCAGGAGGGGGTGCCAGTCCAGAATGCATGGAACATCCAGCACCTCCGGAGGTTTTACCCTTGAAAAGGCCTGAAGCCTGTGAAGAAGGCGAATGCCTGTGAAGACCATCTTTTTGGAAAAGGCCCGGAGCCTGTGAAGAAGGCGAACACCTGTGAAGACCATCTTTTTGGAAAAGGCCCGGAGCCTGTGAAGAAGGCGAACGCCTGTGAAGACCATCTTTTTGGAAAAGGCCCGGAGCCTGTGAAGAAGGCGAACGCCTGTGAAGCTATCGCGTTTTTGGGAAAGGCCTGGAGCTTGTGAAGAGGGCCAATGCCCGTGAAGCTTGCTTCCCTGAAGAAAGGCCCGGAGCCTGTGAAGAAGGAGAACACCTGTGAAGCTATCACGTTTTTGGGAAAGGCCCGGAGCCTGTGAAGAGGGCCAATGCCCGTGAAGCTTGCTTCCCTGAAGAAAGGCCCGGAGCCTGTGAAGAAGGCCAACGCCTGTGAAGCTCGCTACCCGTGACACTCTCATGTAATAATGAGTTGGGGCTGTACACGCCTCGGAGTCTCAGGAGCGCCGGCCTCAGGCCCTGTGGCTCCCTCCCACGCCCAGTGGCAGCACTTAGCTCCGCGCTGGTGAAAAGATGTCGAAGACTAGACTAGGTGCCGGACGCGGCTTTTTCATTTGCTTTCTGCAGTTGGCTAGTTCATTCTCATTTGAAGTTTTATTGAAACTGTCGCTGTCTTTTGACTTTTGGCTCTTCGGTTTTTCGCCCTCCGTCCCCGATTTCTCTTGCGCGAGGTCTCGCGAGGGGACGACCCTGGCGCCCTCGCGAGTGTTTCGATCCTTTCGGTCAAGACCTCCCGACCCGGGCCCACTAACAGGAGCGTTCCTCCAGTCCGTGCTTCACGGGCACCGCGACACGAATACAGGACCCGGGTCGGTCGCCCCATGGCCAAGGCTGGGGATTACCTACGCGCAGGCGTTCAGCAAGAGGAGCAATACCAGAATAACAGAAACATTACGATGATTGACAACGGTAACACAAACACGCCCCCACCAGGCCCCCACATAGCTGTCTTTTTGCGCAGGAGAAAGGAGAAGGGGGAACAAATCAGGCAAAGCTCGCCAGGCGCCGGGCCCGAGCTGCCTCCGGAGCTCAGGCGGACTCCCTCTCGCGCTTCACCAGGGTGCCACGGTGGGCGGACCCGCTATCGCCCTCCAAGCAGGCACGACGGCGCGGAGGCAGACCGCAGCCGCTGCTAGAAGAGTCGCTACCCGAAGAGGAACTAGTGAAGCTTGAGGAATCCTGGGCGCCACTAGCCGCGCGCTCGCTGCCCTCTCCATCCTCGCCGGGGCTGGGTCCCCAGCCGTGGCCGTCGTCTCCCCAAACACCCTCTCGTAGAGGGTGACGTCGCCGTCGAACTTGAAGTGCAGGGTGCACCGGCGGCTCAGGCCTCGCGCGCGGGCAAACATCTGCCAGCCACGGGTCAGGGCCAGGCTCCCGGACGCGAAGACCTCCAGCGAAGCCCACGAGGCCCGGCTGCAGCAGCCGTCTGCCTGGAGCCAGAGGCCGCCCGGGGCGCCAGCCGGGAGCTCACCTAGGAGGAAGCGAGGGAGCTGAAGCCGGGCGCTGGCCGGCTCCGCTGCCCACACAACAAACTCCGGCAGCACCTCTGCAGGCGAGAGCGCGGTCACGGGGGCCGCACGGTCGAGACACGCCCCCCGGCCGTGGCCGGCCGCCCGTCGCCACGCGGGAAATCACCTCCGTGGTCACGGGGAACCGCCGTGGAGGCCACGGGGTGCTTGCGAGGGCGGCCGCGACCGCGCTTGGGCGAAGGAGAGGCAGGCTCGGCCTGGCGAGCCTTCCCCTTCTCTGCGGCCGAGAGCCTCCTTGGCGGGGCCAAGAGGAAGATGGAGAAGCAAGAGAGGATGAACTGGAAGGGCATGCGGCGTGCCGTACTTAAAGCCAGAGGAGGCCAACCGTCGGCCTCTACGACCGCAGGTAATTATGACTCGTTTCGTGTGCAGGGACTTGTCGAATCCGTGCAGTTGCCGAGGCGTCATGGGGAAGTGGAGACGCCCACGTCCAATCAACCGCCACGCGGCGCCCAAGGCCGCAGGCTGTTAGGGCCCGCGACGCTTCGCACTTGCCCTTTCGCCTCTCTGCTCGGCCAAGTCCGGGTGCACCTTGGGCCCGGGGGCTACTATCGGCGTTCTGGGAATGGGGGTCCCCAGACTTGCCTGCCTGCGGCCTGCGGCGTGGCTCAAAGGAGGCCCAGCACGGCCCATCTTCATCAACACAAGCTCAAGACCCTCGCGAGGGGCCAAGCCTCGCGGGGCGGACGACAAGGAGCTTCCTCAGGCACGGCCTCGTCAGGCTGGATCACGAGGAGGCGGAGAGTTCAAGGCGGGGTACCTCGCGAGATGCCCATGACGCAAGCCATGACGACCAAGGGCGCCGGACGGGCGCCAGCCGTGCAGTGTCCTTCTTTCCTCTTTGGTGCAAGGGGAGCAAGCGCAGGCGAGAGCATCAAGCAAAGGCATCCATTTCGGTGCAACAAGACCAATACCAGTCCAACGGCAGGATGGAGGTCACCGTGGAGCCCAAGTCGGCGTCACCACCAGAGCCTTTGACAGGCGAGGACCAACTTTAGTCAGGATAAGTGTACTAGAAGTTCCCCTTCAAATTGGCCAATTGTTGGCGCCCTTCCCGCTCAATATTTGGGAAGAGGCCCAGGGCCTTCGCCTATAAATAGGACTAGCCACCCACAGGGTAGAGATATCTGGATAGGAAGCTGAATATAAGATAGGCATCTAGAATCAACCCTTCCAAAGGGACAACACCACCACAAGAACAAACCCTCGCGAGGTCGTTCTTCCTTGTATTGTTCATCATCAGCCCAAGAGGCAATCCACCACACCACACACTGGAGTAGGGTATTACACCACAATAGTGGCCTGAACCAGTATAAACCCTGTGTCCCTTGTGTTTTTCTTCTCGTAGTTTAGATCCTAGCGATTCGGCGGGGAACAGGTAGGTAGAAGGCAAAACCTCCGTGTGCACCCCAGCGTTCGAACCTCAAGGGTCTGCCGAAACCCGAAATCCGACACTCTTCCCTTACAACGACGACAAATAATATCACTTGTTTGCCTAGTTGATGCCATGGAAGAAGAAGAGCTCTGTGCAGGCCTGACGGGTGCGCTCTTGGCAGATAGTGGTGGTTGTGCCTGCTTTCTTGTGTCACGGCTGGAGGTGGCACCTGATGGAGGTGCTGATGCAGTGGAAGTAGAATATGCACGCGGTGTCCATGATGAAGGTCGACCTGCAGAAAAGTTAGTTTGCGCCAATGCTTGTCGATCCTGCACTTCACGTTCAACTTTACAAGCAAGATGGAATAAACAAGTGATATTAGTATACTCCTTATACTCTAGAATGGTCTGAATCTCTCTTTTTAATCCACCCATAAAACATGCAAGCATAGCTTCATTCTCCTCAACAATACCACATCTAAGCATGCCAGTTTGTAATTCCTGATAATTCTTGTCTTAAACGCTGCAATTTTTGAAGCAATTAATGTTGATAATATGGTGGAACCCAACGAGTACGCCTAGCAGTTTTCAAAGTAGCCCAAGTAGCTAGAATAGGATATAATCTACAATGTTCAGACCACCATACACATGCAAAACTAGTGAAAGCACAAACAGCAGCAGCAACCCATCTCTCCTCGGGATATTGTAAACATCTAAAACGCTGTTCAGTTTCTAACTCCCAAGTAAGATATACATCAGGAATGTATCTACCCTCAAACGGTGGAATATTCAATTTCAGTTTAGGAACATGGTCATGATCTCGTACCTGAGGTGGTGGTGCAGGCCTACCATTGCGAATATATACCTGAGGTCAACCTGCTGGTGGTGGTGCTGGTGGCTGCACGTAGTTCTGATTTTGATTAACCTCATCCTCGTAATAGTCCTCAATCTCTGCAGTAGCTGCAGGAGCTACAGAAGCATCAACAGTAGTAGCAGCAGGACCAGAATTTTTCCTGGCTCAATATGAATACACTGTGCTCGCCCTACTATATCGCGGCATGAAGCTGGTGGTGGAAGACGTTTGAGTAATTCATCGAACTTGGCGTCCAACTTGGTGTCAATTGTCTTCTTAATGTCATCCATCTTCTCCATTGCCTTTCCAAAGCTGGCCATGACGTCTTCCACCTGTTGACCCAACATTTGAAGAAACTTATCGTGAAGCTCCTTGTTCGTCATGTTCTCCCAGTCAATCTCGTTGGCTTGTGGTCCTGCCATAGTTAGCAGCAATAGAAACGGACAAGAATATGATCCTACAGACTACTCGAAAATGGTGGTGGTGGGGTGTCAGGCGAATCTCAAATTCTTACCAGTTCTTACCCAGCAGCAGGTGGTGATTGGCAACCGTTGTAGTCAAAACTCCCAAAGGTTGGATAGAGCGATTACCAAGGAGAGTCAAACGCACGACGTGATGTATGTGGAGATGGGAAGGCTTATATTATGGTAGCAAAAAGGTCAGCAATAATCAATTCAGAGATGCAAAGTTGAATAAACGCTCAACAATGGTACTGTGCTGGTCCTAAGCTAGACCGTGCTAGAGATGAGAGCCTAGAACACTAACAAAATCACGGCGCGACACATAATCAAGGGAGGAGCACACTCTGAATTTTTTTCTCTTTTTTTCACTTTTTTGCACTTTTTCCTCTTTTTTTTGCTCCGCAACAATTTTTTTTCGAAAAAGTCTACAAATGGTCTAGAAATTGCCTAGCCAGATTTTTTTTGAAACTGGAACTATTTTTTTTTATTGCGGGTAGCACGGAAGTTGGGGAGTTCGACTCTGACACGACTCCGAGTATGGTGTGATCTGGAAATCTGAAATAGAGTAACAAATACTGGACTCGGACTAGGACTGGTGGCAGAGATGAATCCTGTGGAAAACTCGGACTTGTGGCGGATATATGTAGGGCGGTGGAACACGGACTGGTGGCAAATCTCTGACGGAGGTGGACTCGGATTATCGTGATGGCGGTGAATATGTGGTGTATGGCAGCGGTGATGATGATGGTGGTATATGGCAGCGGTGATGACGATGGTGGTATATGGCAGCGGTGATGACAATGGTGGTATATGGCAGCGGTGACGATGATGGTGGTATATGGCAGTGGTGATGACGGTGATGCGGCGGCGGCAGCGGCGTGACAACTTGTGAATAGAACTCGAAACTCTAAAGGACTAGACACTAAGACCAGCAACTAGACACGACGATGCAACCACAAACTCAACAATGCAAAACACTAAAAAGATTATGCAAAGGCTTAGATTGGTTCGGATATGATGAACTAACCCTAATTTTTTTTAGCTTTTTGGTGGACTGTAGGTATGAAGAACAGACTCGGTCTAAACTACGAAAAACTATAAAATCTCACCGAGCAACCTGAAAATCTGATACCACTTGATAGAGGCAGAGGTGTCCCGTCTTTCAATGAGATGGTGATTATCATTTCGGAGGAGTAGACTTAGACGATCCGACTACGTACGTGCGAGGACATCGCACCTTAGCAATTGCTAAACCAACTCTGAGAGGTTATTGACCATACCGGAGCACGATAAACCTGACCACGAGGGTCTATTTCCTGCGAGCAAACGAAGAACACGCAAGAAACTGAGATTTCAATCTGGATATTGCGAATATAAGATGAAATCTTTATTGATCAAGATGGGGTTCTGTGACGTCTTGGGCTGGTCATTGAACACAAACGAAGTACGCAAAGTTGCAGCTATGGCGAACTTTTAATCTAAACAAAACCCAAAGTCTAAACGACGCCCTAAGGGCTGTATATATGGAGGGAGAGGGGGGGGGGGATTTCGTGGCCCTTGGGGAAGGGGTCTGAAACCAACCATATCTCTTGTTTTCCCACACATACAGACTCTAAAAACAACCTATACTCAAGTATTTCGAAATTACATGGGCCTGGCCCAATAATAAGGTGACGCAGCACCTAGAATAGCCTCTAGACAAAAGTTATGAAGTAGCATCTTGTATATTTCGTCCAAGGCTTCATGCACTCATTATGGTGGCTTCAACGTCCTGAAATCATCACTTGTAATTCCGTTCTTGTTCCCCTTGCGCATGCCATCATCTCCATGCTTGTTCTGGCTCCAATGTTCATCCTTCTCCAAGCTAGGCCCTTCATTTGTAAGCAAAACAAATGTATCCAATTTAGGTAGCATCATATTCTCATGAACATTAGAATCATTACCAAGAAACAAAAGTACCTGGTAATTTAATTGGCGTGCGCGAGCTCTAGTAATTGGTCCAGTATGTATAGCAGCAGGGGCTGTGGATGTAACAATGGTATTGATGTCCTCATCACGTGTCCAATGGTCGGATTTTAAATACAGGCGACAACTTGGCTTGGGCTACAAGCAAAGCTGACTCATCCAGCTCTGCACAAGATTTGCTCTCATTGTCTTCACTCGAAGACATAGGATTTGGTTGAGCATTACATTAGTCACTCTGACTTTGTTGACTTGGACCCCACTTAATAGTATGGTGGTTCCTGTGACTCAATAATGAAGAAAGGAAACTACGAAACAACTATGTCTTCGCTCTCCTTAGTCTTCAAGTGAATATCTTCACACGTCATAATCTTCATCGTGAATGTCTCCACGAACCACCATTGTCTTCAATGTCTTCACACATTTTTATGGATCATCTCTGGTAGGTAAACCGAATCAATGAGGGACTACTACCTGTGTAATCCTGCGATTCTCACAAACACATTAGTCCCTCAACCACGTTTGTCGTCAATGATCCAAAACCAACTAGGGGTGGCACTGGTTGCACTTACAGTCTTCCCCTTTTTGGTGATTGATGACAAACGGGTTGAAGTTTTCAACGGGGATTAAACTATGTGAAAGTTCAGGTTCATGAGTATTGTATTCGTAGATTAAAAGAGGCTCCCCCTGAAGATGTGCATATAGGTAGTTTGCTTTTGAATGCAAATGCACATGGCAGGTTTTGCTTTATGGAGACCATCTTCAATCATGAAGACAATTCATCATACATATATGAAAGTAATGAAGTTAATGATATGCATAATGAGAAATGGACGTCTGCAGAATGACTTCATGCAGAATTTATCATCTTATCACAAAGTAGCAGCAAAAGTAGCAGACGAGCATCAATTTTAAGTGTTACAACTCAAGAGCCAAATAGTTTCAGAAATGAGAGTTGCAAGCACTTAGCAAAAATAAGGCATCCACCTCATATGGACCCTCTTGAAGACTACCAACCTCATATGCTTCTCCCCCTTTTGTCAGTAAGGACCAAAAAGATTTTAAGACATAGAGTTTTTACCCGTTCCCAGGTGGAGATGATGTTGGAGCAGCTGGGTTGACGTTGGAATTGGGTGGTGCAGACGGGCCTAATGCAGCATCTTGACGCAGTGAAGCAAATGCTGGTGAAGTGGCGTCGTCTTCTTCATCGAAGGAAACAGTTGCAGCTGAAGATGAGTACGCAAAATCTTTAATAGAAGGTGTTGGACGCCAACTTGCCAATTGGCGGGGCCTGGAGTCAAACTTGAATCTCTCAGTAAAGCCATCTTTGCGAAGATCATCTTCAGAGCAGAGGAATGTAAGGCTTTTCCACGATCGCCGATAGGCTTCATGTGCGACGAAGGAGTTCTTGGTGGCCAAGTTGCGAATGCGGTTGACATCAACCACAAGACTCTGCATTTGGCGCTTCAGCCATTCATGGTGCTTATCCTGCTTCTGATGCAAAGATACTAGAAGCTCACGGTCGTTGAAGACATGTGGATGCTTCCGAGGCCTTTGAGCAATAATATTGGCAGTGGCTTCAGTATTGGCACGATGTGGCATACGCAAGTTGCCAGCCAGGGGATAGTTAGGAGTAGCTGAGTTTGGTATGTGAATGCCTTCAATAGGTTGAGTGAAGCTTTGATATTCAGCATTCTGCAGATGGAGTGGCTTCTTTGCTGGATCAGGGTAGATGGCGTCATAAGACATGTCAACTTCAGGCAAGAATACGACTTGATTGCGTGCTGAAGGTTGATAGTCAACAGAGGAATGAAGCTTGATCAGGCACATAATACAGGGAGCATAAAACTTTAGTCCAAATAGATCAATGCTAGAAGCAGCAAGCTGGCGGATGAAGAAATCCTGAGTGTTGAATCTGATGCCACTGATAATATAGAAGACCAATGTCTTCATGGCGCCTTCAAGTTTAGCTTCAGAAGAGTTACCCTTGATAGGCCAGAGAGTGCGCCTCAGAATGTGATATATATTGTGCGGGGCAAGTACTCTAGGTCTTCGACAAAGAACTCTCTAGGGTATTCGGTGTCTTGGGGTAATGGCTTCATCATGCTCAACATGTGGCTCATATTGGGCTTTGGCTTCTGAAAGATGCTCTGCAGTTCATTTTAATAGAGCTGACAACCTGGTTCATACAACTCACCAGGAGTGGACAAGGAAGTAAGCTCAATGATGTCCTAAGCTTTGGCTTCTTGATGAATATAACCTATCATCCACTCAAGGATCCAAGTCTTTGGATCCCTGTTGTAGCCTCGAATGTGACATAAAACTACAGTAGAAGCTCTTCGTTCCAATGCTCCTTGTCAGTCACAAAAGGTAGCATCCCAACATCTCTGAAACAGTCAAGGGCCTCTTCAAGGCATGGCAGCCCAGCAATTGCATCACAATCCAGATGCTTATGAGGAAAAATCCGGTTTTGGTTGTATATGATGTAAGAGTAATAGCTTCGTTGCTGTCGGGGTCCAAAACCAAAGAATGTGTAATGCTCTCTCAAAGAATGTGTATGGGTTCTTGGCTTCGTGTATGGGTTCTTGGCGCTGTCAAAGAATGTGTTGTGCTCTCTGAAGCTGAGCACACTGAATGAGCCATGTGTTGTTGCAGAATTTGGAAGCCATGGCAGTCTTGGCTTTGGCTTCAAAGTTTGAGACCTCTGCTCCACATGATAATCATATTGTGGCCCCGGAGCAGTGGGTGGAACCATTATAGGCCATCTGACAGTTACCAACACACCTTGGTAGAATGCGTGTTCCATGGTATGAGGCCTTGGTGGAGGAACGACGTCATCAGAAGTGATTGGCTGCTCAATGTTATCAGTTGCTGCATTGGCTTCGGGCTCCACATTGTCTTCAGCCATGACAGTGTGATTGGCTTCAGTGGTGTTGTTAGTGGCAGCCACATTGGTTTCAACCTCCAACTCTTCAACGACAGGAGGGTCTGGCACAAGCACATTCTTGGCTTGTATGACTGGATCACTAGCAGGGTGAGTAGTTTCTCTCTCTTATTTTTCTTCATCGGTTGATGCAGCCGGAATGTGTTTAGCAGCTTTGGCTTCAGACTCATGAGCAGTCGCAGAGGAGATGGCGTCAGGGAACGCTTGACGTGCTACTGAGCCATTCGGTTGCACATCCTCTTTTGGTATGCTTGACATGGATGCCTGAGACCTGGGACCTCTCCGAAGCCTCCTGAAGGAAGGCGACGCCTGTGGTGAAGGGATTGTGAAATCAAAGTCATGAGTAATTTCTTGCTGAGTCTCAAGCACCCAAGTGGTGACTTGAGGTGGAGGAGTGCGCAGACTAGCTTCATCATCCATTGGCATATCTTGAGTGATTGGCGTCATAGGGTGAGGAGACAGAGGACGGCCAATACTGATCAATTCACTGCTCGTCAGAGCATGCGATGATACCATGGGAGTTGGTTCAAGCTGAGGAAGGACTTCATCATCATTCACATTGTCTTCACCACCAATGTCTTCAGATGCGTTGGGGTCAGCAGCTGGAACTTCTTCATTTTTTGGAGCCTCTGTGGAAGCAGGCTCATGGATCACAAGACGACACTCGTGGTTGGTAGAGGCAGGGAGAGCAACAAATATTGGTTCAAAGATGAGGGGCTCTAGGGCAGCAGCACGCTCTTTTCTTGAAGACTTTGAAGCCTTTGACTTCAATTTCTTATTGGAGGGAGCAGTGTCAGGAGCTTCTTGAAGCTTTCTCTTGTGGCTTCAGCCTCAGCTTGCCTTGTCTTCTTCTACTCAGAAGCTGCTGAGGGGACCTTTGGCTTTGAGCTAGTCATGCTAGCAGGGAAGACAATGCTTGGTTGTCCCTGCTTTGGAGCGTTGGGATTAGCTTCAACAGGCTTCTTGTTTTTCTTGGCAGCCATCTTGGGGTCGATGCCAGGACGCCCAAGAGCCTTTCTATTTTCAGCTTCATTATGTCCTTGCACACATTTCTGCACATAGTACTTCATGCGCTTGCATGAGCCTTTGGCTTCTTCACGCTTCTTGTTGAATTCTGCCTTGAGGTCTAGCATCATCTTGCTGAAGATTTGCACATTAGCCACGCTGAGCTTGTCCATGTGTTTCTTGAAGTGTGCCTTCTCATAGTCAATTTTGTTCTTGAGATCAACAATTTTCTAAGTCAATGCAAGTTCATTGGCAATGGCTCCGTGAAAGATGACACTGATTTCCACTGGCAGCTGCAGGCCATCAAGGTTGGTGCGTTGGTCCTCAAACCATTCATTAATGAAGTTGTTCAGAATATCAACATCGAATAGAGGCGGGTCCTGCAAGATCTCAGCCTCCTGTTTGCACTTGATCAACTGTTCCAGAGCATCGTCTGCAAGATCTTCATCACTTGATAGATCAATGGTGTTTTCCTCATTGCACAGAACGGCAGCAGGAGTGAGTGCCTGCCCAGAGACCTTCTTGGGCTGTGGCTTCTTGGTCCTCTTGTAGATGCGGGACAGATCTTTAGATTGCACACTAGCTTCAGGAGGTGCAGTTTTCAATGGCTTCTTCGTCGAAGCTTTTGGAGTAGCAGCAATAGAGAGCTTTGAAGCTTTTGACTTCTTCTTCTGCTTCGGTGGTGCAGGAGTTTCTTCAGAGTCGACATCTTCAGCAGATTGCTCCACTGTGGCCCTCTAGGCAGCAATGTGAGACAGAAGCCCATCAAAATTAGTGAAGGGGCCAATCCTGTTCTCGTTGACTTCACGGGTGCCATCTGACCTTGGAGCTGACGGACCAGGGTTGATGTCGAGTTCGAACTCCTTCTTGTTCTTTGTGGCAGACTTGGCAAACTGGAAGTTGCGCTTGAAGAGATCATCATCACGACACCATCGAAGAGATGATGGGTCGGTATTGTCTAGCTGAGGTCCTCTGACCATGCATGGATAGAACTCCTGAGCAATAGCTTCACGCTTTGTCTTCGGTGCCAAGTTCTTGTAAAGAATATCGCCCCACGGGCGTTTAATGGTGTTCTTCTCAGCATATTCAGGTGTAACAAAGTTATACTTGAACCACTGCCCAACCCAATATCTTCGAATCCATTGGATTTTGTTCTTGCGCTGAGTATAGCTCTCTTCAGGATCAGATTTGTAGAGTTCATACAGATTTGAGGGCATGTCCAGTGCAGTATTGCCACAGCATTGCCTGCAGCCTTTCCTTGCAGATTTTTCAATGGCCATAGGATTCAGACAGATAGGCTTCAGAATAGTGAAAGTCTTCCAATGGCTTGTCAGACAAGCACTGGCTTCGGGAGATTCAATGTGTCACTGTAAGAATTCTGCAAATGAATGTAGACTATGAGAATCAAGGGATTCTCCCACAGACATGTACCTGTGACATCATTAGAGATGCAAGGGAAGGGGAAGAGGTCATATGCATTCTCAGAAGAATTTGAAGATAAATCAGTTAGAAGACATTGACCTCACAGTGAAAAGATATTCACTTATTTGAAGTGAGTTGGTTCCAGATTTGTACGAATCCAAGAATAAGTACAAGTGAGGAATCTAACTAGTTGTGAAGCATAAGTGAACATTTTTGCAAGATATGAGATAAAGAAAAAGAAAGATCCAGATTTGGAAGTGCAGAAACCACTTTGGGGTGAAGTGGATAGACTTGACGGATCTAAAAGGCGGTAAAAAGTGAGTTTTATTTACCACTTGAGGAACTGCTAGATGGGGCATAACGGATGTCGAGCAGTCCAATCTCCTGTGCACTAACTTGGTGACGGAAGACACCTACGGCGGCGGCGGAGAAGACGTGGTCTGCGGCCGGTGTGAGGACATCATCGAAGAAGTCGCGGCAGCTAAGTGCTTCGTCTCTGGCGTCGACACGAGCTAGCAATGGCGCTAGGGTTTGAGCGAGATGGCGAGGTGGAAGAGGAGATAATGACCGCGTGGGTGTACATTTATAAGGAGGAGGGCAGTGCAATGCAATTACGCAGGTGTTGTGTCCCTAGCGGTTCACATCTGATGGACATGTGGCATCCATGCAACTTATCAGGAATTGAACCATGTTCCCACGCATGGCTGGATTGTCGGGTGGAAGTTCCGGCTTCTACGGTTTTCAGGCAAAAGATAAGGCACTGAAAAACAGTTTTAAATGCGTGTCTCTATATCTTCAGCTGACAAGGACACAATGAAGATATTTGACACGCGTCAATAGAATGCATATGACTAGACAGAAAGAATTTGAGGGAGTAGCACAGATGAGGTCAAGGTCCGATCACATTCACTTATGTCAGAAGAATAGCAACTTGAAAACATAGTTATAAGTGAATGTTGTAGAGGACAGAACACATATATAGTATTGAAGACAAATCAAGATTGCGAAAATATAGTATTGAAGACAAATCAATGTTGAAGACAACCCAAATGTGAAGATAATGCAACCATGACGCCAAATGAAAATCTTCAAGAAAGTGTGGTGGTGGCGTTACCCACCGTATCGGAAGTATTAGACCCATACACGGCGCACAATTATTGTGGCGCTCCGAAGTCAAATACCACATTAATGTATTCACACTCAAAGGGTAAATCTTCATTGATTAACGAAATACGTTACTTTGTGTGTTGCACATCTAAGTCATCAACATGCATAAGCGTTAGGATGTGTGTCCATTCACTGGACATTTGAGGATTCTATGATATTTAGCTCACACCGCAGCTTGCAAAACCTTTTCTTATCCAAGGGTTTGTGAAGATATCTGCTAGTCACTCTTCAGTGTTGACGTGAATGATATCAATATCTTCCTTGATGACATGATCTCTGAGAAAGTGATGACGAAACTCAATGTGCTTTGTCTTCAAGTGCTGAACTAGATTCTTGGCAATCTTGATGATGCCTCGCAGCGGCCCGAACCTGGGTAAAAACTATCCATGTAATGTTTGTCATGCTGCGTGATGTTCTCTGCTCCTTGTGCAACGTGCCCATTCCCCCTGCCGAACCAAAAGGGGCTCATGGCCCCATAAGTGGTCGTGGTTTCCCACGACAAACCTATTAACCCAGAGCCCAGTGCCAGTTTCTGTTTTTTCTTTGTTTTTGAGTTTCGCAAAAAGGGAATATCAAACGGAGTCCAAACGGAATGAAACTTTACGATGATTTTTCTTGGACCAAAAGACACACGTAGGACTTGGATACCAAGGAAAAGGAGTCCCGAAGCGACGACAAGGGTGCAGGGCGCGCCCCGGGGGGGCGTGCCCCCTGCCTTGTGGGTCCCTCGGAGCTCCTCTAACCCTATTCTTCGGCCTATAGATTCCCAAATATTCCCAAACCATAAGAAGCATCCACGGATACTTTTCCACCGCTGCAACCTTATGTTCCTGTGAGATCCCATCTTGGGGCCTTTTTCTGCAATCTGCCGGAGGGGGATTCGATCATGGAGGGCATCTACATCAACCCTATTGCCCTTCCGATCGTGAGTAGTTTACCTCAAACCTACAGGTCCATAGCTAGTAGCTAGATGGTTTCTTCTCTCTCTATGATCTTCAATACCATGTTCTCCTCGATGTTCTTGGAGTTCTATCCGATGTAATATTCTTTTGTGGTGTGTTTGACGAGATCCGATGAATTGTGGATTTATGATCAAATTATCTATGAATATTGTTTGAATCTTCTCTGAATTCTTATATGCATGATTTGATAACTTTGTATCTCTCTTTAAATTATCGTTTTTTTGGCAAACTACATTGGTATTTCTTGCAATGGGAGAGGTGCTTAGTTTTGCGTTCAATCTTGCAGTGTTCTCACCCAGTGACATAGTAGGGGTAGCGAGGCACATATTGTATTGTTGCCATCAAGGATAAAAAGATGGGGTTTTCATCATATTGCTTGAGTTTATCCCTGTACATCATGTCATCTTACTTAATGCGTTACTCTATTCTCTTGAACTTAATACTCTAGATGCAGGCAGGAGTCGGTCGATGCGTGGAGTAATAGTAGTAGATGCAGAATCGTTTTGGACTACTTGACACGGACGTGATGCCTATATGCATAATCATTGCCTTGGTTATCGTCATAACTTTGTGTTTTTCTATCAGTTACTCGACAGTAATTTGTTCACCCACCGTATTATTTGCCTTCAAGAGAGAAGCCTCTAGTGAAATCTATGGCCTCCCGGGTCTATTTTCCATCATATATTTTAAGATCTATAAACCAAAAATACCTTGCTGCAATTTATTTACTTTTATTTTGTTTTACATTTTAGTAATGTTTTATATCTATCTCTATCAGACCTCACCATTGCAATTGACCGTGAAGGGATTAACAACCCCTTTATCATGTTGGGTGCAAGTGTTTGATTGTTTGTGCAGGTGCATAGATTGTAGACTTGCTTGTACCTCCTGATGAAGCCATGTACCTAGGGTAGGGTCATGGACCTGTCCAAGATACCCTCCCCAAGGACATCTCTAGAAGAAACCACCTGTCTATCGAGTCAGAAGTATTCGACTCAACAGACTTGAAGACACTCGACCATGAAGCCAACCACTCGACCACCAGGAGATCTAAAGTCAGTCTGCAAACAAACGGTCGGTCATTAAGTAGCTTTTATGGTCATCATAGCACTTTATGTGGGGCGTTACCAGTAACCCCCGATCTTAATGTACTTTAAACCCTACATAACTGAGGGCTGGAGGGGTCTGGCAAACTCTATATAACCCACCCCCTCCTCAGTGTCAAGGGTTCGCACCCCTGTAACTCATATACACATAATCCAGTCGACCGCCTTCGGGCTCCGAGACGTAGGGATGTTACTTCCTCTGAGAAGGGCCTGAACTCGTAAACATCTTGCGTATACAACTACTCCATAGCTAGGATCTTGCCTCTCCATTCCTACCCCCCTATTCTACTGTCAGACTTAGAACCACGACAGTTGGCGCCCACCTTGGGGCAGGTGTCTTAGTGACTTATTGGATAAGTTGCGATTTTTTCGATCTCTTTCATCATGGTTTCAGGCGGAGTTTTGTTTGAGGGACGCGAGATCCGTCTCGGCGTGCTCACGTTCATCGCCGACGACTCCGCTTGGCTTCAGGAGGCTCCACTCGACATCGACGCGCTCCCCGTCTGCGGGGCGATGCACTTCTGCGTGTGCGTCCGCGGCGTCCTCCTACGGCAACCGTCGACCCAGTATCGGTCGGCCCCTGTGTTGTCCTCCCTCCCTGTTTCCCGCCGGCGCAAGCGCTCCGGTCGGTCGAGGCTTCAACAGTGGGTGAGGCACGCGGTGGCCCGCCAGTTGGCCACCCCCCAAGTCGCGGCGATTGAGCCCGATGAATCTCTCTACGGCCTGTTCGACCTGTCGACTGGCAACGTAGAGACTGCATCCGAGTGCGACAACAGTGATCCAGCGGCGGAGGTGCTGATGGTGAATGGTCCACGCAGTCCTCCTAGCTTTCCCCGCACCGACGGAGGCGACGGCGGAGGCGATCCGGCGCAGGTCCATGAAGAGTATCAACCTGAGCCCCTCACTTCGCTGCAGAGGGAAGAACTTCGCCACAGGAATATGGATGCGCTACACACTCCTATCATTGGAGAAACCCCCGAGGCTCGGGCCTTAGAGGACACGCGCTTGGCCAACTTGGCTGAGCACACTCGACTGGAGAACCTCCAGCGGCACTCGACGAGCGTGCGCGGCAACGGGTTCCAGACTCCAGTCGACGTCAACTCTTTCCACCACTGACTCAGGTATATCGAACTCCGATTCAGAATCTAGCATCTGATGAAGCCATGTACCTAGGGTAGGGTCATGGACCTGTCCAAGGTACCCTCCCCAAGGACATCTCTAGAAGAAACTGTCTTTCAGTCGACCTGGAAGGATTCCACTCGACGGACTCGAAGACACTCGACCATGAAGACTCACTCGACCACCAGGAGATCTAGCGTCACTCTGCATCCAAACGGTCTGTTATTAAGTAGTCTTTATGGCCATGATATCACTTTATGTAAGATGTTACCAATAACGCCAGGTCTTTATGTACATTGAACCCTCCGCTACATGGGTTGGCTGGGGTCCTGGCGCACTCTATATAAGCCACCCCCCTCCACAGGTAGAAGGGTTCGCACCCCTGTAACTCTCACGCACATAATCCAGTCGACCGCCTTCGGGCACCGAGACGTGGGGCTGTTACTTCCTCCGAGAAGGGCCTGAACTCGTAAAACTCTTGCATGTACAACTACTCCATAGCTAGGATCTTGCCTCTCCTGTAGTACCCCCCTACACTACTGTCAGACTTAGAACCACGACAGTTGGCGCCCACCGTGGGGCGGGTATCTTAGCGACTTATTGGAGAAGTTGCAATTTCTTCCGATCTCCTTCATCATGGTTTCAGGCGGAGTTTTGGTTGAGGGCCGCGAGATCCGTCTCGGCGCGCTCACGTTCGTCGCCGACGACTCTGCCTGGCTTCAGGAGGCTCCGCTCGACGTCGACGCACTCCCAGTCCACGGAGCGACGAACTTTCGCGCGTGCGTCCGCGGTGTCCTTCTGCGGCAACCGTCGACCCAGTATCAACCGGTTTTTGTGTCATCCTCCCTCCCCGCTTCCCACCGGCGCAAGTGCTCCGGTCGGTCGAGGCTTCAGCGGTGGGTGAGGCACGCGGTGGCTCGCCAGTCGACCATCGCCCATGTCGCGGCAATCGAGCCCGACGAATCTCTCTACAGCCTGTTCGACTGGCTCCGCACAGACTGCATCCGAGTGCGACAGCAGTGATCCAGCGGCGGAGGTCCTGATGGTCAATGGACCACACGGCCCCCCCGGCTTTCGCGGTGCCGAGGGAGGTAATGGCGGAGGCGATCCGTCGCACTCCCATGAGGAATACCTTCCCGAGCCCCTCAATTCGCTGCAGAGGGAAGAACTTCACCGCCGGAACATGGATGCCCTTCACACTCCTATCATTGGAGAAACCCCTAAGGCTCGCGCCTTGGAGGACGCGTGCTTGGCCAACCTGGCTGAGCGCACTCGACTGGAGAACCTTCAGCGAGCACTCGACGAGCGTGCGCGGCAACGGGTCCCGGACTCCAGTCGACGTCAGCTCTTTCCACCTCCGACTCAGGTATATAAAACTCTGATTCAGAATTTAGCAGCTGCAGCCCATATAGCAGAATCAATTCAGCCTTCCCAGTCAGAGGCTGGCAGAGGCTTGATGCAAATCAGTGATTTGCTCCGGGCAGCAGGAGATCAAAAATTAGCTGTATCACAGTCGTGGAACAGGATTCACAGCAAATCCGCGGCTGCAAATACGGTCCAGTCGGCTCATAGCCCCAGATCACCCCCGAGGCGTGAAGGGCGTGGAGACCGGCACGATCAGTACAGAAACCGTGAGCAGTATGATCACCGATTCGATCGCGATGATCGACGTCGAGTGCCCACCCCTCCCCCTAGGGGTGGATCCTACGTACCTCGATAGCAGGATGATAGACGCCAGCACAGTGGCGGGCGAAGAATTCCAGTCGACCCCAGGGAACCAGGCTTTGTTGCGAGATCCATCATCGTTCAAGGTCTGGTCGATCGGAACAGAGCTCACACAGAGGGTCACGACAGAGATGTACCCACCAGCAGCCGAGTGCATGTCTCCGGACCAGAGTGTTTCAGCAGAGCCATCAGAGCCGCAGTGATTCCTCCCAACTTCAGGTTGGCGACTGGAGTCAGTAAGTTCAACGGTGAGTCTAAGCCCGATACTTGGCTTGAGGACTACCAAGTGGCTGTCCAGATCGGCGGTGGAAATGACGAGGTGGCCATGAAACATCTGCCTCTTATGTTGGAGGGATCAGCCAGGGCATGGCTGAATCAGTTGACACCCAGCAGCATTTACACGTGGGAAGACCTCTCCCGAGTGTTTGTCAGAATGTTCGAAGGAACATGCAAGCGACCAGCAGGACTGACAGAGCTGCAATCTTGTCTGCAGAAGTCGAATGAGACTTTGAGAGATTACATCCAGAGATGGATCACATTGCATCACACAGTAGAGAATGTATCTGATCACCAGGCAGTCTGCGCCTTCAAGGAAGGCGTTAAGTACAGAGAGCTAAGCCTGAAATTCGGTCGAACGGGAGACATGTCTCCGAGTCGAATGCTGGAGATAGCCACCAAATATGCCAATGGTGAGGAAGAGGATCGGCTCCGGAGCGGCAAGCACAAGTCAGTCGCCCAGGAAACCGGAGGAGGGAATTCCAGTCGAAAGCAAAAGCGGAAAGCCGAGCCAGCTGCTCCTGGAGAAACCTTGTCCGTGACTCAAGGAAAGTTCAAAGGGAAGCCCAAAGGGCCTTGGAACCCCAAGAAAGTGAAGGATAAAGAAGGAAATGACGTGATGTATTTGCCGTGTCACATCCACACGAAGAAAGATGAAGAGGGTAATTTCATTTACCCGAAGCATACCACTCGGCAGTGTCAACTTCCGAGACAGCAGTTCCAGGGGAAACAGTCCAAGGATAAGGAAAAGGAGTCAGACAAAGTTGAGGACAAGGGGGATAGTGACGAGGAATACCCTCAGGTCAATTCCACTCTGGTGATTTTTGCTGACGTTGAGAGCAAAAGTCGACTGAAAGTTATAAACCGAGAGGTGAATATGGTTGCTCCGGCGACACCCAATTATCTGAAGTGGTCTCAGACGGCCATCACATTCGACCAGTCTGATCACCCGATGCACATAGCCACCCCTGGGAGGCAAGCTCTAGTGGTCGACCCAGTCGTCGAGGGAACTCGACTGACTAAAGTGTTGATGGATGGCGGCAGTAGTTTAAATATACTGTACGCTGAGACACTGAAAGGGATGGGCATTCCGATGTCCAGACTCAGCACAAGCAACATGAGTTTCTATGGAGTCATTCCTGGCAAGAAGGCCGCATCACTCGGCCAGATTGCTCTCGATGTGGTTTTTGGTGATTCCAAGAACTTCCGCAAAGAAAAGTTGACATTTGAGGTTGTAGATTTCCAGAGTGCCTACCACGCTATTTTGGGCAGACCAGCTTATGCACGTTTTCTGGCTCGACCATGTTACGTGTACCTCAAACTGAAGATGCCTGGCCCTAAAGGCGTGATCACTGTTACTGGTAATCGCAAGAAGGCGGAGGAGTGCTTTCAAAAAGGCTCAAAGATCGCCGATGCTCAGATGGTAGCAGAAGAATGGCAGGAACACCAGAGAAATGCAGATCCGAGTGATTTGTTGCGAGCTAAGAAGCCCGCTACGGAGTCAGCTTTTCAGTCGTCCGGTGAGACAAAACCAGTTCATATCCACCCGACCGACCCCAACGCTGCTCCAACCAATATATCCACAACACTCGACCCAAAATAGGAAGAAGCGCTCATCCAGTTCCTCCGTGAGAACTGGGACATCTTTGCATGGAAACCTTCTGACATGCCAGGTGTACCCAAGGGGCTGGCTGAGCATCGACTGTGAGTCGACTCAAAGGCAAAACCTATCAAGGAACATCTGCGACGGTCCGCCGTCCAGAAAAGGAAGGCTATTGGCGAAGAGGTGGCTCGACTCTTGGCAGCCGAGTTTATCCGAGAGATTTACCACTCCGAGTGGCTCGCCAATGTAGTCATGGTCCCCAAGAAGGACAAGTCACTTCGCATGTGCATTGACTTTAAACATATCAATCGGGCCTGCCCGAAAGATCATTTTCCTCTCCCCCGCATCGACCAAATAGTCGACTCGACTGCGGGATGTGAGCGACTGTCTTTCTTGGACGCCTATTCCGGGTACCATCAGATCCGTTTGTTTGGACCCGATGAGATCAAAACAGCTTTCATCACCCCATTCGGGTGCTTCTATTATGTCACCATGCCATTCGGCCTCAAGAATGCCAGAGCCACATTCATGAGGATGATTCAAAAGTGTTTGCTCATTCAAATCAGTCGGAATGTAGAAGCATACATGGATGACATTGTGGTCAAGTCACGGAAAGGTTCCGACCTGCTGACTGACCTCGCTGAAACATTTGCCAACCTCAGGAGGTATGATATCAAGCTTAATCCATCCAAGTGCACATTCGGAGTTCCTGGCGGGAAGCTGCTCGGTTTTCTCGTTTCCGAACAAGGAATCGATGCAAACCCAAAGAAAGTGGGCACTATACTCCGAATGAAACGACCTGTGCGGGTGCACGATGTTCAGAAGCTTACTAGTTGCTTGGCCGCTTTAAGTCGATTCATCTCTCGTCTCGGTTTATCATCCACAGAAACTGCCTCCCGGGTTGCTCGGTCGAGCGACTCCGGAGGCCACCCCGTCGCCAGCAGAAAGCGCCTCCACCGCCGCTCCAACCATCCGCCACCGTTGGAGGAGGCCGTTAGGGCTGACGGCGGCAGCGGGCATTCCCGTCCCTTACCCCCTTGCCCTTTCCTCCCCATCTCTCCATTGCCCTGTCAGGCACCATTGCTGATCTGCGCCGCACACGTCAGATCCCCTGATGCGGTTCGTCCTGATCCGTGATGTTGGCTCCTCCTAGCGGCGGATTTGGCCGGCGCGTCTCAGTCCGTGAAGGGCTGCGGGCTGCAACCATCGGTGTCCGCTCTCTAATCCATTAAAGGTTGGCAATGGTGTGCTCCTTTACTCGGCTGCGAGCTTTGGCATTGCAGTGCAGCACCGGGGAAGGCCAAAAAGGCTACAGCGGTCCGGGGCGTCGTGCATGGGCGCTTATTTTGCCCTTTCAGGTCGCAGATCCGACGGGCTAGTCCCCTGATCATGGTCGGCTGCTACAGGGATGGCGCTTGGTGTTGACCGCTTCAGTGGAGATAGGCTGGGGCCGTGGGTGCTACAGCCCGCGGGCTGTGGTGCTCTGGTTCTTGACCAGCGAACAGATCAGCCCTTCGTGCTCTAGATCTGGTCATGTCAGCCCTGTGCCGATAGGTCTTGGAAGGGATCTCTCCAGTAAGTTTGCAGTCTACGGTGAGGAGCTTTGGAATTGGTGTTGTTCATGGTAACCACTTCGGCCAACTGCAGCGACCTTCTTGTTGATTGCGATGACCATTCAAAGTTTTTTGTGAGGGTTACCCTCTTCAGATCCAGTGGTTGCCTTCAGAGGTGAGATGCAGTCTATAATTGACGGCTTGACGCAAAGGATATGGTTGTGCAGTGGCAGCGGCGGATTTTCTAACCCAGCGCATGCAGCTGTTAGGATTGTGGAAAAGTGGTGGCGACAACATGCAATTGACTTCGATGATGGTACTTCTCAAGTACTCGGTCTCGAGCTCCGGGGTGAAAACCTAGGTTTGACCCGAGTTGGCTATACCTGGCAATGGCAATGTTTTTGTGTCGTTATCTTGTTGAAGACGTTGCTCGGATATGCTCAGATTGGTTCTTTAGGGTGAAAACCTAGACTCCGGCCTTTGGTGGTTGGATCCGGTAACAGCGGTGCTCGAGCACCGCTCCCTTCCAGAAGGCGTTGCTGTTGAAGAAACTCGTTGTCCTTGTGGTGTCATGAGATAGTTGGTGTGGATATGGTCTTTGTTATAGTTTGCCGATGGAAGATTTGGTCGTTTTGGGGTTTCTTCTTTTTCCTCGCTTAGGCATAGCTTTGGTCTTACGACTTTGCTATTTGTCAGTGAGTTTTTCGTGTGTGTGTGCGTGTTATTGATGGCTGTGTGCATCCTAGTTATGCAGAGGCCGGGTGTGTGCTCATTATGTTTGTATTCACTTGATGCTTCATTTTGAGTGAATAAAATCCACCCTTTGTCGGAAAAAATCTCTCGTCTCGGTGAGAAGGCATTGCCTCTGTACCGACTGATGAAGAAGTCAGATAAGTTCGAGTGGACTCCTGAAGCTGATGCAGCGTTTGCAGAGTTGAAAACCCTGCTTTCCACCCAGCCGGTGCTTGCTGCCCCGATCAGCAAAGAGCCTTTGCTGCTTTACATTGCAGCCACAGAACAAGTCGTCAGTACAGTACTTACGGTCGAGCGAGAAGAAGAAGGGAAAGCCTTCAAAGTTCAGCGCCCAGTATATTACATTTCTGAAGTCCTGACCCCATCAAAGCAAAGATACCCTCATTATCAGAAGCTCGTATATGGGATTTATATGACCACGAAGAAAGTTGCTCATTAGTTCTCTGACCATACCATCACAGTCATCAGTGACGCCCCCTTATCAGAGATTCTGCACAACAGAGATGCAACTGGTCGAGTGGCAAAATGCGCAATTGAACTCCTTCCCCTAGATATCAGATTTGAGGCAAAGAAAGCTATCAAGTCCCAAGCAATAGCAGATTTCCTCGCCGAGTGGACTGAACAGCAATTGCCGACTCAAGTTCACTCGGAGCACTGGACCATATTCTTCGATGGCTCTAAAATGCTGAATGGTTCCGGTGCTGGGGTAGTGTTGGTTTCCCCCCGAGGAGATAAGCTCAGATATGTACTCCAGATTCACTTTGACTCCTCCAACAATGAAGCAGAATACGAAGCACTTTTGTATGGGTTGCGTATGGCCATTTCACTCGGCGACTGGACAGTACCTTACATCGCGTATATCCTATGGAAAGAGCTCCCAGAGAATGAAGAAGAGGCTCGGCAGATCGTCCGTCGATCCAAGGCCTTTACTATCATGAAGGGACAGTTGTACAGAGAAAGTGCGACTGGAGTCAGCCAGAAATGCATAACGCCGGAAGAGGGTCGAATGATTGTCAACGACATCCACTCGGGGACCTGTGGCCATCATGCGTCCTCTCGAACCATCGTGGCTAAAGTATACCGAGCGGGTTTTTACTGGCCCAGAGCAAATGAAATGGCGAAAGAGATAGTCGACAAGTGTGAAGGATGTCAGTTCTACTCCAATATGTCACACAAGCCTGCCTCAGCCTTGAAGACCATTCTAATCGTCTGGCATTTTGCTGTTTGGGGGTTAGATATGGTTGGACCACTGAGAACTAGCAGGAGCGGCTTCACCCATGTACTGGTGGCAGTCGACAAGTTCACCAAGTGGATCGAAGCCAAGCCCATTAAAAATCTTGATGCTGGCACTGCCATCAGCTTCATCAGAGAATTGATATTCAGATATGGAGTTCCGCATAGCATCATCACTGATAATGGGTCAAACTTCGATTCCGGTCAATTCAAAGCCTTCTGCGCTTCTCAAGGCACACGAGTCGACTACGCTTCAGTCGCCCACCCCCAGTCGAATGGACAAGCAGAAAGAGCAAACGACCTAATTCTCAAAGGACTGAAACCCCGGTTGATGCGTGACCTCAAGCACGCAGCAGGCGCGTGGGTCGACGAACTTCCATCAGTTCTTTGGGGATTGAGGACTACTCCAAATCGGTTGACTGGGAGAACTCCGTTCTTTCTGGTCTACGGAGCTGAAGCGGTTCTACCAAGTGACCTGCTTCACAGTGCACCGCGAGTCGAGCTCTACTCTGAAGTCGAAGCAGAACAAGCCCGGCAGGACGCAGTCGACCTTCTGGAAGAAGAAAGAGAGATGGCCATGATCCGATTGACCATCTATCAGCAAGACTTGCACCGATTCTACGCCAGAAATGTGAAGAGCCGAGCCTTCCAAGAAGGAGACTTGGTCCTCCAAGTGGACCAACAGAAGCCACACAAACTCGCCCCTACTTGGGAAGGCCCCTTCATTGTTACCAAAGTTCTCCACAACGGAGCATACTGTCTTTACAACGTCGATCGCCAGATTGACGAGCCATGAGCTTAGAATGCGGATCTGCTCCGCCCCTTTTATACTTAAGTATTCACTTGGATGAGTTGTAATAAAAGTACTTCTGTAGTTTATTTATCAAAGACAAGAGTTTTATAATTTTCCCAGTGATTGTTGTTACTTTTGTCCACATAAAGCAGTCCCCTAGTGGGTGGCTTAGCTGTGAATCCGTTTCGCCTAAGTTTGTAAAAAAAATCCTTACCGAGTGGTGAGCCAGCCTCCCACTCGGAGGCTTAGCTGCGAATCTGTTTCGCCTAAGTTTAAACAAAATCCTACCGAGTGGTAAGCCAGCCTTCCACTCGGAGGCTTAGCTGCGAATCCGTTTCGCCTAAGTTTAAAAAAAATCCTTACCGAGTGGTGAGCCAGCCTCCCACTTGGAGGCTTAGCTGCGAATCTGTTTCGCCTAAGTTTAAACAAAATCCTACCGAGTGGTAAGCCAGCCTTCCACTCAGAGGCTTAGCTGCGAATCCGTTTCGCCTAAGTTTAAACAAAATCCTACCGAGTGGTAAGCCAGCCTTCCACTCGGAGGTTTAGCTGCAGTCCAAGTACTCGCCTAAGT